>NW_023270825.1:14456865-14825061 GCF_011800145.1 Mirounga leonina | reverse complement strand
TGATCTCACTGATATGAGGAATTCTTAATCGCAGGAAACAAACTGAGTGTTGTTGGAGTGGGGGGTGGGGTGGGAGGGATGGGGTGACTGGGTGATAGACACTGGGGAGGGTATGTGCTCTGGTAAGCGCTGTGAATTGTGCAAGACTGTTGAATCTCAGATCTGTACCTCTGAAACAAATAATGCAATATATGTTAAGAAAAAAAAAAAGAAGAAGAAGGTAGCGGGAGGGGAAGAATGAAGCGGGGGAAATCGGAGGGGTAGACGAACCATGAGAGACGATGGACTCTGAAAAACAAACAGGGTTCTGGAGGGGAGGGGGGTGGGAGGATGGGTTAGCCTGGTGGTGGGTATTGAGGAGGGCACATTCTGCATGGAGCACTGGGTGTTATGCACAAACAATGAATCATGGAACACTTCATCTAAAACTAATGATGTAATGTATGGGGATTAACATAAGAATAAAAAAAAGTGAAAAAAAAATGTAAAAGATAGTTGAGGGGTAGGGCGCTTGGGTGGCACAGTCGGTTAAGCCTCCAACTCTTGGTTTCAGCTCAGGTTGTGATCTCAGGGTCCTGGCATGGAGCTCTGCATCGGGCTTCACACTCAGTGAGGAGTGTGCTTGAGATTCTCTCTCTCCCTCTACTTCTGCCCCTAACCCCCTTCACACTCTCTTTCTCTCCTCTCTCTCTAAAATAAATAAATAAATCTTTAAAAATAATAATAAATAAATAAAATCTACCTTCTTGCTAGCTGTTTTCTATTTGTTTCATTGTCTCTTTTTTCATTTTCTCCGTCTACTGTCAGCTTCACTGAGTATTTCTTAGAATCCCATTTGATCA
This sequence comes from Mirounga leonina, assembly GCF_011800145.1. Classification (NCBI taxonomy): domain Eukaryota; kingdom Metazoa; phylum Chordata; class Mammalia; order Carnivora; family Phocidae; genus Mirounga; species Mirounga leonina. The sequence continues at coordinate 14,824,219 of NW_023270825.1, read as the reverse complement.
CTTCTATAGATATTACTTATATCATTTTTTAAAAATGTTTAGTGGAGGGGCACCTGGCTGGCTCAGTTAATAGAGCATCTGACTCTTGATCTCAGGATTGTGAGTTCAAGCCCCACACTGGGCATGGAACCTACTTAAAAAATAAATAAATGAAATAGAATATTTAGTGGATGCCCTAGTTTTACAATATGCATCTTTAGTTAGTGAGAGTCTACCTGCAAATGTATTATACCACTTTACTTGTAGTATAAGGAACTTCTAACAGCTTATCCCCTGCTGTACCTGAGAATCACCAGAGGAGATGTGGAAAAATATACCAATGCCCAAACTTAACCAAAAATAATTTTTTTAAGTGGGCTCTATGCCCAGCATGGAGCCCAGCACAGGGCCTGAACCCATGACCCTGAGATCAAGACCTGAGCCGAGACCAAGAGTTGGACACTCAACCGACTGAGCCACCCAGGCGTTCCCCTCACCCCGAAAATGAATTTAATCAGAATCTGTGGTGGGAGGTTGAGGGGAGAGTACAAGGCTCAGTGTTTTTCCCAAAATTCCCAGGAGATTCTTAATAAGCAGCCAGGTTGGACCACCAATCCCTAATGATCATGTGTTACCACCTACTGCTTATATGCGATGTATAGCCTGGGGATGAGTTTGATTATATCTGTCATTGGAGAGGCAAAGTACATGAGCCGTGCTCACACTCGGTAGCAGTACCAATGACTGAGCACATATTGTCCTCATACATTTATGTCAGCTGCCCACCCCCGGCAGGCTTTTGTGATTTCTGGTTTAGACTGTAACCATTAGAAGACACTGAATTATGGTGTAAGGAATGTGTTGAAGCATGTTTAATGGAAATGGGTAAAAGAAATTAATTTCTTATAAGTTTGGTATAACATGCCTCACTCCAATCCATCAAGGAAGGACCAGGCAGAATAATTTACTTCCTCACCCTGAAACTCTTCAATTTTTATAGATGGTAATGTCAACAATCCAGAAGTCTGAACGTGATTTAAGACCACGAATAATTTTCTAAGAACAAAATATCAGTGAAATCACTAACACTAAATCTGCCATTTTCCATAAGCAGCTTGATAGCGTAAGTCCTAATATAAGTCCAAAGTTTAGAGGTTTGGCCTTTCTCAGAACACTAAGAAAAGGCTATCTTTAAAAAAAAAAAAAACAGTTTTTCACAGAAGAAGGACAAGAAGCAACACTTATCGCATTTTGACCCTTTTATTTTAAAGGTTAGGAAACTGAGGGGCTGCCAGGTGGCTCAGTCGGTTAAGCATCGACTCTTGATTTCGGCTCAGGTCATGATTTCATGGGTGGTGAGATCAAGCCCCTGGTCAGGCTCCCGCTCAGCAGGGAATCTACTTAAGATTCTCTCCCTCTGCGCCCCCCCCTTCCTTGTATGCATGCTCTATCTCTCAAATAAATAAATAAATAAATAAATAAAATCTTTCAAAAAATAAAGGTTAGGAAACAAGCTTGGAAAAGTGCTTTGTAAAAGTTCACACAACTAGTCAAGACCATGCAGCCCAAAGATTCTGATCTCATAAGTCTTCATTCTATAATATTTCCATGCTCTCATAAGATAAGCCTTCAGAATTGTTAGAACAGTTATTCTGGATAACCCCAGGAGTAGAGAATACAGTGGGGAAACAGTAACCTTTATATAAAATTTGTATATAGGTTTGATTTATTTCAAGTCAGTTTCCAAGTTTCTCTGATTAGATTTTAGAAAATACCCATTTATAACAGTAAAAGTACTATTATATTTTTGTTCTGGCCATTCTGGTAGGCATTTCTGAATTGACTGACTATTCCAAGTGGTCAATAAAGTTACTTTTAGGAGGATCCATTTCTGTAGTGTAGTTTGAGGACTATGAAAATCCTAACTACGATTGGTTAATACCATGTATAACACCGAATAATAGAAAACCCAAAGTTTAATTTTCTCTTTTATAGAAGTCTGACAGAAGATTGGTGTCTACCAGGTCAATTCCAGGATCTCTATGAAACCCAATAGTGTCAGAGACTCAAGCTCCTTCTACCTTGTTACTATACTGAGCATTGCCTTCATTCCCAGGACCAGTTCATGGGCTGAGATAGCTGCTCCAGGTCCTGCCATCATATCCACATTCCAGCCAATAGGAAGAAGGAAAGGGGAAAAAGAAGGGCACACTCCCTCCTTTACGGACACATCCCTAATGTTGCATACATCTCTTCTATTTTACACGTTAACAAGAATGCTGTCACCCGTGAATGCTTCTTGCAAAGGAGGATGAGAAATGTTTTGATTCCCGATGGCCCAGCCAAAAATTGGGAGTGCAATTATTTTTTTAAGGGAAAATAGACATTGAGAGCAAGTAGTAGTGTCTATCATAACTTGTGAGAGAATCTTTTGTTTTCTATATATAAGTGAAAACCAACATTCTCAGTTGTTGAGAAAGCAAGATTTTTTTTTTTTTAATGACCATACTAGTGGTTAATGGTGATGTTCCTTTTTGGAACAAGATCATGGTAAATGTTTAGTGGGATTTTTTTCCTGGGCTCCCTAAATTGTAATCAAGACCCAAAATCAAAACAAAAAGAGATGGGCACTTGCACTGTTATTTCTGAGAAATGCTTGTCTTGAACACAGTCATTGAGAGACATCATTTCAGCAAAAAGGGTCCTACTCCACTGTATTAATTTCCCAGGGCTGCTGTAACAAATTCTGGTAGTTGAGAACAACAAAAGTTTATTCTCCGACAGCTCAGGAGGCCTGAAGTCTGAAATCAATATCACTGGGCCAAAATCAAAATGTCATCAGGTCTTACTCCCTCTGGTAGTTCCAGTGGACAATCCATTCCTTGTCCCTTCTGGTTTCTGGTGGCTGCTGACGATCACTTGGCTTGTGACCACATATTCCAATCTCTGTTTCTATACTCACATCATCTTCTCTTCCATCCCTGTGACCTCCCTCTGCTTCCCTCTTACAAGGACACTTGTGATTGTATTTAAGGCCCACCCAGATAATCCAGGATCACTGTCCCATCTCAAGGCCCTTCATTTAACCACCTCTACAGAGATCCCTTTTCCTTATAAGATAATATTTATAGGATCCAAGGATTAGGGCCTGATATCTTTGAGTGGCCATCATCCAGTGTACTACATCTGCCAATAAGAAAATGTGAAGATGACCGGGAAAAATGAAGTCATCACCTTTTGGTGGAGGGCATTTCTTCTAAGGAGAAGTCATTTCCTGCCTCTCTTCTTTGTCATGGGGAAGAGAGCCGCTTCCCCTCCTGGAAACTAAGGGAGGAAGATGCCAAGAGAATCATTCATTGCTGGATTCATAGGTGCCTAGGAAAAGGGGAATTCAGGGGCGCCTGGGTGGCTCAGTCGGTTAAGCGTCTGCCTTCGGCTCAGGTCATGGTCCCAGGGTCCTGGGATCGAGCCCCGCAGCGGGCTCCCTGCTCCGCGGGAAGCCTGCTTCTCCCTCTCTCACTCCCCCTGCTTGTGTTCCCTCTCTTGCTGTGTCTCTCTCTGTCAAATAAATAAATAAAATCTTAAAAAAAAAAAAAGAAAAGGGGAATTCTGATTCCACTCCCTGGTTACATACATACCTATGTTAGCCAGTGGTTCTGCTCACCTGCCCCAGTGATCCAGGCAGAGGGGAATGAATTAAGGAGACAATGCAAAGTAGAGGGTAGTCCCACAGAGAGGGGCCACTCCCCTTCCCTGCACCACTCCCATGGTTCTAGTTCCCAAAAAGCACAGAAAATGATTCCCCACACACCTGCAAGTCAGTAAGTCTGGGGTCTACAGTCTGGTTGGGGATTGCTAATGCAGGTACCTTAAAGCCGTGGGGAGCAATGCAGACAGTGGGGTTCATTTGGAGTCAAATATTGCAACATATTACCCACAACATCTGCGGAAGCCACTTTTGGCACTGAGACGCCATCAGAAGGGCACTCTTCCACACTGAGTTCACAGACAAAGAGCTAGAAGAACAACGTGGACCGCCCATGGAGAGATATGTAAAGGCATCAAATCAAATAAAGCGCTTGGTCTATCTTATTCCTTCTTCTTCTCCACCTTAGCTACAGAGTATCCAGGACAAGGAGGTAAGGAGAGGGGGGGGTGTGAAACCTGATCCCAGGCACCTCCAATACCAGCCAGCAGAACCCAATAGTCTGACCAGTGCTACAGGAAGGAGGGAAAGAGAAGAGCTTTAGATCTGACAAAAGGTTACATTTTAAGATAAACATAACTGAGTCTTAAAAACAACCGAAAGTGCTTTTAATTATGGAAAATGACCAAAAAACTAAAGAATCAGGCTGAAGTGTCCTTAAGAGCCCCTATGACCCAGTGGGAGGGGGACTTCATTAGAGCACAGGTGAAAGCAGGGATCTGGAAAAATAAGTGTTCTATGTTTTTACCCCCCACTTGAAACTGAAACTTTCTAATAAACCCATTTTGTCTTTTCATCAAAATCACAACGGAGCATCAGCCTCTGCAAATCTGAGTGTGGCCTTGTCTACCAAGTCCCTCTTTTACCGTCCCCTGCCACCCTGTGGAGGCAATGACACTGTTATACTAAGCTGGTGATTTCCAAACTTCAGTCTTTCAAGTGTCATCTGCATGACATTTGCCATATTGTGATATCAGTAAACGTTATTGTTCCCTTTATAGCTTTCCTTCGAATTTGCTCACTTTTTAAATTAACCATTTTTAAAAGAAAAACTATGCCTCAATTATAACTGGAAGAATGGTAGTAATTGCCATAAGCACCACAAAGATAAAAAAGGATGTCCTCAAATACTATGGCCTGAGACTGAGTTTCAGCCTTTGTTTAAAAAGGAAGATTAGCGGGGCGCCTGGGTGGCTCAGATGGTTAAGCGTCTGCCTTCGGCTCAGGTCGTGATCCTGGAGTCCTGGGATCGAGTCCCGCATTGGGCTCCCTGCTAGGTGGGGAGCCTGCTTCTCCCTCTGCCTCTGCCTCTCTCTCTCTCTCTCTCTGACTCTCATAAATAGATAAATTAAAAAAAAAAAAAAGGAAGATTAGCAAAGGTGACAGGTGCTACAGCCATAGTAGGATCATAATGAGACTTCTTGTAATTAGGGGTGAAAGAATTGCAAAGGGAATAACTTTCTCACGGGGTAATCGGAAGTTATTCAACACTGTGACTGAGCAATAAGGTATGAAATGCCAAAACTTCAAATGAGAGGAAGGTTATTCCAGAATATAAAGATACCATCAGGGGCACCTGGGTGGTTCAGTCAGTTTGGCATCTGCCTTCCGCTCAGGTCATGATCCTGGGGTCCTGGGATGGAGCCCCGCATGGGGTTCTCCCCTGCTTCTCCCTCTCCCTCTGCCCCACCCCAGCTCATGTTCTCTCTCTCTCCCTGAAATAAATAAATAAAATCTTAAAAAAAAAAAAATACCGTCAGTACGTAGCTGTCTCCACCATCTTGCTAGCAGCTTTTACAACTACTTGGGAATTTACACTGGAAGGTGAGATGTTAAAAGATGTCCTAGAATTTTAGAGCATGAAACGCTACAAATGTGCCCATTAGGACTCTCCCCTTGCAAGTGAGAGCAAAGAATTTATTGGTTCCTCTAGCTGGTAGGTCTGGTTCAAATACTGCCACCAGAGCTGCACTGGGGGACTCTCCTCTCTCTCCTTCCCTCTGTTTCCCTCTCCCTCCCATCCTCCCTTTCTCTCTCTCTTTCTCTCTCCCTCTGTTTCTGTTTCCCCTTACCTGTCGTACATGTGCTTTCCACAGAGAACAAGGTAGCTGTCAGCAGCACAGCAGAGCTGAGCAAACCCAGCAGAAAGAGTCAGTGCTAATAGCTCTAGCAGCAAGGTCCCGATGAGGATGCTGATAGGGTGGCATGCTGACTAGGTTTCTGTGCCCATCTTTGAATCGATCCCCATAGCCAGCTGGCTGGACACATTCTGGCCAGGCCAGAGTCACAGTCCCCCTTCCAGTGATAAAGGAGGGGCAGGAGAAGAGAGGGGACTGGGAAGATGGAGACTATCACCCGAAGGACGAGGGCTGTGTTTCCCACAGGAAGACAATGCTGGGCAGACAGAAATAACAGGTATTCACAACAAACGCCTTCTCTGTGCCAGGTGTATGCAATTTGAAAAGAACCTAAAAGGTCACTTAATAATAATAACATTTAAAAATACAACAGGTAAATGTGTGTTGAATGGCTACTGTCTCCACGGGTGTGGACCCTGTCAATGTCCCTTCCTTGCATGCCAATCCCAACTTCAACACTGAGTCCTGCACCTTATCGCCTAGAGCTTTCTCTGAATGCTGAAGCCCACTTCACCTGCCCATTGGGAATTAACCACCCACCCCCGGCGGCCCTTAGACATGGTCTGATGGTAGGTGATGGATAAATACCCCAGCTCCCAAGCCTCAGGTAGGGGAGCTCCAGAGTTCCCTGGAGGGACTGAGCTCCAGTTGTGCACTAATTGATAGAGCACTTTACAGCTTCCTTCCCTTCTCTGTCTCACTTATGTAGTCCCTACTGGTGTTTCCTGGGATGACCTCCTTAATAAACAGCTGTACTTGAATCCTTGTCCCAGGGTCTGCTTCTGGGAAACCCAAACTATAGCAGCCAGGAGGCACTTAGATAAGCTATTTTTTCGTATTGCCTCTGAGCATTCTCACAACAATCACATGGACACTATTATTATGCTATGATATCTTACACACAAAGAAAGGGGGTCCTTGGTCAAGGCCATACAGGAAACAGCAAAGCCAGGATTCAAAAGTAAGTAGATTCCAACACACACTTAATGGCATCCCATGCTACCTGACAGTTTACAATATCTCTATAGCTGTCCAGCTTCCAGGATTACTGTAAAAGAACCAGAGAAATTATGGTTATGTCCTGTAGAATCTGAAAGTAAAATGTGATGGGGCGCCTGGTTGGCTCAGTCGATTGGGCGTCTGCCTTTGGTACCCCCACCTCGTGTGCTCTCTCTCTCTCTCTCTCTCAAATGAATAAATAAAATCATAAAATAAATAAATAAATAAGTGGGATATGTGAGCTGAAGAGTCATGGGTCTTGCACAGAGTAGCTGCTCATCAATGAGTTGGAATAACTCATTACTAAATTAATGGTTGAAATAACAGGTGGCAGTTTTCAGTTTACAGGATGTTATTAATGTTGTTCTTTTCTGCCATCCTTGAAAAAGAGAAGCTGCCCCTTCTCAGAATTAATTCTCCAGCATAAAAATGTTCCCAAACTCAATGTCAGTGACAGTCTCTCTGGATTATGGTAAAGTAATCATCTTCAGGGTGGGAGAAAAACCGGGCTCAACTGAGCACTATTTCATTTTGGAAGAATAATACATGTTGGTCTTTTGGGGAAAAAAATATGACTTTAAAATATGCATACATTTATCTTAGACAGCTTAGACACAGGTTTGCCTAAGGAAAAAGGATTTAGGTAAACTCTCATTTACCCTTTCCATTTTATATGTCTATGATTGCACATGAAAATAATTTTTCCATCATTTTAGGTAGCACGTGCATAAAAGTGCAAACAAGCATAATGAAATGTCACTGAGATAATTGTCTATTTCCTGATTTAGCGGAATGAGCATTAAATCAAGAGTTGTAAAGCTGAGTTGTGGGAGCTACTTATTTATCTTTTCTGTGCTCCAGTAGTCTTTTCTGCAAGATGAGGGCTTTGGTTTAGGGATTACTGGCATCCTTCTAGCCCCCAAATTTTCTGACATGCAAGGAGAAATATTTGTTCACCGCCAGCCTTATTTAAGAAGTAAATTAAGGAGGCTTGGGGAATTACTCACTCTACCTTATTTGTCTATTTATCATACATAAGCATCTGCTTCACATGTTATAAATGACACAAAGGAAGTCCTTCTGTGCCCAGAGCACAACCAAAGTTTCTAGACAGTGTCCTCATTGTGGGAAATGCCTCCTGAATTTACTTCCTGACTCAGAATGTTTTTCTTTAATCTGAGGTTGCCCATAGGTATATACTTCAGTGGACATTTAGTGTTACATGGCAAGAAGCTATTTTCATATTGTTGGTCAATTTAGATTTTGTTTAAAAACACGAAACACAATGAGCACTGAATAATTGTTTGCGGGCAAGGAAATGGAAGAACTCAAAGAGGGTAAGGGAAACCTCATATCTGAGCCAAGTCAAGTCAGAAATTGAGCATATCTGAGGGGGTCAGGAAACCCCCCACCCTTATTAGCTAAGCCTACTTGCTTGAATATCCTAAAGAAATAATTAATGAAGTGGAAATCTGCATCTAAGTTTCCAATGGTGCTCTCCAAACATTTTAAGTTATTAAGTCAAACCAAATGGCTCTCTCTCTTCTTTGGTGCGGCCTGCAGGGATGACAGCCATCTCCTACTCAGCATCAGACCTCTGGTGAAGCGCAAGATTGTTAAAAAGAGGACCAAGAAGTTCATTCCGGACCAATCAGACTGATATGTCAAAATTAAGCGCAACTGGCGGAAACTCAGAAGCATTGACAATAGGGTGCTCAGAAGATTCACGGGCTAGATCTTGACACCCAGCATTAGTTACTGGAGCAACAAGGAAACAAAGCACATGCTGCCCAGTGGCTTCTAGAAGTTCCTCGTCCACAACGTCAAGGACCTGGAGGTGTTGCCGATGTGCAACAAATCTCACCGCGCAGATTGCTCACAGTGTCTCCTCCAAGAACCACAAAGCCACTGTGGAAAGAGCAGCCCAGTTGGCCGTCAGAGTCGCGGATCCCAATGCCAGGTTGTGCGGTGAAGAAAATGAATAGACAGCTTATGTGTATGTCATATTTGTGTTCATAAAACCATAAAACTAAAAAAAAGAAAGAAAAAGTGGCATTGTCTGTATTTGACCACTTTTGATTTATAAAAGAGCAATTTTGTGTCATTCAGCCTAATAATTTAAAGTGTTTGAGGAGTATATTGAAGGCAGATATCCTAAAAGACAAAGCATTAAAGGATGCCTGGAGGGGAGATTGAATTCCTAAGGAAAGCTAGATAGGGCATCAATAAAGGATGGTTTTCATTGGTGGCTTACAAAACCCAGTTGTTGTTGTTGTTGTTTTAATTGATCTGTGCGTGGCAGTTTGTGAATCATAGATGTACTTATAAGAGCTTTACTGCAGCATCCCAGAAATCCATTAATTCTTAAAACTCCAAACTCTGCTTTTTTTAAGTGAAACAAATATTACCAGGATAGACTAACAACTTGGTTATGTTTTTTTGGTTTTGTTTTGTTTTTAATGGTGAAGCCACCTGTAAACAAAGAACACATTAGGTGGAGATTATCAAACCTTTAGGCTGAGCATTGCCCCTGATGTATTGTGGCAACTGATTGGCAGGGGAAGAACAGATAAAATGCTCTTCCTAAGCTATGGGGACAGGTTACCTAGTAACCATAGAATGATTAAATTCTGTTCACAGAGCCTTGTTCTCTTAATTGGACAAAAAGATTTAAAGAACACAGCTGGAGAGCAACTGGAGCCATGGAGGACTATCGCAGGTGTCAGTGGGCCTCATATCAGCAGTTCTAGCAGCCTTCACTTAAGGGCCACAGTATGTGATTGAATCCTTTGTTAGTAATAAGCGGCTAAGCTGCCTACAGAGCCAGAATTCTGTGCTCTTCTCACCTATAGGAAAAATGAAGATAAGCTATGGAATGGAACACATTAAATGCAGTGCAAACTCCACGTGGCATTATAGTTCTGAGAGTGATCACTTTCTGTATACAAGATTGTGTTTGTGCTCAGATATCAAAGTTCTATTCCTTACTAGAACGCAGAGTGGTCATTTGGGGTCAGTATATCCTGTTATCGCTCTCTTTTGTCTGTTAGGCACATACTGCTTTATAGAGAATTATGGTCATTCCGTTCTCCCCTGCTTTGACAGTAAAATTAAGAAAAACCAAGTTCTAGGTTGACAATGATTAAGATTTTTTTTTTTTATCCGTTAAGGACCTTTAGGTAACACAATCATTTTTTCCTGTGCTCAAAAAAGAACTCAACATGCATGTCACTAACTGTAATTGGAAAAGCTCTACCTGTGAGTCACTTTTAAAAATGTTTTCCATGGAGCACCTAGCTGGCTCAGTCGGTTGAGCGCCCGACTTTTGATTTCGGCTCAGGTCATGATCTTAGGGTTATGAGATTGAGCCCCAGATTGGGCTCTGCGCTAGGCGTGGAGCCTGCTTAAGATTCTCTCTCTCTCCCTCTGCCCCTCCCCTCCCCGCTTGTGCTCTCTCTCTAGGAAAAAAAAAAATGTTTTTCAGGTATACCTTATACTCCTTGAGTAAGATTTATAAGTTAATATTGCCTCGGTTTGGCAGCTTTCCTAACAGGGATGCAGCTTAAAATTTTCTTAAAGCCCCCCTCCTAGTGACAAACAACAAATTAATCCATAACATGCTAATACCTCCAAGCTGCAAGTTCTGTTTTCTCTTTTAGTATTAGATGAATCAATAGCTACAGTACTTTGATTGGAGAATGACTAAGAGATAGTCAATAGCTCACAGTGTCAAGTGCTCTTCAGTCACCAAAACCTAAGGGATTTTGTTTTGAAACTGAAGTCAACACAAAGTGCACACCCATCCTGTAATTCTACTTCTCTTACTCTGCCCTGTTATCTATTTCTTTTAAAAAATTTTTTCCTAAATATTTGTTTTTGTCCTTCAGGGACTTTAGGGATTAAAATATGTTCATAAGAACTCAATGAATGGAAAAAGATTATCTTGGGCTTTTACATCTTGTTGCTTTTATTGCATTTATTGGATAATTTTCACTGTGGTGTTAAGCATGTCCCAACAGACAAACATGAGTTCCAGGAATCCTCTGAATTATGAAACTAAAGGTTATCTATAAATATATAGATTAAATGTATAAATAATAATATAATATGTTTTTAAAAATGTAAAATAAAATGCAATAAACAAACTATGTATTATATGTATTAGACTATATATTACAGTATGTGTGATATATAGTTTATTTTATTCATATCTCTAGTTCCAAAGGGTTTAGAGCTCCTCCAATAAAATATAGGTTTAATTGAGCCATTAAAAAAGCCACCTGCCTAAGAAAGGGAATTAGAGATAAATAGAAAAATAGGCTATGAATAATGATTGCAACTGAGCATAAATCTTAGTTTCAAGCTTCCTGTCAGCTAAGACAAAAAGGGAAACCCAATAATAAAAGTAAGCATGCCAATTCATTAGGGAAGAAAAAGATTTTCCATCTAAAATATATAAATTTCTAGATATCAATAAAAAATACATCATTGGAATAATTTAGTAACATGAAATTCATATTTAAATATACAATAAAAGGTCTTTAGGCGTGCCAATTCTCCAAGTCTATTGCACCTGGTAGTGATCCCTCACCAATGGAAGGGTGTTTCTGGGAACTAACTCTACCATAAGCTCATACTGGCTGCATGCATCTGCCTATGATCACAATTGCCTCTTGGGAATAGCAACCAGAAAGGATCCTCTCTTGTTTATACACACCGAGTGAAAGCCAAAGACAAATTAAATTGAACTTATGATAATATGTTCACTGCTAAAATTGGAGAGAAAAAAGTAAATTCTTGAAAGAATTGGAACAAAATACTTAAATAATGAAAGTAGATGGCTTCAGTTGAAGTTGGATACCAAGCAATGTTGTCTCCAGAACACTCTCCCGGTCTTGGAGATTCTTTCCTATTCCAAAGCAGTATCTACTTTTCATCCTAAATTTTACTTTCATAAGAGTAGCTGGCATCACCTTTATGTGAATCAAGTCACTGTGTGACCTCTCCCAGGGGTGTTTGCCCTTTAAGCTTTCGCTCTAATTCGATTTAACAGATGCTTACTGGAGGCCTACTATATGCAAGCAAGGTACTTTCCAGATGCTAGTAGTGCAATAAAAGGCTTCATGCTCTTAGATAGGGATTTCAAGCATCAGTGAATAGGTAGGCAAGAGAGTTTTCATTCTCTGGGTAACATCTTACTCTCTGCCCCTGTATCCTTCTAAATGACCTTTGTTGTTGGGGCCACAGAGCCATCACACATACTTACACATTCCTCAAATTTTTAGTCTAATTTTCTCCTTTTCCTAATCTTAGAGAACCAGGAGTTCAGGTGTTACTGTAGCTGAATTTCTGGCTTATTCCCCTTTCCTTGTCATAGGATTCCTGACTTACTCCCTTATGTCTGAATTTTTCTGATACCCCAGTTTTTCCTTAGAAGAGAGAAAAATATTATGTGTTGAAAACTTCATTTTAGGGGTGCCTGGGTGGCTCAGTTAGTGAAGCATCTGCCTTCGGCTCAGGTCATGATTCCAGGGTCCTGGGATCCAGCCCACATAGGGCTCCCTGCTTAGCAGGAAGCCTGCTTCTCCCTCTCCCACTCCCCCTGCCCGTGCTCTCTCTCTTGCTGTGTCTCTCTCTCTACCTCTGTCAATTAAATAAATAAATAAAATCTTTAAAAAAAGAAAAAGAAAACTTCGTTTTATTTTCCAGGCAGTGTACACAGTAATCCTTGCAACTACAATGTTAGTAGCATCATTTACATTTAAAAAAGGAGGGCCTGAGGCTCAGAGAGGTTTCCAAACAAGGACCCAAGCTGGGAGGTGGCAGAAAAGTTCCACATATCTGACTCCAAAGCCAGTTCTTTTTCCATCACAGCAGCCGTTCTCAAAGGGGGTGCAATTTTGCCCCTTCCCCAAGGAAATGTGGCAATATCTGGAGACATTTTTGTCACAACCAGAGGTGGAGTGGTGGGTTACTACTGTCATCTAGTGGGTGGAGGCCATGGATGCTGCTAAACATCCTACTATGTGCAGGGCACCTCCCACAACAAAGAATTATGCACCCAGCCCAAAATGTCCATGGTGCCACTAAGAGAAGCCAGTGCAACATTACAGAATGCTCCCTGCCCTACTCCGATCTTATTTCCAAGGATCCAAAGGTAGGTAACTGCTTCAAAATTAAACAAATTGTAGAAAGCGACAGACCAATCAACGCCTTGTTCATACTACAACTCTCTTCCGGAATAAAGAAAAACAGACTGGAGCCTTAAGATGAAAATGCTGGGTGTGGGGAGAGAAGAGGGGTAGAGCGCAGTAAGCAGAAAGGAAATGCAAACTAGTTACTGAGTTTAAAAATCAGGATGTAAATGTATAGCTTTTTTTCATCCCAGGATTTTCTTTTTTTTCTTTCTTTTTTTTTTTAAGATTTTATTTATTTATTTGAGAGAGAGAGAATGAGAGAGAGCACATGAGAGGGGGGAGGGTCGGAGGGAGAAGCAGACTCCCCGCCGAGCAGGGAGCCCGACGCAGGACTCGATCCCGGGACTCCAGGATCATGACCTGAGCCGAAGGCAGTCGCTTAACCGACTGAGCCACCCAGGCGCCCCATCCCCAGGATTTTCAATAATAATCCAAATGTTCACGCACTGCTTTGAAATTTAACTATTTGGACCTGGTTAAATTTACCCTGACCTCAACCAACATTTGCGTTTGATTTTTTTTCCGGGACCCAGGGGACGTGGATGCCAGATGAGGCCACCTTGTCTCCTCTTCCCGCAGGGACAAGACCTGCCAGGTGCTGGTGACTTGGCGCCTGACAAGAGCCCGCTCTGTGGACGACTGGCAGGATCCCAGAGCCACAGACGCGTTTGGGACGCTTTCCCAGCCCAGGGCCCCTACGCTCAACCGCTCCCGCCCTCCCTCCGGGTACCCCCGGGGGCGGGGCTGCGGGAGAGCACGTCCCTGCGCCGTGACGTCAGAATCCCAGCGCCTTGGCCCCGGCCCTTAGCAACCGGCCTGGCGACGGTCTCCAGCAGCTGCGGCCCCGCGCCGGCTCCTGCGCGGCAATCGTGTGCTGCGGGGCCCGGCCCGGCCCGGCCCGGGGAAGGACCGAAGGGGACCTGACGTGTCCCCACGGCGGCTGCAAGAGAATCTAAGCATGGATGGCAGCCGGAGAGGTAAAGGGAGCTCTCGTGGTGACGGCAGCCTCGCGCCGGCCCTCACTCCGGGCCTGGGGTCCGGGATGCGGGTCGCGGGTGCGCGGGTCCAGGCAGCGCCCAGGGGGCTTCCGGTCGCCTGTTCAGTCGCCACTGTTGATCCAGGTGTTACCCCGCGCACAGGAGGAGGCCCTCCTTGCTCAGAATCTGTGGCCCTGACGCTGGGACCCCGGTCGCCTGAACTCGGGAGCATGCAGCCTTTTTTTTTACCTCGGTGGCTCCGAGGCAGAGGAACTAAATTTGGTCTTTGGAGTCAGACCTCCCAGAGCCCCAGATCAAGCCCCGCTGCTCTCCGCAAGGGTGACACCCAATTTCCTCATCTCTCGAATGTGGCAGTAAAACATCCATGTCAGAGTTCTTGAAAATTAAATGCAGATAATATATAACTCCTGGCATATTTTAAGTAATCAGTAAATATGAAATCGTCCTTCTGTAATCACCTCCCTCCCCACAAAACAAGTAACCCAGGGATTCTCTAACTTTAATGCGAATAGGAATCCCCTGGGGGTCGTGTTAAAATGCAGATTATGGTTCAGTAGGTCTGGTGGGGGCTGAGATTTTGCATTTCTAATAAGCTGCCAAATGATACAGTGTTGCTGGCTACAGTTTTAGTGGCAAAGGACTAATCCATAATCACTGTGTACACCTGCACTTTCCTGAATACTCTCTGGGTCAAGTGGACGTCACGGTGGAACTCTTGGGGCCATATAACTTTAAATCTCTGTGAATTGGCTCAATCCAAATAATTTGCATTTTCACATTTTCTCAGCAAGTGGAGTTCTTGCCTCAAGCCAGATAAAGTAATCTCCAGATCCTCCCCCTCCCAATTATCACTTTTAAAAGTATCTTTAAACCAAGCTGCTGGATGGTTCCTTGCAATAAGTCTTGCTTTGAATATGAGTGTGCCTTTATTATGTAACCATTGGTCAAAATAAGTGCTGTTCTGAATATAGGAGATTACTATCCATTGATAGCAAACTGTATATTCTGACACTCTATCAACCTACACTCCAGAAAAAGCAAACCAACATGCCTTTTTGGTTTTTAGAAATTTTGCAACATAAGCTACCCTTGCTGTGTACCAGAAATATTTCTCAAGCTGTGTCTTGATAGGTATTATCCTCATTTCAAGCAAATAAACTAAGAGATCATAAATAACTTGCCAGGGTCACAGTAAGTGGCAGAACAAGCTTTATATCCAGATGAGGAACGTGAACCCCTAAAGCCATTGTTTTTTTATTTACTATCCCATGGCAGAAGTGGGAGTATGAGAAAGGACGTATGTAAAATTTCAATTATACAGGCATACCTCGGAGATATTGCAGAATCTGTTCTACTGCAATAAAGCAGGTATCTCAATAAAGTGAGTCAAATGAATATTTTGGTTTCCCAGTGTATATAAAAGTTGTGTTTACCCTACACTGTAGTCTATTAAGTATGCAATAACATTATGTCTAAAAAAACAATGTACATGCCCTCATTTAAAAATACTTTATTGCTAAAAAATGCTAACCATTATCTGAGCTTTCAGCAAGTAGTAATCTTTTTGCTGGTGATGGGTCTTGCATTAATGTTGATGGCTGCTGACTGGTCAGGGTGGTGGTTGCTGACCATTGGCGTGACTGTGGCAATTTCTTAAAATGAAACAACATTGGGGGTGCCTGGCATGCTCAGTGGAGCATGTGACTCTTGATCTCTAGGTCATGAGTTTGAGCCCCATGCTGGGTGTAGAGATTACTTTTAAAAAATGAAATCTTTAGTGCTCGCTTCGGCAGCACATATACTAAAAAATGAAATCTTTAAAAAAAAAAAAGAAGGAAGGAAGGAAAAAGAAGACAACATTGAAGTTTGCCACATCGATTGACCCTTCCTTTCATGAATGATTTCTCTGTAGCATGTGGTATTGTTTGATAGCATTTTACCCACAATAGAGCTTCTTTCAAAACTGGAGTTAATTCTGTCGGCTAAGTTTATGTAGTATCCTAAATCCTTTGTTGTCATTTCAACGATCTTCACAGCATCTTTACCAGGAACAGATTCCATCTCAAGAAGCCACTTTCTTTGCTTGTCTTTAAGAAACAGCTCCTCATCTGTTAAAGTTTTATTGTGAGATTGCAGCAATTCAGTCACATCTTCAGGTTCTACTTCTAATTCCAGTTCTCTTGTTATTTCTGTCACATCTGCAGATACTTCCTCCACTGAAGTCTTGAACCCCTCAGTCATCCATGAGGGTTGGAATCAATTTCTTCCAAATTCATATTAATGTTGATATTATTACTTCTTCCTACAAATCACAAATATTCTTAATGGCATCTAGAATGGTGAATCCTGTCCGGAAGGTTTTCAATTTACTTTGCCCCGATCCATCAGTGGAATGACAGCTCTAGCCTTATGAAATGTATTTCTTAAATAATAAGACTTGAAAGTTGAAATTACTCCTTGATCCATGGGCTGCAGAATGGATATTGTGTTAGCAGACATGAAAACCTTAATCTCATTGTATATCTCCATCAGAGCTTTTGGGTGACCGGGTACATTGTCAGTGAACTTAGTAATATTTTGAAAGGAATCTTTTTCTGAGCAGTAGATCTCAACAGTAAGCCTAAAATAGCCACTGAGGGGCACCTGCGTGGCTCAGTTGTTAAGCGACTGCCTTCGGCTCAGGTCACGATCCCAGGGTCCTGGGATTGAGCCCTGCATCAGACTCCCTGCTCAGCAGGAGCCTGCTTGTCCCTCTTCCTCTCCCCCGGCTTGTGCTCTCTCTCTCTCTTTCTCTCTGTCAAATAAATAAAAATAAAATCTTAAAAAAAAAGAATCCATTGAGCCCACCCAGAGACACCAAAAACAACAACAGCAAAACACCCTATTCATTAAACTGTGTTATAAACAAATGTGCTGTTACATGGGCATTGTTGTTCTATTTATAGAGCACTGACACAGCAGATGTAGCATAATTCTTAAGGGCCCTAGGATTTTCAAAAATGGTAAATGAGCATTGGCTCCAACTTAAAGTCACCAGCTGCATTAATCCCTAACAAGAGAGTCGCCTGTCCTTTGAAGCATTAAAGCCAGGCATGGACTTCTCCTCGGAGACTATGAAAGTCCCGGATGGCATCTTCTTCCAATATAAATCTGTTTCATCTACATTGAAAATCTGTTTAGTGTAGCCACCTTTATTAATTATCTTAGCTAGATCTTCTGGATAATTTGCTGCTTCACCTTATACTTTTATGTTATAGAGATGGCTTCTTTTCCTTAAACCTCATGAACTAACCCCTGCTAGCTTCAGACTTTTCTTCTGCAGCTTCCTTACCTCTCTCAGCCTTCATAGAAATAAAGAGAATTGGGGGCTTGCTCTGGATTGGGCTTTGCGTTTTTTGTTTTTGTTCTAGTTTTTGTTTTTTTGGATTAGGCTTTGGTTTAAGGGGATGTTGTAGCTGGTTTAGTCTTTTATCCAGACCACTAAAACTTTCTACATGTCAGCAATAAGGCTATTTCACTTTCTTATCATTTATGTGTTTCCTGGAACAGCACTTTTAATTTCCTTCAAGAACTTTTCTTTTGTATGTATAACTTGGCTAAGTGTTTGACACAAGGGACCTAGATTTGGCATATCTCAGCTTTGAACATGCCTCCCTCACTAAGCTTAATCATTTCTAACTTGATTTAAAGTGAGATGCATGCAACTGTTCCTTTCACTTGAACACTTAGAGGTCATTGTAGGGTTATTAATTGGCCTAATTTCAATGTTGTTGTTTCTCAGGGAATAGAGAGGTCCAAGAAGGAAGAGATGTGGAGGAATGGCTGTTTGATAGAACAGTCAGAACATACAACATTTATCAAGTTCCCCTGGATTCAGATCCAAAATCTGAGTCTATTACACACAATTGTCGTGTAATCTTGGGCAAATTACATGCTTTACCTCTTTGTGCTTCACTGTAAAGTGGGGATAATGATAATACCTATCTCATAGGATTGTTGTAAGGATTAAATGAATTTATAGCTACCAAGTGCTTAGAACAGGACCTGCCTGGCACAGTTAGTATTCAGTATATTAGCTTTTGACTACAAGTGAAGAAACCCAATTCAAACTGGTTTAGAGATTTTCAGCTCCTGTAAAGAAACATCTAGTAACGTCTAGTAATGTCAAACATGGTTAGATTCAGGGACTCAAATGAAATTACTGTCTTCCATTTCTCTCTGTTAGGCTTCATTCTCAGACAGGTTCCCTATATGGTACAAGACAGCCACTAGGAATGCCAGGCTTCTTTGTCTTACGCTGGGCTCCAGCCCAGTAGAGAGAGTATCTCTTTCCTGATAGTTCCAGTAAAAGTCCCAGGATTGTGTGTCATTGGCTGGATTTGGATCACATCCTTATTCCTGATTCACTGAACATAACTGGTCAGATTTGGGTTATATGCCCACCCCTGAGCTGTGGGATAAGCTCTACTTGAATTACTTGGGCTAAAAGTAAGGCAAGAGCGGTTCCCCAAGTAAAAGTTGAAGGTCCTATTTCCAGATAAAGGGACATGGGATTCTAGGCAGGCAAAATGTGAGACACTTTGTTTTCCCCCAGAGAAACAAGGTTTTCTGGAGAGGTTTTATTGGTCATTTTGTTTTCTTTGTGTGTTTAGGTCTCAGATCCCCTTCTTTCCTTGTAGAAACAAACTATGCTAATTTCATGACTGTCATTACCAACTCAAATGGTATCACCTTGATCTCTCTTGTTCTAAATAATAAGTTAATTTTTTTCCTTCCTGTCCTCTAGCCTGTGATAGAGAAGGATCTTCTCAGATAATCAGATCTCAAGTATTTTTTATTTTAGTCTGTTCTAGCAGGCTTTGTTCTCTGGTCCTGGATTTTAGTTCTATCTCGATACCTCTCTTTCCATTTTCAATCATCCATATTTCTTCCAGACTTTGTGTCCCTTCCACACCTTAGCTTATAGCAGCCCACCTGATAGCAGACTGACCATTTTACCATCTTAAAAACATATCTTAGGGATACACTATTCTTATTTTGCGTGTTAAATTCCATTAAAATCTATAACTCAGCCTTCTTATCTTGAAGGTTACTCCTCAAAACACAATTCACTTTTAGGGGAGAGAAATTAATTTTGTGATGAGGTATATATCTAATTTTCTGACATTCCATCTTGTCTGAAAGATGAGGCGCTGACTTTTGGGGAGATAGCAAGGATCCAAACAAGAGCGTAAGGGGTTGGACGAGATGAACCTTACATCTTATAATAATTAAGTTCTGATTCTGACATTTTTATACATATATTTTACATAGAGTAACATTGTATAATTTCTAATTTACTAAACTACTTTGTGAGAGGATTACTTTCTTAAAATTATTTTTAAGAACAGACTTACTTATGATTAACTGAAATAGTTAATGTATATGTGTTAACTCAAAATCTCACTTCTATATCTCAGAATCATTAAAAAATCTGGTAGGTCAGTGGTGTACAGAATAAAATTAATATATATCAAATAACATAAGTGAGGTATTTGTCATTTTATCCAGTGAAACTAAAGTCTCAGGGTACAGCTGTTCTGAGAACAACTTATTTTCTTAAAAGAGAAAGCTTTTTATCTTCTACAGCAATAGAATTTTTGTCTGTCTGATGTATCATTGCGATTTAGTATCATGATTGAATAAAATTTTAAACAATTGTGATAGTTAAAATCAAAGATAGTTATTATTTTTAAATATTCAATATTGTTTCTGTACAAGTTGTGTTTGATTTATCCTAATTTATATTTTTTTGTTAAAAGTCAGAGCAACCTCTGTCCTTCCCAGATACGGTCCACCATGCCTATTTAAAGGACACTTGAGCACCAAAAGTAACGGTAAGTGAGGTATTTAAGTGGTAAAAGATTACGTGTTAAAAGGTTGACTGTTTCCTTTATTTGTAAAGTGTAAGACATGATGAAAAATTACTTCATTTAATCAGTATTGAACTTCATATTGTTAATTACAATTAAATATTATAGGAATTCTTGAGATGAGGGAATTTAGGAAGCCATCCTTTCAAAGTAGTGTTGTGCCCAGGATGTGGCCCTGGCCTCTGCCTGCTCCCTCTTGCGGCTCCAGCCCCGCTCTCCTTTGTGCCGGCAGACCTCCCTGGCTTCCGGCATGCCTTCCTTGGTGAAGTGGTGATTAGGGGGTTAGTTAAAGACACTGGCACTAAAAAGGAAAAGTTGTGCAGAGAAAAAGAGCACTTGAAAAATACATTTTGTATCAGGAGTAAACACCTGTGATTTTACTTTTCCAACTGGATTTCTGGATTCTATGAGAAAGAAATCTGTATTTTCTGTATTTTCACATTTTAAAGCCTTTAAATTTTTAATGGGAACTTAAAATATATTTTTATAATGATAGATTCAAAATTTAAACTCTGGGTTTTTTAAGGCAAAATAATTGAAAGTCTTTTTTTCCTTATTTACATGAAAAATCTTTGATACTGGTTCCTCTAAAAGTGAAAGAAGGATCACATTTTCAGTTAACTTATTTCTTGTAATAAAATATATGTACACATAGATCAGAGTCATCAATGTTGAAAAATTATTTTTAACTAAAAATTTAAAACTAGATGTAAAGAATACATACATTAGAAAAGCAGAAGGAACAACAATAAGTAGTTGGCTAACTTTTTTTTTAAGAATATATGTGCAACTACAAAAAAAAAAAGAATATATGTGCAGAACTGGTACAGTTTTAGTGGATCTAAGTAGGGAGGCTGCCTGGGTTCTCGTCAGCTGTGGGACCTTGAAGACCTTACTCACATCTCTCTACCTTAGTTTCCATTTCTATTAAATGGTGATAATAATGACTAAATGAGTGTTTACCTGTTAAGAGCTTAGAACAATGCATGCATGGTACCTAGTCAATAAATTTTAATAGTAGTAATAGTATCAAGCTTATCATTATTGTACATCCTTGTATTATGCATAGAATTTCCCTAGAAGGATGCATAAAGTTAGTAGCAGAGTATACTTCTGGGAAGGGAGGGGAGGGGTCATGGCAGGAAGTTCACTTATTTTTCAATCTTTTTATGCCGTTTTAGCTGTTGACTTTTTAAAACTGTATGTGTGTATTCTCAAAATCAGCTTTTAATGTTTAAAAGTTATGCCTACATTTATTTACATTTTATACATTTATACTTACATAAATTTCTAAGATTTCTTTTAAACAGTTTAGATGAGATTGAGAAGTTTAATGTCATAGAATTTCTATGTGACTGTATTTGTCTTAAGATAGTCCTAATATTTCAAGAAGAATGCGGTAAACTGATTGTGTTTTCAGGTGTAAAATTAGAAGTTGCCTCTCGGAAAAGAATCTTTGCATAGTATTTGAGTTTCAAATTTGATTTATTCAACTATTAACAATGCTAACATTTTACAATCAGGCAAGTGGCTAAACATTTTTACGAGATTGAGGCCTGTCAATAAGAAACAGTTTTGTAAATACAATGATAGATTATATTCTAGAATCTCTTCCCAAACTCTCAGTCTTAGAAAGGTTTGAACCCAAGTAGTCAATAGCTTGTCAGTTATCAGTGCAAGATTAAGGCTAGGACATATTCAGCATCACAGATACGTCAGTATGTTCATTGGTTAATTTTCAGAACATTTTATAAAAATGAGCTTAATAATCAGTATCTTGTTTATCTCATGATGATTTTTATATTCTAAATACATAATGATTAAATATGTTTTAATTTTTAGCTTTTTGCACTGACTCCTCCTCTCTCAGACTAAGTACTCTCCACCTGGTCAAGAATCACATGGCTGTTCACTATAATAAAATCCTTTCAGCCAAAGGTAAAAATGTGCAAATGTGAACTTTCTATACCCAGTTTAAACCTTAGCTTCCTTTCTAATTAGGGTAAATCTGTAGCAAAAATGAATATATATATAAATGGATTTGTGTTTGGTGTGGTGAGATATCAACTGTTAACTCTAACTTTTATATGTAGAAAATTCAGAATGCCATTTTTATTAACTATATTTGATATCTGTATAATAACTACATTATTTCATTTTACCTGTGTTATCCGTAACACATTTTTGTGGTTAGATATTGATCTTAATATAATAAGTTTGTAATCTGCTTTTTTGTTTTCAAATCTACTATAGAAATCGTACAAAGAGGATGCCAGCTATTACTTTTTTCTTTTTTGTTGCTTTATTGAGATAATAATATACAATAAAATGCACTAATTTTAAGTGTACAGTTAAGTGTTTTGGAACATATATACATTTGTATAATCACCACAACAGTCATCCTATAACAGGGATCGGCTAACTACAGCTCGTAGGCCAAATCCTCCTGCCACTTATTTTTGTACAGCTCTTGAACTAAAAAATGATATTTATATTTGTTATTAAATGGTCAGAAAAAATCAAAAGAACAATATTTCGGGGCACCTGGGTGGCTCAGTTGGTTAAGCGACTGCCTTTGGCTCAGATCATGATCCTGGAGTCCCTGGATCGAGTCCCGCATTGAGTCCCGCATTGCATCGGGCTCCCTGCTCAGCGGGGAGCCTGCTTCTCCCCCTGACCCTCCCCCATCGTGTGCTCTCTCTCATTCTCTCTCTCACAAATAAATAAATAAAATCTTAAAAATATATATATTTCGTAACATGTGAAAGTCACATGAAATTCAAATTTCATTGTCCGTAAGTAAACACAGTCATGTTCATTCTCGGATATATTGTCTGTGGTGGCTTTTGCTCTAATGAGCAGAGTGGACTAGTTGTGACAGAGGCCATAATCACTCTGTAAAGCCTGAAGAATTTACCATCTGTCCCTTTGCAGAAAACATTCACTGACCCCTGATACAGAACATTCCCATCACCCTAAAAAGTTCTCCCTAGTCCTTTGCAATCAATCTCTTCCCCCAATCCCTGGCAACCACTTATCTGCTTTCTATCACTATAGTTTTGCCTTTTCTAGAATTTCATATAAATGGAATCATACACTGTGTATCATTTTGTGTCTGGCTCCTTTCAATTAGCTAATGTTCTGGAGACTAATCCATGTTGGTATGTACATCTGTAATTCTTCCTTTTTATTGTTAAGTAGTTTTCCATTCAATGAATATACTACAATTTGCTTATGAATTCATCAGTTGGTGGGTATTTGGATTGTTTTGACTCAATTTTGGCCATTAGGAATAAAGCTGCTATAAGCATTCGCATACAATCTTTGAACATGTGCTTCCTTTTCACGCTGATAAATGTATCACTACGAGTGGAATTGTGGGGTAAAATGGTAAGTATGTTTAACTTTATAAGAAACTGCCTGTTTTTCCAGAGTGAGTGCCATTGTGTGTTTCTGTCACTTCCACATTCTCACCAGCACTTCCTTTGCCAGCCTTTGGCAGTCCTGCAGCCATTCTAGTTGAGATTTAGGTCGCTCATCAGGGCTTTAGCTTGTATTTCCCTAATGCCTAATGATGTTGAGCAACTTTTCTTGTGCTTATTTGCTATCTGTTCAGATCTTTTGCCCATTTTTAAAAATAAGTTCTTTCTTTTTTTAAAGATTTTATTTATTTGACAGAGAGAGAGCATAAGTAGTGGAAGCAGCACGCAGAGGGAGAGAGAGAAGCAGGCTCCTGCTGAGCAGGGAGCCCGACCTGGGGCTCGATCCCAGGTCCCTGGGATCATGACCTGAGCCAAAGGCAGACACTTAACTGACTGAGCCACCCACGCATCCCAAGTTGTTTGTTTCTTAATGTTAAATTGTGAGAGTTCTTTGTATATTAAATACAGATCCTGTATCAAATACATTTTCTCCCAGTCTGAGACTTATCTTTTCATTTTCTTTTTAAAAAAATTTTTTTTTAAGATTTTATTTATTTATTTGAGAGAGAGAGAGAATGAGAGACAGAGAGCATGAGAGGCAGGAGGGTCAGAGGGAGAAGCAGACTCCCTGCCGAGCAGGGAGCCCGATGCGGGACTCGATCCCGGGACTCCAGGATCATGACCTGAGCCGAAGGCAGTCGCCCAACCAACTGAGCCACCCAGGCGCCCTAAAATTTTTATAATGAAATAATTTTAGACTTATAGAAAAGTTGTGAAAATAATATGGTGTCACAGAAACCCTTCACCCAGCTTTCCCTAATGTTAAAATCTTATATAACCACAGTACAGTTATTAAAACTAGCAAATGAATATTGATAGAATACTATTAAGTACAGATCTTATTTGAATTTCATCAGTTTTTCACAAAGGTCTTCTAAAAATTTTTGTTTTCTCATTTGGAGAGCTAAGTTTATAAATCTTAGTTCGCATTTTATGAAGTTTATATTTTTAAATGACTGAGAAATCTAAAGATAGGTTGTATTTTGTGACATGTGAAATCAAGTTCAGCTTTTCAATTGCTTTAATAGTTTATACTTTCCATATCCTGTTTAAGAAATCTTTTCCTAATCTTAGGTCAGTAAGATATTCTTATGTGTTTTCTTCTAGAAGTGTAAGTTTTAGCTCCTACGTTTAAGTTTGTGATCCATTTTGAGTGAGTTTTTATATAAAGTATCAGTTTTTTGCCTATGAATATCCAGATATTCCCAGTACCACTTGTTGAAGAGATTGTCCTTTCTGTGTTGAGTTGCCTTTGCAGTTTTTGAAAGACAGCTGACCCATATTGGAGGGTAAATTTCTGGACTTCTCGGTTCTGTTCTAGATCTTATATGGGCACCTGGGTGGCTCAGTCGGTTAAGCGCCTGCCTTCAGCTCTGGTCGTGATCTCTGGGTCCTGGGATCAAGCCCCACATCAGGCTCCTTGATCAGCGGGGAGCCTGCTTCTCCCTCTGCCTGCCATTCCGCCTGCTTGTGCTTGCTCTCCCCCCAATCCGCATCAAATAAATAAATAAAATCTTAAAAAAAAAATACCATACTGCCTTAATTACTGTAGCATTACAGTAAGTCTTGAAATCAAGTAGTGTAGAGCCTCTTATTTTGCCTTTTTGGGGGGGGCTTGTTTTGGGACTCCAATTACAGGTATGCTGAGTGCATGATAAAGGTAGGTTAGGTCACTGATGCTCTGTGCATTTATTTTCCAATCTTTATTTACTCTGTTTCATTTTAAGTAGTTTATAATGCTATGTTTTCAAGTTTTCTAATACTTCCTTCTACAGTACCCAGTGAGCTATTAATCCCAACCAGTGTATTTTTTATCAAGGGTATTATATTTCTTATCTCTAGAAGTACCATAAAGATCAAAACAAGGAACTGGAAATTCTGGAACTTTTTGTGCTTTTCACATCTGATATTTGTTCATTTATAACTATTAAGAATATTACTAAACAACTGATTTTTTTTTCTTTCAGCTGCGGTAGACTGCTCGGTTCCATTAAGCGTGAGTGCCAGCATCAAATGTAAGTTATTTTTCACATACTGACTTTTAAAAACACTAATGGTTAGATGAGTGATGGAGATGAAGGAGGGCACTTGTTGTGATGAGCGCTGCGTGTTATCTGTAAGTGATGAATCACTGACCTCTGCTCCTGAAAGCAGTATTTCACTGTATGTTAAATAAATATTTAAATAAAACATTTTTAAAAACCTTGTGGTAAACTATACATAACATAGAATTTACCATTGTAACCATTTGTAAGTCTAACCATTTTAACCATTTCAGTGGCATTAGCTATGTTCATACTATGGTACAACTGTCACCACTACCCATTTCTAGAACCTTCTTATCTTGCAGAACTGAAACTCGTACCCATTAAACCGTAACTACCTTGTAACTATCATTCTGTTTTCTTTCTCTGACTCTGACAACTCTGGTACCTCATGTAAGTGGAATCATCAGGTAGTTTTCCTTTTGTGACTGGCTTATTTTACCTAGCATAATGTGCTTGAATTTTATCTGTGTTGTAACATATGTCAGAATCTCCTTCCTTTTTAAGGCTTTTTTGTTTATACAATCGTATAGACACTTGGGTTGTTTCCACCTTTTGTTTATTTTTAATAATTCTCCTGTGGAGGGGCGCCTGGGTGGCTCAGTCGTTAAGCGTCTGCCTTCGGCTCAGGTCCTGATCCCAGGGTCCTGGGATCAAGCCCTGCATCGGGCTCCCTGCTCAGCGGGAAGCCTGCTTCTCCCTCTCCCACTCCCCCTGCTTGTGTTCCCTTTCTCGCTGTGTTTCTCTCTGTCAAATAAATAAATAAAATCTTTAAAAAAAAAAAAAAATTCTCCTGTGGACATGGATGTGCAAATATCTCTTTGAGACCCTGCTTTCCATTCTTTTGGGTATATGCCCAAAAATGGAATTGCTAGATCATACGGTAATTCTATTTTTAATTTTTTGAGAAACCACCATAGTATTTTGTACAGCAGCTGCATCATTTTGCATTTCCACCAATAGTGTGCAAGGCCTCCAGTTTCTCCACATCCTCCCCAACACTTGTTATTTTCTGTGTTTTTGATTGTAGCCATCCTAGTAATGGATGTTGATATATTGCCTTTTGAGGAAGCATTTTCTAACTTTTAAAAATTATCCATAAATAAAAGAAGCTTGTATTTCTAAGTTTAAGAACTTAGAATTGAACCCAGGCTTTGCCACTAAATTGCTGCATAACTTTGGATAAATTATTTAACTTCTCTGGATTTCATTATTCCTACATATAAAAATTTGGATAGTACTAAAAGGCTTGCCAAGGTAAAGTTCTAGGATTCTGTGATTCTAACTTCCCTTGGTTTATTAAGGTTACTGAATGATTCATTAAAACTACCATAACTGGCACTTTTCTTCAGATAAATACTGTCTACTATTTGTATCCTAATAGCTAAACTGATGAACTTGATAGTATCTGGAAATCCATATTGACTGAAGTTTTCTAAATAACCTCTACTAAGGAAATAATCAGACTCCAAAATTTGAAATTCCTATTTTAAAATGTTCTAAAAGATACCATTTGAGGCCTTTGTTTGAGTTCAAGTCAGGAAATATATACTTAAAAATAGCAAAAGGACATAGATATCATAGCCTAAGAGAGGATTTCTATATTAGAAAATAAGTATCAGCCCAACGTGTAGTGCATGCTAAGTGGTGAATGAAAGAGAGAATAGGTAGAGAAATGCCCCTTAGGTGCAGTCTGGGAAAGATCAAAGACAGCAGGATCAGTTGAACCCGATCTCTTCTTATAGACCTTCTTAGTGGAAGAGCTAGGACTTTTAAGCTGAGCCAGTTGCCCCCAGCTGCCATTCAGTGAGCACGGTGTCCTCGTAGGCCCCATGCTTGGCACTTTGTATTCCCCCCTTTTGTTCCTTTATTTGTAACAGGCCCTAGTGTGGGCTCTCATATCTGTGAAGGAATCTTGGAGGTCAAATAATTTTAGAAGAGGGGCAGAGGCATTTTAGGCAAGAGTCCAGACTTAAATATATATATTGAAAGACCAGATTGACCACAGCATAAAAGTTATGTGGGCAAGTCATTTTACCTCTTACCCTCCTTTCTTGTAAAATGAAAGGTAATTAGATAATCTCTAAGGATTCTTCCAGATTTTTAATTTCTGTGGTGTATTCTTTTTCTTCTGTATCATATTAATGATATTTTTATAGCACAAAAAACTGGTTCAGTGTTTACCAACTTAAAAAATCTGAACCATTTGGGGCGCCTGGCTGGTCCATCAGTAGAGCATGTGACTTTTGATCTCAAGGTTCGTGAGTTCGAGCCCTATGTTGAGTGTAGAGATTACTATAAACAAACAAACAATACATAAATAAACAATACATAAATTTAATCTTCAAAAAAAATCTGAATCATGTCAATTAAGATGTTTTTACCCTTTGCTGTTAGATTGTTTTGATAAGGAATAAAGGAATTCCTAACTAAAAAAAAAAAAAAATGTTTTTACCCAATTGTATTATCAGATAATCTTCTTTAACTAGGATCATGTCTAAATGGGAAAGTTTTGCTAAATTTTCACACTGATATTAATTTCCTAAACAATAAATATGTAAAATAAGATTATCTCTTTTTTTATTTAGATTGAGTAATAAAAAGCCTGCCTGAATGTATGTATTAATCCTCTTACTGAACCAAACCCTGGGATCTAAGATCCATGTTCACCAATTTAAAATAATCAGGCATTTTGCATAATATTTTGTTTAGTTCACTAGAGTTTATTCATTGATTAATTCAGCAAATATTAGGCACCTACTATGTGCTAGATACTGTTCCAAGGGCCCTTAGAACAAAAGGAGGTGGAGGTGAAAAAAGTACCTGCTTTTATAGAGCTTACATTCTAGTTGAAGGAGACAAATGATGAGAAAATACAAAAAAAAAAAAAAAAGTAAATACAGAATATGTCCGAAAGTGACAAATGCAATGGAAAAAAACCAAGCAGGATAAGGGAGATTGAGAGTCGTCTTGGGAGAGAAGGCCTCACTGAGAAAGTGAGCAGAAACCTGAAAGAATTAAGGGAGAGGCAAGTGGGTTAGATGGGGGAAGAAGAACAATCAAGACCAAGGAAATAGCAAGTACAAAAGCCTTGGAATGGCATTGTGATTGGTGTGTTCAGGGAACAGCAAAGAAAGCTATCTAGCTGATGTGAAGTGGGCCAGCTGAAGAGTGTTAGGAGAAGAAGTTATTGAGGTGGGACAGAGAGAACAGACTTGGTGGGCTGTAATCAGTGCAAGTGCTTTGCCTTTGACTCTGCATGGAATTGGAAGCCACTGGAGGGTCTTGAGTAGAAGAGTAATAGAGCCAGTTTAACTTTTAAGAGCATCTCTCTGGCTACTGAGTTGAGAATAGCCTGTAAGGGGCAATGGTAGAAGCAGAATGACTAGTTAGGAGACAGGAATGCAGATAAGAAGTAATGGTGAGTTGGGGCACCCAGCTGACTCAGTCAGAGCATGTGGCTCTTGATCTTGGGGTTATGAGTTCAAGCCCCACTTTGGGCATATGTTACAGGATTTTTGTCCCCTTAGTGCCCACGGTTCTTGGTCCCGCCACTTTGAAGAATGAAGAGGTAGACCAGACAGAGTGGTGGGCAGCAAAACAAAGTTTACTGAACAATAGTAGTACAGAGCTCCCAAAGAGGGAGGGGACCCAAGAGGGGTGCCCTTTGAGCTTCTAAGTGTAGGGGTTTTTATAAACTCATGAAATTATCGTAAGCATCCTGAATGTGGGCCCCTGTGGATTGGCTGCTTAGGTGTGCCAATCAGGGCTTTGATCATGCACCCATCCACCAATCAGGTTATTGTTCACGTGCTGGTGATCTTGTGGGCTGACATTTGGAGACGAAGTGATAGTGACCAATGTTTTATGGTTAATTGTTTTGTTTCAGGATGTTTTGCAAAAGCCATTTTTGCAAAAGCTGCTAGACAGTGTGCTCTTGTAGTCTTGTCTAAGCTGCAAAACAGGTGGTCTTGTCTAAGCTGCAAAACCGCAATAGTGCAGTTTTGTCTTAGCTGTCCCAGCTTTTTGCTTTCTTTTTGGGGACCCTGGCTCTGACTACCTAAGTGTCCAACTAACTCCTAACACATAGAGCTTACTTAAATTAAAAGAGGGAGGGAGGAAAGGAAGGAAGGAAGAAAGAAAGAAAGAGAAAGAAAGAAAAGAAAGATTTGAGAATTGACAGCATATAGGTTGTATTTAAAGAATTGCTCCTATTTTTTGTTTTTGCAATTTATTTATTTTTTTTTAAAGATTTTATTTATTTATTTGAGAGAGAGAGAATGAGAGAGAGCACATGAGAGTGGGGAGGGTCAGAGGGAGAAGCAGACTCCCTGCTGAGCAGGGAGCCCGATGCGGGACTCGATCCCGGGACTCCAGGATCATGACCTGAGCCGAAGGCAGTCGCTTAACCAACTGAGCCACCCAGGCACCCTGTTTTTGCAATTTAAATTTAGCTAGTGCTTATTTATCCAGGGTACTGTCTGCTTTCAGTCAGTTGAGACAAGAGGTTTTCTTTTTTTGCCATGTAAATGAAGAAAATTGTGATGGCTAAAAGAATTACAAAGATTGTTATCACCAAACTAAAGTGTAATTAATAATCATTATTCTTGTGTTATAGAGCTGATGTTCATTATAATTAATATAACTAACTTAGAAACAGATTTTATAGACACTTAAAAAAAGAAATCTCTGGGTTTGAGCCATCTGTTTTTATAAGATACTCTTCTAACAGACTACTGACTCAATCATTTCAATCTTCATAGTATCTAAGCTAGAATAGCTCTACATAGTTTATTGAATTGTTTAAATAATGCCATATTCGAGGGGCACCTGTGTGGTTCAGTGGGTTAAGCATCTGACTCTTGGTTTCGGCTCAGGTCATGATCTCAGGGTCTTGGGATTGAGCCCCATGTCGGGCTCTGCGCTCTGCAAGGAGTCAGCTTGAGGATTCTCTCTTTCCCCCTGCCCCTCCCCCAGCTCGTGTGTGCCTGCTCGATCACCCTCTCTCTCTAAAATAATCTTTTTTAAAAATCCCATATTCGAATGCATTAAAAGACTTTACTTTTTATAGCAGTTTTATTGACAAATGATTTGCATACCTCACTATTTTAGGGGCTTCTGGCTGGCTCACGTCGGTAGAGCATGTGACTCTTGATCACAGGGTCATGAGTTCAGACCCCATTGGGCATAGAGCTTCCTTACTTAACTAACTAGATAAATAAGATTCACTGATTTTTACTAAGTTTAAAAATTGTACAGACATCATGACAACCCAATTTTAGAACATTTGTGTCAGCCCAGAAAGATCCCTTATAACCATTTGCAGCTGCTCTCTCTTCCCACCCCTGGCTTCAGGCAATTACTAATCTACCTTTTTTCTCTATAGATTTGCCTTTTCTGGACATTTCATATAAACTGAATATGTGGTTTTTTGCATTACAGTTTTCACTTAGCATAATGTTCTTGAGATTCATCTGTGTCATAATTTGTCAGTACTTCATTCCTTTTAATGGCTAAATAGTATTACATTGTATGGATAATACTACATTTTGTCTATTCATCAATTGATGGATATTTGCATTATTTCTGGGTTTTTTGGCTATTATGAATAGTGCTGCTAAGAACATTCAGGTACTATCTTTTGTGTAGACATAAGTTTTCATTTCTTCTGGGTATATACCTGAGAATGGAACTGCTAAGTCTTATGGGAAAATTATATTTAATTTTTTGAGAAACTACCAAAGTCTTTTCCAAAGGGGCTGTACCATTTTACCATCTCACCTCCAACATATCCCTGCTAACACTTGTTATTAGCTCCCTTTTTTTTTTTAGTTTATTTTTTTAGTAATCTCTACACCCAGTGTGGGGTTCAAAGTCCTGACCCTGAGATCAAGAGTTGCATGCTCTTCCAGCTAAGCCAGCCAGGTGCCCCCCCCATTGACTCCCATTTTGATTTTAGCCATTCTAGTGGGTGTGAAGTGGTATCTCATTATGGATTCAATTTGCATTTTCCTCATGACTAATGATGTAGAGCATTTTTTCGTATGCTTATTGGCCATTTGCATGTTTTTGATAAATATTCAAGTCTTTTGTCCACATTTTTTAGAGGAGGTGGGGGCTGGCAAGAGGGAGAGGGAGAGAGAAAATCTTAAGCAGGCTCCACACCCAGCATGGAGCTTGATGTGGGGCTCAGTCCCACGACGCTGAGATCATGACCTGAGCAGACATCAAGAGTCGGACACTTAACTGACTGAGCCACCAGGCACCCCCGTCCATTTTTTAATTGGGTTGTCTTATTATTGAGTTGTGTATTATTTATATATTTTACATGGAATCCTTTATTAGCTATATGACTTGCAAGTATTTTTTTCCCCATCTACGGCTTGCCTTTTTATTTTTTTAAGGATGTGTCTTTAGAAAAAGTTTAAAAGGCACCTGGCTGGCTCAGTCTGTAGAGCATGTGACTTTTGATCTCCGGGTTGTGAGTTCGAGCCCCATGTTCAGTGTAGAGATTACTTTAAAATAAAATCTTTTTTAAAAAGTATAAAATTTTTCGGGGCGCCTGGGTGACTCAGTTGGTTAAGCGACTGCCTTCGGCTCAGGTCATGATCCTGGAGTCCCTGGATCGAGTCCCTCATCGGGCTCCCTGCTCGGCAGGGAGTCTGCTTCTCCCTCTGACCCTCCCCCCTCTCATGTGCTCTCTCTCTCATTCTCTCTCTCTCAAATAAATAAATAAAATCTTTAAAAAAAAAAAAGTATAAAATTTTTCATTTTAAGTCTAATTTTTTTTAATTGCTTGTACCTAAGAAACCTTTGCCTCACCCAAAGTCCTAAAGATTTACTCTTCTTTTTCTAAGAGTTTTATAGTTTAAGCTCTCACATTTAAGTCTGTGATACATTTAGAGTTGATTTTTGTGTATGGTATGAAGAGGCATTACTTAAACGAACAGGTTGGACAGATTTGGTAATATGAAAGTATTTAAAAATTGATAGTCTTGAGGACTCTGTTGAGGATTTTTTTACTCACTTGTTTTACCTATAAGTAAGATAATAGATCTTTTTTTTTTTAATAATTTTGTATTTTTCTACCATTATTTTTTTTAAAAGATTTTATTTATTTGACAGAGAAACAGCAAGAGAGGGAACACAAAGAGGGGGAGTGGGAGTGGGAGAAGCAGACTTCCCGCCGAGCAGGGAGCCCAACGCGGGGCTTGATCCCAGGACCCTGGGACCACGACCTGAGCCAAAGGCAGACGCTTAACTGACTGAGCCAGCCAGGCACCCCAAGATAATAGATCTGACAGAGAAAATTCTATTTAATTCACTCCACAGATATTATCTGTGGTAATGTAGTTAATACATTAACAATAACTAATAATAATAATTAATATGTAATATTTTGTATTATATATTACATATATAATAGTTAATAACTAATCAGGCATTTGAGGATAGAATAAGCTGAAAGTAACACAGTTGACACCAACAGTTGACACAGTTGGGGCACCAACCCCCCCACATAGTCAAAAATCCCTGTATAACTTTTGACTCTCCAAAAACTTAACTACTAAGAGCCTACTGTTGACCTTACTGGTAACAGTCATGTAATACATGTCACACACAAAGTATGTATATATGTATATATTGTATTGTTACAATAAATTAAGCTAGAGAAAAAAATGTTATTAAGAAACTCACAAGGGGCACCTGGCAAGCTCAGTTGGCAGAATATGGGACACTTGATCTCGGGGTTGTAAGTTAGAGTACCATGTTGGCTGTAGAGAATACTTAAAAATAAAAAATCTTTTTAAAAAAATGGCCAAGTTACTAATTAGGTTTAGAAAAAAAAAATCACAAGGGAGAGAAAATACATTTACAGTACAGTGTTGTAAAAAATCCACATATAAGTAGACCCATGCAGTTGTTCAAGAGTCATCTATATTCAGTCCACCTTTTAAAATAATAAATATATTTACTTTATCATGCTTATTTTTTAATAATTATAGTTCAAACTTTATTAGTTTGTTTTTTAAGCTTATAGTAATTTATATAAATTCTGATTCAAATCAAAGTGATTTGAAACTTTAAATTATCTTGTCCATTAAATTGGGATAAATTCCAATTTAAAAAGTATATGATAAATTTTTAATTTATATGAAAATACAAGTCATTTTGATTATGGTTAACCTTACATTTAACTTTGAAATTTTTTTTTAATTTAATTTAATTTTATTATGTTATGTTAGTCACCATACATCACTAGTTTTTGATGTAGTGCTCTACAATTCATTGTTTTCGTGTAACACCCAGTGCTCCATGCAGTACGTGCCCTCCTTAATACCCATCACTGAGCTAACCCATCCCCCAACCAACCCCCCCTCTAAAACCCTCAGTTTGTTTCTCACAGTCCATAGTTTCTCATGGTTTGTCTGTCCCTCCAATTCCCCCCCTTCATTTTTCCCTTCCTTCTAATGTCTTCCATGCTATTCCTTATGTTCCACAAACAAGTGAAACCATAGGATAATTGACTTTCTCTGCTTGACTTATTTCACTTAGCATAATCTCCTCCAGTCCCATCCATGTTGATGTAAAAGGTGGGTATTCATCCTTTCTGATGGCTGAGTAATATTCCATTGTATATATGCACCACATCTTCTTTATCCATTCGTCTGTTGAAGGGCATCTTGGCTCTTTCCACAGTTTGGCTATTGCAGACATTGCTGCTATGAACATTGGGGTGCATATGGCCCTTCTTTTCACTACATCTGTGTCTTTGGGGTAAATACCCAGTAGTGCAATTGCTGGGTCATAGGGTAGCTCTATTTTTAATTTTTGGAGGCACCTCCACACTGTTTTCCAAAGTGGCTGTACCAACTTGCATTCCCACCAGCAGTGTAAGAGGGTTCCCCTTTCTCCACGACCTCTCCAACATTTGTTGTTTCTTGCCTTGTCAATTTTTGCCATTCTAACTGGTGTAAGGTGGTATCTTAGTGTGGTTTTGATTTGAATTTCCCTGATGGCTAATGATGATGAACATTTTTTCATGTGTCTCTTAGCCATTTGTATGTCTTCTTTGGAGAAGTGTCTCTTCATGTCTTCTGCCCATTTTTTTGACTTGATTATTTGTTTTTTGGGTGTTGAGTTTGAGTAGTTCTTTATAGATCTTGGAAATCAGTGCTTTGTCTCTGGTGTCATTTGCAAATATCGTCTCCCATTCTGTGGGTTGCCTCTTTGTTTTGTTGACTGTTTCCTTTGCTGTGCAGAAGCTTTTTATCTTGATGAAGTCCCAAAAGTTCATTTTTGCTTTTGTTTCACTAGCCTTTGGAGATGTATCTTGAAAGAAGTTGCTGTGGCTGATGTCAAAGAGGTTACTGCCTATGTTCTCCTGTAGGATTTTGATGGATTCCTGTCTCACAATGAGGTCTTTCATCCATTTTGAGTTTATCTTTGTGTATGGTGTTAGAGAATGGTCGAGTTTCATTCTTCTGTATATAGCTGTCCAATTTTCCCAGCACCATTTATTGAAGAGACTGTCTTTTTTCCATTGCATGTTTTTTCCTACTTTGTCGAACATTATTTGACCATAGAGTTGAGGGTCCATATATGGGTTCTCTGTTCTGTTCCATTGGTCTATATGTCTGTTTTTGTTCCAGTACCATGCTGTCTTGGTGATAACTGCTTTGTAATATAGCTTGAAATCAGACAATGTGATGCCCCCAGCTTTGTTTTTCTTTTTCAACATTTCGTTGGCAATTTGGGGTCTTTTCTGATCCCATACAAATTTCAGGATTGTTTGTTCTAGCACTTTGAAAAAAGTCGTTGGAATTTTGATCGGGATGGCATTGAAGGTATAGATTGCTCTGGGTAGCATAGACATTTTAGCAATGTTTATTCTTCCAATCCATGAATGTCTTTCCATCTTTTTGTGTCTTCTTCAATTTCTTTCATGAGTGTTCTGTAGTTCCTAGAGTATAGATCTTTTACCTCTTTGGTTAGGTTTATTCCAAGGTATCTCATGGTTTTTGGTGCCATTGTAAATGGAATCGTTTCTCTAATTTCTCTTTCTACAGTTGCATTATTAGTGGATAAGAAAGCAACTGATTTCTGTGCATTGATTTTGTATCCTGCCACATTACTGAATTGCTGGATGAGTTCTAGTAATTGGGGGTGGAGTCTTTTGGATTTTCCACATAAAGTATCATGTCATCTGCAAAGAGAGTTTGACTTCTTTGCCAATTTGAATACCTTTTATTTCTTTTTGTTGTCTGATTGCTGTTAATAGGACTTCTAGTACTATGTTGAACAATAGTGGCTAGACTGGGCATCCTTGTCGTGTTCCTGATCTTAAGGGAAAGCCTCTCAGCTTTTCCCCATTGAGGATGATATTTGCTGTGGGTTTTTCATAGATGGATTTTATGAACTTGAGGATTTTTCCCTCTATCCCTATACTCTGAAGAGTTTTAATCAGGAAAGGATGCTGTATTTTGTCAAATGCTTTTTCTGCATCAATTGAGAGGACCATATGGTTCTTCTCTCTCCTCTTATTAATGTGTTCTATCACATTGATTGATTTGCGAATGTTGAACCACCTTTGCATCCCAGGGATAAATCCCACTTTGGTCGTGGTGGATGATCCTTTTAATGTATTGTTGTATCCTATTAACTAAGATGTTGTTGAGAATTTTGGAATCCATATTTATCAGGGATATCAGTCTGAAATTCTCCTTTTTGATGGGGTCTTTGCCTGGTTTGGGGATCAAGGTCATGCTGGCCTCATAGAATGAGTCTGTAGGCTTTCCTTCTGTTTCTATTTTTTGAAACAGCTTCAGGAGAATAGGTATTATTTCTTCTTTGAATGTTTGGTAGAATTCCCCAGGGAATCCGTCAGGCCCTGGACTCTTGTTTTTTGGGAGGTTTTTGATCACTGCTTCAGTCTCCTTACTGGTTATTGTCCTATTCAGATTGTCCATTTCTTCCTGTTTCAGTCTTGGCAGTTTATAGGTTTCCAGGAAGGCATCCCTTTCTTCCAGGTTGCTCAATTTATTGGCATATAGCTGTTGATATTAATTTCTAATAATTGTTTCTATTTCCTTGGTGTTAGTCGTGATCTCTCCCCTTTCATTCATAATTTTATTAATTTGGGTCCTTTCTCTTTTCTTTTGGATAAGTCTGGCCAGTGGTTTATCGATCTTATTCTTTCAAAGAACCAGCTTCTAGTTTCATTGATCTGATCTACTGTGTTTCTGGTTTCTAATTCATTGATCTCTGCTCTAATCTTAATTATTTCTCTTCTAATGCGTGGCTTAGGCATTGCTTGTTGCTTTTTTTCTGGTTCTTTAAGGTGTAAAGTTAGTTGGTGAATTCGGGATTTTTCTATTTTTTTTGAGTGAGGCTTGGATGGCTATGTATTTCCCCCTTAGGACCGCCTTTGCAGTATCCCATAGGTTTTGGACTGATGTATTTTCTTTCTCATTCATTTCCATGAATTGTTTAAGTTCTTTGATTTCTTGGTTGACCCAAACATTATTGAGCAGAGTGGTCTTTAGCTTCCAAGTGTTTGAATTTCTTCCAAATTTTTTCTTGTGATTGGGTTTTAGTTTTAAAGCATTACGGTCGGAGAATATGCAAGAAATAATCTCAGTCTTTTGTATCGGTTGAGACCTGATTTGTGACCCAGTATGTGGTCTATTCTGGAGAAAGTTCCATGTGCACTCGAGAAGAATGAGTATTCTGTTGTTTTAGGGTGGAATGTTCTATATATATCTATGAGGTCCATCTGGTCCAGCGTGTCATTCAGAGCTCTTGTTTCTTTGTTGGTTTTCTGCTTAGATGATCTGTCCATTGCTGAGAGTGGAGTATTGAGGTCTCCTACAACTAACGTATTGTTATCAATATGACTCTTCATTTTAGTTAACAGTTGGCTTATGTAGATGGCTGCTCCCATATTGGGGGTGTAGATATTTACAATTGTTAGATCTTCTCGTTGGATAGACCCTTTAAGAATGATATAGTGTCTTTCTGTGTCTCTAACTACAGTCTTTAGCTTAAAATCTAATTTGTCTGATATAAGAATTGCTACCCCAGCTTTCTTTTGAGGTCCATTGGCATGGAAGATTGATCTCCATCCCTTCACTTTCAGTCTGAATGTATATTTAGGTTCAAAATGAGTCTCTTGTAGACAGCATATGGATGGGTCCTGTCTTTTTATCCAACCTGTAACCCTGTGCTGTTTTATGGGAGCATTACGCTGTTCACGTTGAGAGTGATTATTGAATAATACAAATTTATTGTCATCATGTTGCCTGTGAAGACCCTATTTTTATAGGTTGTCTCTGTAAATTTCTGTTCTATATCACTCTTGGGGTCTTTCTCCTTTTATAGAACCCCCCTTAATATTTCTTGCAGGGCCGGCTTAGTGGTCACATATTCTTTCCGTTTCTGCTGGTCTTGGAAGCTCTGCATCTCTCCATCCATCCTAAATGACAGCCTTGCCAGATAAAGTATTCTTGGCTGCATGTTCTTCTCGTTTAGTACCCTAAATATGTCTTGCCAGCCCTTTTTGGCTTGACAGGTCTCTGTGGATAGGTCTGACGTTATTCTGATGTTCCTTCCTCTGTACATAAGGAATCTCTTCCCCCTAACTGCCCTTAAGCTGGTTTCCTTGGTTCTAAGATTTGCAAGTTTTACTATTACATGCCGGGGCATTGGTCTGTTTTCCTTGATCTTGGAGGGGTCCTCTCTGCCTCTAGGACATGAATGTTTCATTCCCCAGATTAGGGAAGTTCTCAGCTACGATTTGCTCAAATATATCTTCTAGTCCTCTCTCTCTTTCCACCCCCTCAGGGATCCCAATAATTCTGACATTGGAACGTTTCATAGTGTCACTTACTTTTCTGATTCTATTTTCATGGATTTTGAGTTGTTTTTCCCTGGCCTCCTCTTTTTCCTTCTTGTCTATTAATTGGTCTTCTAGATCACTAATTCCTTCTTCTGCCTTGCTTACCCTAGCTGTTAGATTATCTCGATTAGATTGGATCTCATTGATAGCATTTTTAAGTTCTGCCAGTTCAGCTTTCATTCTGCCCTTAGAGACTATGTTGCCATTAATTGATTTCTCCATTCTAGCTATTGTCTTCACAGTTGCTACCCTGAATTCCATCTCTGACATCTTGGTTATCTCTGTATCCATTTGTAAATCTGTGGCAGAAGTCACAGAAGTCTTTCCTATTTTGGGGGTTCCTCCTCCTAGTCATTCTGTTGAGGGGTAGTTGAGGGAATGTAGAGTGTCCAAATTATTGACCAGAACCCAAGCAAGATGCACCTGTTTTCTAGGGACCTTAGGGTTGATGGCCTCTCATTCTCCCAGCCTGTCTTATGGGGGGAGGGGCCTGCCACACTGTTACTCAGGCAACCCTGTTTGGGTAGAGTTGCCTTGCTCCTGTGGCAGGGGATGGGCTCAATGAAAACCAGTTTTTTGGGGCTTTTGTTCTCTGGTGGCTTTCCCTGGCGGCTTTCCAGGTCTTTTCCAAGAGTCAGAGCAGAAGAGATCGTTTCCAACCCTCTGCCTCAGAGCAGAGAGATCACACTCTGTTCTTCAGTGAGCTCTCCAGGCCACACTATCTCCGTTTCTGTCTGTGGTGCTATAAACTGCAGCGTCCTGGGTTGTGCACCCCTCCGCAGCGCTCCCAGTCCGTGCCTCCAGGTCGGGCACGGGGGCTCATCTCTGCCCTTTGTGCTTCTAAAACTGCCAGCCACCCCAAATTTGCTCCCGCAGCCCCGCAGCTCCAGGTTTCAGTCTGGGGGGCTGCCCTAAAGTCCTTTCCCCACGCTGCTGGTCTGTGAGTCTGTGCCCTGTCCCCAGCATGGGAAGCTATCACTCACCGGCAGTGTAGGATCACTACGGCTCCCTCCCCCTTCCATTTATCCTCTGATATCTGCCTGCAGGATCACGGCTTCCCGCTTCGTACCTCGAAACCAACCGCCTGTGATAGTCTGCTTGTAGGGATCCAGATCTGTCTTCTTACATCTCAGGCTGATTTTGTGGGTTTTCAGAGTGGTCTGGTAGATATCCAGCTCAATTCTGGGGACTAGCTGGAATAGGGTCCCCTACTCCCCCACCATCTTTTCCTCTCCTCTTAACTTTGAAATTTGACTAGGTTTCATTTCACCATTTTTAGCCTTCATACAATGATAAATTTTTGATAACTCATACCTGACCTAAAGCATTCTAAAGTGCAAAACCACTTTTTTCATTTACATTTCCAAATGAATAGCAGTTAAGAGAAGTAGAAATCAGTTATCCTAATTGAAAATGTTATCTTTTTAAAGTCTGTAAAACTTAAATTTGAATGACATGTGATATTACTGACAATAATATTGCATTTGGGGGAGAGTGTATGGACTAATTCAGACTCTGCATTTGGTGATGACAGAGTCACAAAAAACACATCAAGCATTTCCCACCTTCAGTATCTCTGAATATCTGCTAGGAATTGCTTTTTTGAGCTCTTAGGCTTAGCCAATTTGTCACATCTTGTTTACGCTCTTTAAATAATGCACTTAAAGTTTCTGTAAATTAAATATATGTTAGCTTCTCTTTATACAGAAAAGTATGTGGATTTTTATTTATATATCAATAGTGTAAACATTTTTAGCAAGAAAAAAAATGTGTTCTTTATTAGGCTTCCAAGACCAAAACCTTAATTTTTCTGTTTTCTTTATTTTAAAAGATTTGTTTTCCCCATCAGATGCAGACCAACAACGAAGAGAGAAACTCAAAAAGGAATTAGCACGAGGTGAAAGGGATTTGAAATTAAATAAAACAGCAATGCAGGCCAATTCTAAAAATAATTCCAAGTCACTATTTAACACTCTACAAAAGGTAAGATAGTATTTTTACCTGTTAAAAGCAGATGTTTCTAAGATATTTCATTAGTGGCACAACCTGACTTTGTGGTAGAATGTTTACTGTAGGTCAGAATCAGTAAACTTCTCGTTTAAAGAGCCAGGTAGTAAATACTTTAAGCTTTTCAGGCCCCACAGTCTCTCACAATTCTTGTGCCCTTGGGCAGTAGCCACAGACAAGATGTAAATGAATGGGCATAGCTGTGTTCCAGTAAAACTATTAAGAAAGACAGTAGGCCAGATTGGCCTCCAAGCTATAGTTTACTGACCCCTGCTCTTGGTGTTTTGTGATACCCTTTAACATCTGATTGAGGACGTTCTCTTACTCTGTTATTCCTAGTTCGCTAAGAGGATTTGTTTTTCCTTTCTCATGAATGGATGTGAATTTTATAAAATGCTTTTTCTGCCTTTTTTTGAAAAGATGGTATCATTTTTCTTTTTAATCTGTGTATGTTGTGAATTATAGTCAAGTTTCTTTTTTTTTTTTTTTAAGTATTTTTTTTTTAAAGATTTTATTTTTATTTATTTGAGAGAGAGAATGAGAGAGAGCACATGAGAGGGGTTAGGGTCAGAGGGAGAAGCAGACTCCCTGCCGAACAGGGAGCCCGATGCGGGACTCGATCCAGGGACTCCAGGATCATGACCTGAGCCAAAGGCAGTCGCTTAACCAACTGAGCCACCCAGGCGCCCTATAGTCAAATTTCTAATGTTAAAACAACTTTGCATTCCCAGTATAAACACAACCTTGTCATAATGCAGTACCTTTTTTATACATTGCTGGATAAGTTACTAATACTTTGTTTAGGATTTTAGCATCTACTGCCATTATTGATATTGACCTGTCATTTTCCTTTTCCTCTACTCTGTGTATGGTTACACTAGCCTCATAAAATAAATTTGGTGCTGTTTACTCTTTTTCCATGCTCTGGAATAGTTTATATAAGTTTGGACTTATTTATTCCTTGAATTCGATGGCTCAACATTAAAATTATCTGGGCCTAGAGTTTTCTTTGTTAGAAGATTTTTGACTACTAATTCCATTTTTTGAATCATTATAGGACTATTTTTTAAAGTTATATTTATGTTGGAAGTTGTCCATTTCATCTAAATTTTCAAATTTTTGGCATAGATTTACTTAAATGTAATCTGTCTTAATCTCTCCTGAATGTGTATTATTTCCCCCTTTTTATTCCTCATGTTGTTTGTGCCTTTGTTCTTCTTTCTTTGATTTTTTTTTTTTAAGATTTTATTTGTTTATTTGAGAGAGAGAATGAGAGAGAGAGAGAGAGTACATGAGAGAGGGGAGGGTCAGAGGGAGAAGCAGACTCCCCACTGAGCAGGGAGCCCGATGTGGGACTCGATCCAGGGACTCCAGGATCATGACCTGAGCCGAAGGCAGTCGCCCAACCAACTGAGCCACCCAGGCGCCCCTCTTTGATTTTTTCCTCACCAGAGATTTGTCAGGTTTTTTTTTTTTTTTAATCTTTTTAAAGAGCATTTGTTTTACTTCATTAATCTTCTCTGTTGTATTTTGTTTTCTGTTTTTTAATGTCTGTTCTTATCTTTCTTTTCCCCTTTTGGTTTTCTTTGGGTTTATTTTGTCTTACTTTCCTACTTTTGCTTAGCTTATTTTCAGCCTCACTTCTGGACAGTATAAGCATATTTTAAGGTTATAAATTTTCCTCCACATGCTGCTTTAGCTGTATCCCACAAGATTTGCTATATGGTATTTTTATTATGATTCAATTCAGAGTATTTTCCATTATAATCTCTTTTTTAACCCAAGAGTCATTTAGAAGTATTTCTTAATCTCTGTGTGTATTTTTTTCCCTAGGAGTTTTCTCTTTGTTCCAGATTTCTAGCCTAATCATAGATTTATATGATGCTAATTTCTTGAAATTTGTTGAGAAATTTGCTTTATGGCCCAGTAGGTAGACAAATTTCTTAAAATGCACTGTGTCATTATGTGTTTGGAAAGAAAATATACTATAGTTGTTGTGTATAGTATTTAATACAATGTATTCATTAGATTAAACTTCATATATATTCAAATCTTACTAATTTTTTTTTCTGATCAAGCTATCATTTATTAAGAGAAATCTTCCACATGATTATGTATTTAGCTATTTCTCTAAAAGTTAGTACTACCAATTTTTGTTTTGTAGATTTTGAGTCTATATTATTATTTTATAAATACAGATTTAGAGATAATATATTTTCTTGGTGACTCAAACCTATTGTCACTGCTTTGAGATTCTTTATCTTAATTTTTTTTGTATTAAAGTGTTTTCTGATAGTGATATAGTTAAACCAGTTTTCTTTTGATTAGTACTCCCTTGGTATATCTTTTTCCATTTTTTAATCCTAATGTTTTAGGTAGGTCCTAAAGTTTGGGTTTTGTTTTGGTTTTTTTTTTAAGATTTTTTTTAAAGATTTTATTTATTTGTCAGTGAGAGAGAGAGAGAAAGAGAGCACACAAGGCGGGGGAGCGGCAGGCAGAGGGAGAAGCAGGCTCCCCCTGAGCAAGGAGCCCGATGAGGGACTCGGTCCCAGGACCTGAAGCTAAAGGTAGATGCTTAACCAACTGAGTCACCTGGGTGTCCCTAAAGATTTTATTTTATTTTTTTTTTAAGATTTTATTTATTTATTTGACAGAGAGAGAGAGAGCACAAGTAGGCAGAACAGCAGGGAGAGGGAGAGGAAGAAGCATGCTCTCCACTGAGCCTGACGTGGGGCTCAATCCCAAGACCCTGGGATCATGACCTGAGCTGAAGGCAGTCGCTTAACCGACTGAGCCACCCAGGCGCCCCTAAAGATTTTATTTTTAATGAATCTCTGTACCCAATGTGGGGCTCAAACTCACAACCCCAAGATCAAGACTCACATGCTCTACCGACTAGGCCAGCCAGGTGCCCCGTAGTGATTATACTTTTTAACTGAAAGTTTAAAATATTTTTCTATCATAATATAAATTAATAATTATATTTGGGGATAAAAATGGAGTTTGTTAAAAATATATAATTAAATCTGTAAATGTAAGATGTTTTCTTTCATTTTTCCTTTAGCCACTGTAACCTATTCTGCCTCCATAAAGTAGTTCATTTATGTTTTATATGTGTGTGTATTATATATTTTTTTAAACTTGCCTACACGTTTTATAAGCCTTGATGATAAATATTTATACAAATTCAGATTCAAATTATTATTTTAGGTATATTTCAATAATTAGGATTTATGGTTAATAGTCACCTATCTTAATTATAATCTGCATTTACTGAAAACTTTGCTACAATTAAAAAGAAAATGCTAACTTTAGGGGCACCTGGGTGACTCAGTTGGTTAAGCATCTGCCTTTAGCTTGGGT
The DNA here is from genome assembly GCF_011800145.1 of Mirounga leonina. NCBI lineage: Eukaryota > Metazoa > Chordata > Mammalia > Carnivora > Phocidae > Mirounga > Mirounga leonina. Next base: position 14,780,495 of record NW_023270825.1, on the reverse strand, counting down.
CATGATCCCAGGGTCCTGGGATCAAGCCCCATGTCAGGCTCTCTGCTTGGCGGGGAGTCTGCTTCTCTCTCCCTCTGTCTGCCGCTCTGCCTGCTTATGCTCTCTCTCTGTCTGCTAAATAAATAAATAAAATCTTAAAAAAAAAAAAAAGAAAGAAATGCTAACTTTAGCCTCTGAGCATATTAGCCTTTTATATACGTGAGATCATATAATCAAAAACCTTTTCTTATAATTGCCCATACACTCATGCTGTTCTTTCTCTCACACTTTGACTCATCTCAGGGGCCTCCAGTACCTTTCCAGTCTGAACCCTGTAACCTCCACACAATTATTCCCTCACATCACTGGTATAGCACTTACTACATGCTATTAAGATTAATTGAATATGTGGATGTGACCCATATTCCTAATTAAATCTATGAAACATTTTTAAAGCAGTATAAAACCATGAAAAGCAAGAGCTATCAATTTCTTTTATAAAATATAATTTGAAACGTTTTTGCAAAACAAATGTTAATTGAATTTTTAAATAATTTGTACCCACCCTATTCTGCAATTGAATTGATTCCTCAGCTGCTTTAAAATCTGACAGTTGAAGGAGGTTCTGGTTGAGTGTCCTTTGGGCTCAGGCCATGGTCTCAGGGTCCTGGGGTCAAGCCCTGCATGGGGCCCTGTATGGGGCTCATGCTCTCTCTCAAATAAATAAATAAAATCCTTTAAAAATTAATTAATTAATTATTTTTAAAAATCTGACAGTTGGAAAAATCTTTGTATACTATTTCTTCTGACATTATCCCTGAAAAAGATTTAGTACTCAGTTCTCTGATTATAAACTTTGATGTGTTCTTGACATGAAAACCTTATGAGTATATAAACTATGCAGTCATTATCACTTTACATAAATTCTTAAATCACAGAAACAGTTCACAACAAATTGCATTGAACTGTAAAGCTGACTTAAGAAAGTGAAAGTGGTCAAATTACCACCAGAATTTTTGTTCCATTCACATGTAATTGATAAACCCTTTTCTGATTTTAGAACCTTACAGTTATCTGTTTTTCACATTTTGGTGAATTTACCAGTATGTTACATATTTTCTGTGAAAATTATATCCAAGCTTTCTGATATTCATAGCTATAGGAAACAATAATATAATCTCAAAAAAAGCAGATTGGTACAATTGATTTCATACTATGTTCTACTGGTTTCCAAGGAAACAAGAAGTATAGGATACAAGATAGGAATTATGAGACATAAAAATACAGGAAAGTTTCTTGCTTTTAGTCAATTCAAAAGCAATTTTTCCAGCCCATTTCAGATAGATGAGAGTATATTTCTGTCTTTAAAGACTTTGGTGTTTTATTTTGTTTATTAAATAACCATTACTGATAAGAATTTTCTTACAGGCTGGGCGCCTGGGTGGCTCAGTTGGTTAAGCGACTGCCTTCGGCTCCGGTCATGATCCTGGAGTTCCGGGATCGAGTCCCACATCAGGCTCCCTGCTCAGCAGGGAGTCTGTTTCTCCCTCTGACCCTCCTCCCTCTCATGCTCTCTGTCTCTCATTCTCTCTCTCGCAAATAAATAAAATCTTAAAAAAAAGAATTTTCTTACAGGCAGTCTAATGCCTTGTGCATTTCTGCCTGCTCTGATCTCAGCTTGTACTGTTCCTCTAAGTGTAAATAATTCCTGTGATTATTATTTAATAACCCTGTAGGATTTTTCAGATCCTACTTAGAAATTTTTCTCCCGGGAGCCAAACTTTTGTGGTATATAAGCTACAAGTCTTGTTTGGGAGCACTTTTTAAAACTAATATATTGAAGTCATTAAAAAAGTGCCCTAGTGATTCAGAATTTAATGCCAAAATATTTCCTTGCCTTGAGTAATTTTGCCTTGTATTTGAGATCAGCTTAGAAAGTACTTGGAAAGGAAATGGTAGGTGACTTGACCTATTTTAGGCTTTAGTTACAGTATGCAGTCTAAGTAAGTCATCTGCATTTTTCTTACTTAGATGAATCAGTACTTCGATTAGTTGACAGTTTCACCATCAGAAAAAGAGTTAAAATCAGTTTAAAATTCCTCATGGTGTAAAAAATCTAAAATACAGGGACACCTGGCTGGCTCAGTCAGTAGAGCATGCAGCTCTTGATCTTGGAGTCAAGTTTGAGCCCCACATTGAGGGTAGAGTTCACTTAAAAAAAAATCTAAAATATATAATTTTCAGATGCGTCTTCATAATAGACAATATGATGTAATGAAGAGCATAGGCTCAGCCTGGTCTGACTCTGAGACCCTGCACCACCTGAGTTTCTTCATCTATGAAATAAAAGTAGTATTTGTATCATCACCACCCAAAAGTTGATGTGAGGATTAAATGAGTTGTGCATGTAAATTACTTCGAACTATACCTTATACATAGCATAGTAACTTACTAGTAGCAGTGATAGAAGTTCTTAATTGTCCTCTTTTATCCTACTCAGTGGCAAGAACAGTACCTTTCACACAGGAAGCACTCAGCCATTCTCTTACTCAGCTTGTTCATCTTCCTCTTGTTTCTCTCCCCATGAGCTTGGAGGGCAGAGGCAACAGCTAACTCCTAGCCATGTCACCTCAGAATCTGTAACTTCCATGTAACTTCCCTCTACCTAATAAAGTGCCTCAAAGTCCTTTAAAGGATACACAGGTGTTTGGGACGCCTGGGTGGCTCCGTTCGTTAAGCGTCTGCCTTCAGCTCAGGTCAGGATCCCAGGGTCCTGGGATCGAGCCCCGCATCGGGCTCCCTGCTCGGCAGGAAGCCCGCTTCTTCCTCTCCCATTCCCCCTACTTGTGTTCCCTCTCTCACTGTGTCTCTCTCTGTCAAATAAATAAAATCTTTTAAAAAAAAAAAAAAAGGATACACAGGTGTCCATAAAGCCTGGAATCATACTCATTGCATCTTGGGCATCTAATCTGTAAAAGAATAAAATATTATCTATGTTTTAAGACTTTGTGGATACCCTGTAGAAATGGTTCTTCCAAAATTAAACCAGAAAGAAATGGAGCAGTCCAAAACGTCTTCCCTTTCAGCTTTCCCCACTCATGAGGAGAAGTTGAGAAGTTCCTTTTCATTTTGCCACCACCAACAGCGTGATTGAGAAGGGGATTGGTGTTCAAGAGTGGTTTGGAAATTTTCAGATAAAACTGAGATCTACCTGATCTCAGTACACAAGTTCAAGACCATAAATGTAGGTAGATGTTAGTAATTATTTTTTTTTAGTTTCAGAAAGAAAAATGATTGCTGGGGCACCTAAGTGGCTTCAGCTCAGGTCGTGATCCCAGGGTGCTAGGATTGAGCCCCGCTTTGGGCTCCCTGCTCAGTGGGGAGTCTGCTTCTCTCTTTCCCTCGGCCCCTACCTCCCACTTGTGTTCTCTCCCACTTTCTGTCTTACTCACTCTCTCAAATAAATAAAATCTTTAAAAAAAAATGATTGTGGGGCGCCTGGGTGGCTCAGTCGGTTAAGCGACGGCCTTCAGCTCAGGTCATGATCCTGGAGTCCCGGGATCGAGTCCCGCATCGGGCTCCCTGCTTGGCGGGGAGCCTGCTTCTCCCTCTGACCCTCCCCGCTCTCATGTGCTCTCTCTCTCTCTCATTCTGTCTCAAATAAATAAATAAAATCTTCTAAAAAAAAATGATTGCTATTACTTATATTTAGAATTATATTTTTATATATTAATAATTCAAAACCGTGAACAGAACTTCATATATAGTGTTAACATCTTCAGGAATATATGATCTCTAAACCCACTAAGGCAACTATTTTTGGTGTATAATGTGGAGATTCCCAATTAGGTGAATTTGTAAACATAATTGATGACAATCAAACCAAATGTTCTTAGCCCTCAGGAGAACCACAAGATGAAGATGTGTTAATTGGAGAAGTGAATGGATTTCCATCCTTTACAAGGTCACCAAGGTCACCAGTAACTTCTTCAGAGAGACTACACCTAAATCTACCTAAATCTGATAAAGTCCTCACAAATGGTACCGAGAAGAACTCCAGTTCCTCCGTGTTCAACATGGATTACACTGCCTCTGGGCCCAGGAGAGCATGCTCTGGAACTTCATACGGCAAAGGGCCCAAGAGCACATTCCCAAATACCCATCGGTTTCAGTTAGTTATTTCAAAAGCACCCAGTGGGGACCTTTTGGATAAACATTCTGAACTCTTTTCCAACAGACATTTGCCATTCACTCCACGCACTTTAAAAACAGAAGCAAAGTCTTTCCTGTCACATTATCGATACTATACGCCTGCCAAAAGAAAAAAGGATTTTACAGACCAGCGGATAGAAGCTGAAACCCAGACTGAATTAAGCAGGTATGGCACATTCACAGCCAGTAGTAAGTCCTTCAGGGTGTTGTAGAATTAAATAATATTTCTTATTTTATATCATGTACCTAATGTGTCAGACTTAAGGTCTGGTAGTGCCCTTTTGAACTGGATGAGATTAATGTCACTTTTCCTTTTGTATGTATCACTAGAACTACCTGAGTAATGGTTGAAAAGTAGTTATTAAACTTGTCAAGCTCCTTATAAACAGGAATATTACATATTTTAATTTATTGTTTCAAACATGGTATATGCTTTTAAATATACTTTCAGAGAATCCTTAAAATATGTCATCAACTAGTATTTGTGTAAATATGTCTATAGATTTGTGTTAAAAACGGCAAAACAATGGGCTATCAAGGAAAAAAACACTGTTTCTCTGACTCTCCCTGGGTTCCCTTCCTGCAAATATTCAAACCCACTCTTACATAGCAACAACTCCCCAGGAATAATTTAGCCAAGTGGGATAATTTCTGGAAATTAAGTATAATTTGCCTCAATAATATTTTCATATTTGATGGTGCCTGACACATAATGAATATTCAGTAAAAGTTTGCCAAATGATTAAAGAAACAAACAAATCTTATAAAGTATTAAGTGTTAACTGATTTGTGATTATTGTTCCTGGTGTTATTTAAACAACTATTTACCTGGTCCTAGGTTTTAGTTATTTTTAAGAAAGCAAAAAAACAATTTAGGACTAGTATTCTTTTCTCTGGGTATAGATAAGAGGTACAGTAATATCAGATGACTCTGCATTCATTTAATCCCAAGAATTAAGGAATGGGGAGAAGTAAGGAAAGCAAGCATATGGTATCCTTTTCTAATTGTATGTATGACAGCTTTTGAGGATTAATAGTTCCCATTTCCCTAGTCCCATTCTATCCAATGGAAATCTAGCTGCTATTCAAAAAAAAAAAAGGAAAAATAAGCTGTGTAATCCAAACCATGTCTATTTCCTGATTATATAATTAGAAATTACACATTTTATAAGAATAGATGGATTTCATCTCTTATGTGTGAGAGGTTTTTTAAGACTGTAAACTTATCAGGGTGTTTGTATTTTGAAGGCTTGACAATTGCTCCTTTTTAAAATTTTACAGCTTTAAATCTGATTTTGAGACAGTTGACACCAAGAACTTCACAGATTCAGAAGAGAACACAAAGCAGGTAATAAAAATGAGATCTCTTTGTGTGCCACATTGGAATTACAGCTGCTTTAACTTAATAAAATATATATAGCTGTTTGGACTTGAATAATCTTCTGGTGACACTTCTTGCAGATAATGTAGCCAGTATAGAGAAGGACTACCTATTTATACATGGCTGTAGCTCTCTTTGAGTGGCCAGATGGATCCTGCCCAGTCTGGGAAATCATCTGATGCTAGCACTTTTTCTAGATGGTTGGTTGGCTGGCTAGAGAGATGAATAAATGAATAAAATACCTTAAACGTTGCTTTCAAAGATATAGACTTGGATCACTGAAGGAGCCAGAAAAGCTATACGGAAGTTTTTAGTTTCTGTGCCTGTATTTTTTTTTTATTTGCCACTGATTATTGGAAATTATATAAGAATAGATGGTATCATTCTCTTATATTTGCTTTTACTTTTTTCTAGACCATAAGGCTCTTTTTTTATAGTGTTTATGTTTTGAGTGGTTAGCAGTCATTTCTTTTAAAATATTACAGCTTTAAGTCTGATTTTCATATATTATTTTTATTTTCGGTGTATTAATCATACACTTGTGTCCTATTTTAAATTTATGGTTTATAAAAACAGTTTGTCTATTAAAATATCAAACACAGGGGCACCTGGGTGGCTCATTTGGTTAAGCATCTGACTTCAGCTCAGGTCGTGATCTCAGGGTCCTGGGATCAGGAGTCTGGTTCTCCCTCTGCCTCACCCCCCACTCATGCACACTCTCTCCCTCCCTTTCTCTCTCTCTCATGAATAAATAAAACCTTTTAAAAAGAAGTATTTAATAAAATGTCAAACGGATTTCGGGGATAAAAGAATATAATCACACTGAACTTCTGTCTTCTCTTCTGAATGTGGGTAGAGAATTGTCGGTTTCCATCTCAGCCATAAATACCTGTTTGACATGGGCCCTGCCACTCAAAGCTCAAGGACAAATCGCTTATCCTCTGAGAGCTGAATTTTCACATCTAGAAAAACTACTCAACATGTAGGCTCATTGGAGGCATAGGCATAAAGTGCCTAGCCTGAGAAGGCCTCAGTCATGATGGCTATGACTAGCTTGAGATTTAGGAAGACAGCCAGCTCTCTAGACAACTAAATAAACTGAAGCCGAAGTCCACGTTCATGGCATTGTGATCCAAATGCCGATCCTAACCCTGTAAGACTCCGAAGGCCGTCGCCCAACCAGCTGAGCCCCCCGGGTGCCCTGTATCAGCCCTTTTTCCTATGGGATATCTCCCCTCTGCTTCCTTGACTTTTTTGAAATTTGCTATTTTGCTTTATTTCCGCTTTCATGATGTATTTTTGAAGCAAAGCAAAGATTGAGTCTTCTCATTACATCCCCAGGCATCTAATTGTATGACATATGATATCAGAGGAAAAATAGCTCCTTTACCCTTACAAGGGCATGACTTACCGTGGGATGAGAATAAAGATGGCACTCTTCAGCGTTCCTCACCAAGGTAAGCGGGTTACAGAAGTCGCTACAACTGTCTATTTAACTGCTTTCCTGTGTAACAGACATATAATATTTGCAACATAAGTACTACTCTAATTACATGCACTCCAATCTATTTTAGTGTTACACAGTTCAGCGGCAGTGTTAGTTTCACTAAGGAAATTGTACAAAGTAGGTACTCAAGAAAAGTTTAAATGAATTCATTTTGCTAATTCATTAAGAAAGAAAAAGGCGATACTGGCTTGTATTATTTGCCATTGCTATTCCTATGAAAAAGGATTTTCCTGGAGCACCTGTGTGGCTCAGTTGGTTAAGTGTCCAACTCTTGATTTCAACTCGGGTCATGATCCTGGGGTCATGAGATCAAGCCCCGCATTGGGCTCCATGCTGGGTGTGGAGACTGCTTAAGATTCTCTCTCTCTCCCTCTGCCCCCCCCACCCCCTGTACACTTGCACACTTGGAAGGGAGGGAAGGAGGGGGGGAGGGAGGGAGGGAGGAAGGAAGGGGGGGGAGGGAGGAAGGAAGGAAGGGAGGGGAAAAGAAGGAAGGGAGGGAGGGGGAGGGAGGGAAGAAGAAAGGAAGGGAGGGAGGGGGGAGGAAGGAAGGGAGGGGAAAAGAAGGGAGGGAGGGGGGAGGGAGGGAGGAAGGAAGGAGGGGAGGGAGGAAGGAAGGAAGGGAGGGAGGGGGGAAGGAGCGGGGATGGAAGGAAGGGAGGGGAAAAGAAGGAAGGGAGGGAGGGGGGAGGGAGGGAGGAAGGAAGGGAGGGAGGGAGGAAGGGAGGGAGGGAGGGAGGGAGGGAGGGAGGAAGGGAGGGAGGGAGGAAGGAAGGGGAAAAGGATTTTCCTGAAGACAAAATCTGTGGCAGAAATAATACTGAGGAACCTCACGATTTGAGGATTCATAATTCATGATTTTGAACATTCACCATATGCTAGTGTTTTATCTGTCACTGCCGTGTACTGGCACTGTTTTTAAAAACTATGCATCATATTTAGTAATTACGGAATACTACACCTAGATAAAAATAATAGGTTAGCAAAAATGCCTCTGGTAGTTTCAGCTGTCAAATGTATGTCCAGTGTCAGAGATTGTATATGAGATGAAGAAGGTGTAAATAAAGGACTAGAGATTAAAAAGAGGGCAAGAATGAGGTGTCATAGAGCAGACCAGAAGGCCAGCACATGTGATCCCTCAGAGCCTGCCCAGGGAGACGGCACCTGGCAGGGCTGTGGGCGGTTCACTGCTAACCTCTCTTGTCTTGAAATTCATGATGCTTCAGTACTCATAACAAGATTTATAAGCTAACTCTTGAGCCACTCTGCAAATGAATATAAAGAATGGCCTAAAGAAAGGAATATTTATCTTTTCTAGTAGTTTCTATCTAAAAGAAGTAAAAATATTTATAATCGAGCATACCTGAATAAAAAGATTGGAATTAACTAATGATGACATAACTAAATATTGACAAAATTTATCATGATGACCAACTTAAAACAGTTTTTCATGGGGAAGTAATCTGTTTCCCCCATTATTTATATGTTAACCTTAGTCAAAGTGAAATTGTGTGTACTAGGTAAGTGCTGTAGTCCAGTTTGGAAAAGGATTGTGGGAGCACCGAGGTGGCCCAGTCGGTTAAGCATCCCACTCTTGATCTCAGCTCAGTTCTTGATCACAGGGTGGTGAGTTCAAGCCCCACACTGGGCGTGGAGCCTAGTAAATACATACATACATACATACATACATACATACATACATACAGTGAATTTGTAGTCAGAAGACTAATTAAAAATATCTTTGCTACTTACTAACACCTGTCCTTGGCAAGTTAGCCAACCATTCTGCCCCCTGGTGAACTCATCAGTCAGTGGAAAAAATAATACCTACCCAATATACCAGTCGGGGTTGTTCTGAATATTAGATCAGATCATGGATATGAAAGTACTTTAAAAATTCTAAAATACATTATTACTAATATATAATATTATTGAATACTTATTGCATGCCAGTCATTGTTTTGTTCAAATATTGTAATTTTCTCTTTCCAGGGCAGTACGTCAGTATTCCCTGCAGCTTCCTCCAGAGAGAAAACTCCACTCTGAGTAAGATCTTTTTGACCTCTTCATTTTGCTTAGTGGAAATCGAGAATTAAAAATCACACAAACTATTATTAATAAGTCTGGACTGAATACTGATTTCTCTTACAACTAGCTTTGGAGTTCAATCATATAATATACCCTAAATTTGAGAATGATCAGAATTTTCTGAAGTAGTCATCAATCACTTCATCTTTATGTCCAGGGGAAATTTGTCCCTAAGTTAATAATGCCTGCTGGTTGTTTTTTTATATAATTAGTACCCATAAAAATAAATAAGAATAACAAGAGTTTTAGAGAAATGCAGACTTTGGATAGCTCAGGATACCCTTCCAGGAGTTTCTAACCACCAGGTCTTTACAGATAGCATACTTCTATGTTTTAATGTCGTTTTAGTTAAGGTACACTTTTTCAGGGAATATCATCTATTTTATAGAGTTTCATTTATTCTCAAACTTGCTGCTTAAATATTAGAGCCTGAAAATCAGTTTGAAAGTGTAACTTTTTATATAACATTTTAATCCTCTATTATCTAATTTTCTTAATTCTTCCCCTTACATTTACTTATTGAGTAATTGTGTGGTTGCTTGCTACTTACATTTCTATCAATTCACTGATTTCAGCTAATTAAAATCAAATTTATAATAATGTTCCATTTTCTTGTACTAGTTATTAAAATATAAAGAAATGTGCCCACATAATTAAAAATTATCACTGTATTTATATACATAAATTTCTCTACTATCATATTTTTTTCCTCTCCATACATTTTGAGAAAAAAAGAATAATTTTTTCTGCTCAATAAATTTCCCAACCTTCAAACAAGATGCTCTTCTAGGAGCAGAAGAGGATTTCATACTTGAAGTTCTTGCTTCTCTGGATGAGTTTCGTCTTTCCCCTCCTCTAAGTGCCATGCACAGGGCTCACACCTCTGCTGCTTGACATGGTCAGGAGTCAGGACCTGTAAAATGCTTGTCAAGAACACACACCCCCAGTGGTTCACATTTGGTTGCCCTTTTGACCTTGGTTGCTCTGTTTTGTTTTTTGTTTGTTTTGTGTGTGGGGTTTTTTTTAGTTTTTTTTATTGGTTTTTGTTTGTTTGCTGTTTTAATTCCTGCTTGTCTGTTAGTACTGAATGGATGCTATACACATCTATGAAATTTTACTTGATTAGGGAACATTTTCTCATCTTTCTTTGCATAATTTAAGAATGTAGACATAAGGGGGTTTTTTATAACATTCCTCTTAAATGTGAGATAGCAGTATATTTGTCCTAGTAGTGGTAGATACTTTTAATTAGGTACTCGTGTTTCCTATAGTTTTCAGTGTAAGTAGGAAATAATTTTTATGCTGTGTACTGCTTTGTTTTCACAGTGAAGAAGAACTGTTATATCTGAGTTTCATTGAAGATGTAACAGATGAAATTTTGAAACTTGGTTTATTTTCAAACAGGTTAGATTTTTTAAATTATATTATGGTGGTTGAATAGTACATTAAATATTCTTCCTTATCATGTTAATTCCTTTAAGTTATTTCTACATATTAGGAAATGAAAAATTATATTGCTTTCTTGGGGAGGATGTATTTAAAAAAAAAAGATTTATTGGGGCACCTGGGTGGTTCAGTCGGTTGAGTGTCTGCCTTCGGCTCAGGTCATGATCCCAGGGTACTGGATCGAGCCCCACATCGGGTTCCCTGCTCAGTGGAGAGCCTGCTTCTCTCCACTGCCTGCCACTCCCCCTGCTTGTGCACTCTCTCTGTCAAATAAATAAATAAAATATTTTTTAAAAATAAAAAATAAAAGAAGATTTATTTATTTGAGAGAGAGAGCATGCAAGTGGGGGGAGGGGCAGAGGGAGAGGGAGACAAACTTCTCACTGAGCATGGAGCCTGATGTGGGGCTCAATCTCACGACCCTGAGATTGTGATCTGAGCCAAAACCAAAAGTCGGATGCTTAACTGAATGAGTCACCCAGGCGCCCCTTAGGGGGACATATTCTTATAATTGATAGCAAATTATAAAGAATGTTTAATTCTTACCGTATAAGGCAAGTTCACAGTTTGGGGGAGTTACAGAAAAGAACAGATTTTATTCATTTAAATACTGTTATTTCTCTTAGATGCAGAGAACAGATTGGTGGTTGCCAGTGGTGGGGGTAGGCGAAATGGGCAAAGGTAGTCAAAGGGTAAAACTCTCAGTTATAAAATAAATAAGTCATGGGGATGTAACGTATAGAATGGCGACTGTAGTTCATAGTACTCTGTTGCGTATTTGAAAGTACTTTGTGAGAGAGTAGATCTTTTTTTTAAAAAAAAAAAAAAGATTTTATTTATTTATTTGACAGAGACACAGCGAGAGAGGGAACACCAGCAGGGGGAGGGGGAGAGGGAGAAGCAGGCTTCCCCCCGAGCAGGGAGCCCGATGTGGGGCTCGATCCCAGGACCCTGGGATCATGACCTGAGCTGAAGGCAGACGCTTAACGACTGAGCCACCGAGGCACCCCTGTGAGAGAGTAGATCTTAGAAGTGCTCATCACAAGAAAAAATTCTGTAACTGTGTGATGATGGATGTTAACTAGACTTATTTGGTGATTATTTTACAGTATAAACAAATATTGAATCATGTTGTATACCTTACACTAATATAAGGTTAGTGTACACCTCAATTTAAAAAATCCATCACGGGGCGCCTCGGTGACACAGACAGTTGGGTGTCTGACTCTTGGTTTCAGTTCAGGTTGTGATAGCAGGGTCGTGGAATCAAGCCCCGTATCAGGCTCCCCACTCGTCATGGAGTCTGCTTGAGATTCTCTCTCTGCCCCTCCAGCTCATGCTCTCTCTCTCTCTAAAAATTAAATAAATAAATCTTCAAAAATCTATCACAAAAAAAAGAAAAGAAGAAAATGAGGGTTGCCTGGGTGGCTCAGTCAGTTAAGCATCCGCCTTTGGCTCAGGTTATGATCCCAGGGTCCTGGGATCCAGCCCCACATCGGGCTCCCTGCTCAGTGGGGAGTCTGCTTCTCCCTCTCCCTCCCTGCTCCCCCTCCTTGTGCTCTCTCTCTCTCTCTGGCAAATAAAGAAATAAAATCTTCAAAAAAAAAAAAGAAGAAAATGATATCCATATTTGAAAGAAAGATGTAAAACTGTCTTTATTCACAGACATTACATCCATGTAAAAATCCCACAGAGCCTACAAAAAAAAAAATTATAACTATGCAAAAACAAACACTATATCTCTTAGTTGTAATAGACTGGTGAACCAAATTTTTGCTTATTTGCAAAGATCCATCATCTTATTTTACTATTTGAAACTTGTCATGAGAATCAAAAGCAAGCATTTTTGTTAAAACTGTTACTAGTAAAGTGAGAACAAATTAAAAACTAGGTTTATACACTGTAAGTGAAATGGGAAGTTTGCAAAACCAGATTAGATATTGCATATCTTAAGGAAACTATGTGGTCCTGAATCAGCTTGAACATTATTTATCTAAAGTTCACTGGGCACAAAGGTGCACTTAACATTGTGTATCATAGAACTCCATTATTTATACTACATGCTTTCCCTGTTGAAATATGTCAAGTACAACATTTCTAATGAATTATTTCTATTCTTATGTGAAGTTTTTTTTAATTAAACATTTGTATTATTGCTATAAAAAGATACACTAAAAGACCTAAGTTTCGGGGCGCCTGGGTAGCTCAGTCAGTTGAGCGACTGCCTTCGGCTCAGGTCATGATCCCAGGGTCCTGGGATTGAGTCCCACATCGGGCTCCCTGCTCTGCGGGGAGCCTGCTTCTCCTTCTCCCCCTCCCCCTGCTGGTGTTCCCTCTCTCGCTGTGTCTCTCTCTGTCAAATAAATAAATAAAATCTTTAAAAAAAAAAAAAAGACCTAAGTTTCTTGTTTTTTGTTTTGTTTTATTTTTTAAAGATTTTTATTTATTTATTGAGAGAGATAATGATAGAGAGAGATCATGAGAGGGGGGAGAGTCAGAGGCTGAGCAGGGAGCCTGATGCGGGGCTCAATCCCGGGACTCCAGGATCATGACCTGAGCCGAAGGCAGTCGCTTAAACAACTGAGCCACCCAGGAGCCCCTAAGTTTTTTTTTTTATAATAATTCTGTTTACTACTTTTGTTTAAAAAAGGTGGCTAAAAATGTTTTCATAATGGTTATAGAGTTTCAAATTTGCAAGATGAAAAAGTTCTATTGGTCTGTTTCATAACAATGTGAATATATTTAACACTACTTGACATTTTAAAAATTGCTGAATAAAGCAGAACTACTAAATCTAAGATTGGCTTACTTCATTGATAATAACAAATGGTAACAAAGGAGTTGTGTTTCAGCAAAGGTACTGATACATTCATGTGATAACAAGACAAGCATAGTGCAGTTGAAAAATAATTTCTCTGGAGCCAGACACATCTGGGTTAAATTCGCTTAATGGCTTGTGACCTTAGGAGAGAGGAAGTCATCATCTTAGATCATTTTCTCATCTTTAAAATGATCTTTACAATACCTTTCTCTCCAAAAACTGGTCGTGATTAGAGGTATAATGATTGTGTATGTGGCACAGATGTCTGGCCCTTGGTGGTATGTGATGAGTGATGGCTTTTAGGTTATTATGTGGATTTACCATCAGTGGAATTTTTTTTCAAGTATAATTGAGGAAGCATTGTAAAATAACTGTAAGAGAATTTCCTTTAGGGTTTGGTTTGGGGGGTTGTGTATGTGAAAGAGAAGGGGAGGGAGAGGCTTTTGGTGTTTGCATAGATGCGTGAGAGGGAAAACATGCTTTTTGGTGTGTGGCAGGGGTATTGTTGGACCTCTTTTAAAATATTTTCACAGAAATGTAAGTGTTATATAATCTTTCAGAAACAATGGCATCTGTTACAAAAGTTAAACAAAAACAAAAGCCATACTAGCTCCCAAATTGGAGAACTTGACAGAACAGGGAAGGATTAAGTGTTTAGCTTTGGAAAGAAAATACTCTTCAACCTTTAGTAGTTCTGTTGTTGCATGGCTATTTTGTATTTAATTGATTTTCTGATTTTGAGACATTAACATTTCTATTTATCATTTTTAGGTTTTTAGAACACCTATTTGAGCGACACATAAAACAAAATAAACATCATTTGGAAGAGGTTTGTCTTTCTTTAGACATTCATTAGAAAAAATTCTAATATGGAAAGAATTTTAAAGTTTTTCCATAGCCTCAAAAAATGCATTAAAAGCAAGTGCTGTTTTTCCCTTGTACCTTTTGTGTGTATGGTGGGGTGCGGGGGGTGGGTGATGAAAGAAGTATTAACCCTGCTGAGATGAGCAGCACTGCAGACAAAAGTAATTCAATTTGACGAGCCTAATTAATGTAATTATTCCCGTCTTGCTTAATCCTAGGAAAAAATGCGCCATCTGCTGCATGTCCTGAAGGTGGACTTAGGCTGCACATCCAGAGAAAACTCAGTAAAGCTGGATGATACTGATATGCTGAATTTACTTGATTTTGAACAGGCTGAGAATTCAGAAGAAAATGAAGATAAAAGTAAACATGATACCACAATTCAGCAGGAACGTCAAGAATACCAAAAAGCTTTGGATATGTTATTGTCTGTACCAAAGGATGAAAATGAGAGACTGTCTTCACCAAATGAATTTTTCCTACCCATCTATAAATCAAAGTACTCAGAAGGGGTTATAATTCAACAAGTGAATGATGAAACAAACCTTGGACCTTCAGTTTGGGATGACAAAAATCCGAGTGTCCCTGACAGCTTAACGGACCAAGAGACCTCTGTGAATGTCATTGAAGGGGATAGTGACACTGAAAAGGCAGAGACTTCAAATGAATTATGTTGTCTTAGCACAGAACTCTCCCCAGCTCTTCAGCTTCACAGTGTCCAAGATGACAACAGTCATGACATGGCAGGACCGACTCTTAAAATCATGGAAATGAGCATTGAGGACTGACCTTTGGATGTGTGATCTTCATTAATAAATATCCCAAATGGCCAGTAATTCAATATTCCTTTTCCTTTGTTTTATTCTTTCATATATTAAGACTTCTGTATTTGCTTTCTATGCTCTATAATAAAGTACCTTAAATTAGCAGCTTAAAACTACACACATGTATTATTTATCCCACAATTTCTGTGTATCAGGAGTCTGGGCATAACTTAGATGTGTCTGCTCTGGGTCTCAAGGCTACAAGCCAGTGTCATTTGGGGCTACGGTCTCATCTGGAGACTTGACTGGGGCAAGAATCTGCTTCCAAACTCTTTGCAGGTTGTTGGCAGAATTCCTTTCCCTGAGCTGTAGCTCTGAGGGCTTTTTTTTTGCAGGCCATCGGCTGCCCTCAGCTTCTAGAGGCTGCCCACCATTCCCTACCACATGGTAAGCAGCCACAGCATCGCTGCTTGCTTCTTGAAGGCTAGTGAGATATTACATAATGTAATCACAGGAACGACTTTCCATCACCTTTGCTACCTTCTTTTAGTTAGAGGCAAGTCACAGATCCTGCCCACACTTAAGGAGTAGAGATATTATACAAGGGTATGAATGCCAGAAGGTGAGAATCACGGGGTCCCCCTACGATCTGTTGGCCACGATCTCTAAAGTTGCTTTTCAGGGGATGATACTTTACCCAGACATAAGTGATTTTGTATGCAATGGGAAATGGTTTATGATCTGGCATGGATCTTGAAACATTAAGCCTTATCTGTAGTATCTTTAATTTCTTCTGTCTCACTTTCCTGCAATATCTAAAGCTTCAAGGCCTTTCTAGTTATCAGTGAGCTAGGCAGAGTGTCAGCTCCGAAAAATTGTCCCTTCTTAATGAGGGCAAACATTCTATCAACCCAGTTTGATACTCTCTTGGCCTTGTAGTTCATGAGTGGGATATTTACTATTAAGATATGTCTCAGCAGGGGCGCCTGGGTGGCTTAGTCATTAAGCGTCTGCCTTCGGCTCAGGTCATGATCCCAGGGTCCTGGGATCAAGCCCCACATCAGGCTCCCTGCTCAGTGGGAAGCCTGCTTCTCCCTCTGCCCCTCCCCCTGCTTGTGTTCCCTCTCTCACTGTGTCTCTCTCTGTCGACTAAATAAATAAAATCTTTAAAAAAAAAAAGATATGTCTCAGAAGACTTACCTCTATTCATATTTTTTCATCTGCTTACGATAATGGAATATTCGAGTCCCAGTTTCATGCCTAGGGACTATGAAGGATAAAAAGATGAAACAAAATAATGATGATAACCCAGATGTTCTAGAAACTTAGCAATGGCCCCCAAGTATTCCAGTCTTCAACTCAGGCTTTTATCATCCCCTGCCCACACCAGTGTTTCCACAAAGGTAGTGCATACCACTGGAGGTATTAGAGCTGATTTCTGGTGGTATATAGGTGAAGATCTATCTCACTCATGGGAAGCTGACTGTCACCACTGTGTTCAGGATTCAGGCTCAGGGACAACCTGCAAAGTACAGTATAGAGGGGCTGAGCACCCAACCCACTTCTCCCCCAATATCTTAGGCCCCAAGTCACCCTGCTGCAGCCCTTCCTCAGCCCCACCTACCCCTCAGCTCCCACCTGTGGAATTCTCCGCCCCTCCCAACTTTCTGAGCAACCCCCTTCCTTTCCCATCCTACAATCCTCTTCAGTCTCCTAAAAGATCCTCAACCCTATGCTTGGCTCCCAGCCTGGGTCTCCCCATCAGTCATCCCTCTCTTTTTGGGCTCCATCCTTCTCTCAGCCCCCAGGGCTCCTTTCTTCAGTCCCAGCGTCACTTTTCCACAAACCCCTTACCCTATTATCCATGCAACTACCTCAGACTTACTGCCCTGGCTCCGACTTTCCTCCCTTTCCTGGAGCTGCCATCTTGCTTAAGGGGTTCTCAGTAACTGGCTTCTTGCTGGTTCTCCACACTTTGGGCTCAGCCTCAGACCCGCCATTTCCTGCTTTGCCATGTCTGGGACCCCTCTAACTCTGGGTACAGCTTTTTGTCTCTAGGACCATGACCCATCCTCATTTTTGTACCTTTTAGGGTATTTTGTTGTGGTGGTTGTCGTCGTCGTCGTTGTCCTCAGGTTTCCCTTTAAAATTCAAGCGTAGATGTGTTGGTTTAAAGAAATATCAAAAGTGGTTCTTGGTTCTGGCAAAAGTGCAAAGGTGGGGTGTGCATGTTAAGTTTGGGAAACACTGGCTTAGAGTCTTCCAGCAGCGTCTTACTCTCTCCCTCTCCTCCCTCCTCCCGCAGTCCATCCTTCGCTCTGCTCTCTGGAGGCGTGAGGAGTGAGCCTTTGAGACAGACTGCCTGGGTTTGATCCTTGCGAGCTGTGACCGGAAGCTGGGTCACCAGCCTCTGTGGGCGGCCTCGGCTGTTGAATGTGCGTAATTTTCGGAGCCTTCACTGCTGGGCTCTAAGAACTAAATAGGTTGTATGTGAATTAAATATTCACAGCTGCTGTTCTAACGCAGATCATGTCACCACTCCCTTCAAAAACAACCACATTTGAGAGTTTCCTCTTGCTGACAAGATAAAGTCCAGGTCCCTTTCCATTCTTTATTAAGTCATTCTCCTTCCCAGCTCATCTGCCATCCTCCCCCAAACATCCTAATTGTCTAGCACATCGAATTACTTGTTCCTTAAACATGGCAGAGGTCCTCTCTCCCTCTCTCTCTCTCTCTCCACCCCCCACCCCTTCATACTTGCTACCAGCTCAGAATATCGTTTCCCCTGTACCGCCCTCTTGGGCCTTTGCTGACAGCCCAGATTGTAACACCATGAGACCTTGTCTGATTGCCCTAACATTTGTCCCACTTGCTCTGGGATCTGGGATCTCTCAGATCTATAGTATGAATTATAATATTGTTTATGTGCCTAGTTTCTCTCTGGTCTAGACTATGGGCTTCTTAAGATGAAAGACTTATTTCTCTTTGGATCCCAGGTCATTGTCTGCTTGAGAATGAATGCATTTGTTCATGGAGGGAGATAGTTGAAGCTCGAGGAGAGGCTTAGGCACAGGGGAGGTTAGGGGGAAAACACTCAAAGTGCAAATTCCCCCATGGAAGGGAGAATGTAGCAAACTGCTAAATTACAAGAAAATTTCCTCATTTGTTCACATTTTACATGGTATAAAATATAAATTAGCATCTTCCTGAGAAGCCTTACTTTTAAAACTCACATTTTTTTTTCCCCCCAGTGAAGCCAACCAGAAAAGATCAGAGCGGCTTTTACAGGGCAAGACAATTTGCCAAGTGGATCAATTAGTTGCGCGGTTGCCTGTGAAATTAATTTACCCTGGGCCCTGGTTTAAGGGTTTGGACTAAATGATCCAAAGATTTTATTTTTTTTAAGATTTTATTTGAGAGAGGAGAGAATGAGCAAGAGAGCACGAGCAGGGGGAGCAGCAGAGGGAGAGAGAGAAGCAGAGACCAACGTGGGGCTCGATGCCCTCACGGCTGGACCAGCGCATGAAGGGTAACCAGCTACTTCTAGATCTTCATTAGCTCAACGATAATTTCTAAAGCCCCTAGGAATTAAGCCAAGGCTAACTTTGGCATATTAAAACTAAAACCTTGGGACACCTGGATGGCTCAGTCGGTTGGGTGTCTGCCTTCGGCTCAGGTCATGATCTACCAGTCCCCCTGCTTATGTTCCCTCTTCGCTGTGTCTCTCTCTGTCAAATAAACAAAATCTTTTCCTGCAAAATCCCTTTTGCCACGTGAGGTGATGTTCACATCTGGCTGTGTAAGGAATCCCAACTTGAGATCTCTGGAACCCCTGTGGCTTTTTAAGTTACGGAAGCAGTGGTTCTCACGCTGAATGCACGTCAGAATCACCTGGAGAACTTGTGAAGGCCGATTTCTGGGCCTCCTCCCCGCTAGCCTTGGATTCGGAATTTTCAGACCTGGGACAACCCTGGAGAATTTGAATTTCTTTTTTAAAATATTTTATTTATTTGAGAGAGAGAGAGAGAGTGAGAGAGCATGAGAGGGGAGAGGGTCAGAGGGAGAAGCAGGCTCCCCACTCAGCGGGGAGCCCGATGTGGGGCTTGATCCTGGGACCCCGGGATCATGACCTGAGCGGAAAGCAGACGCTTAATCCCTAAGCCACCCAGGCACCCCCAAGAGAATTTGAATTTCTAACAAGTTTCCAGTGCTGTTGTTGCTGGTCTAAAAAAAGCTCCACTCCAGGGCTGGGGGTGTGAGGAGTTCTCCTCTCCCCTCCCCTCCTCTTCTCCTCTCTGATTTTATTTATTTGACAGAGCGAGAGAGCACAAGCAGGGGGGAGGAGTAGAACGAGAGGGAGAAGCATGGTCCCCACGGGCTCGATCCCAGGACCCCAGCCAAGGGCAGACGCTTAACCATCTGAGACACCCAGGTGCCCCAGATTATTTAAAATAATCCAGCAGAGGGGATGCCTGGGCAGCTCAGTTGACTTAAGTGCTCAACTCTTGATTTCAGCTCAGGTCATGATCCCAGGGTCGTGAGATGGGGCTCTGTGCTAGACGTGGAGCCCTGCTTAACATTCTCTCTCTCCCTCTCCCTCTGCCCCTCCTCCCATGTGTGTACCCGTATGCTCACACTCTCGCGCTCTCTCTCATAAATTAATTATTTAATATAAAGAATAATCCAGTGGGGAAATGGGACTAATTATATGCCTCCATGCAATAAGATCTAGAGTGAAAAAAACACAAGCAAAATAGCTTTAATTGTACTGATATATTCACACATGAGTTATATCTTCAATATTTATTTTTATGGCAAAAACTAATACATTCATTTCACATATATTATATACAGTCATTCAAACTTTTTTGCCCATTAAATGTACACAATTTTACAAGCCAATGATGGTTTTTAGAAGAATTAAGTTCTTCTGATTATACATTTTTACATTATTAATCTTCAGACAGCACTTAAAATTTCTTTTTAAACTAGAAAATACTACTAGACAATTCTTTATACTAGCATGTCGAAAGGTAGAATTCCCAGTGCATTGCTTGAATTATAGGGCAACTTTCTAAGAAAATGTATTTCATATAAATTTTCTCCAAATTTTGGGTTTATTAGGCCTGTTAAATCATATCAACTTCTGTTGGAATTTTTACTTAAATAGACTTGCTATCTAGATGTTGATTTTTAAACTATGCTCTGCTAAATTCACTGTGGGTAGGGTTTGTATTGCTTCAGTTTTTAACCAGATCATACAACTCAGAAATATACAACAAATTTCTGGTTTGTTACAGTGTAATTCTTCATCTGAGCCAAACTGCATCTTTATATCTCAGAATATTTCCTCCATTTAAGCACAATAGAATGAAACATTGAGGTGTTTTCATAGGAAAATATTCAACATTTGCATGATAAAAAATGTTTTATATCGTAATATAAAAAATTACATGAGAATACAGTAAAAAAGCAAAAATATATTCCAATGGCCCCGTGCCAATCAATCTGTTGAGTAAGGTAAATATCCAAGCTTTTAAAAAGGCTTGATATACTAATGAATATTTTTATTTTTCCCCTCATTTTGTGTAGCTTAGAAATTGCATATACTTATAATTGCATAATAGCTCAATTCTGTAAGAAATTAAGCTGCTTACTTTAATACAGAATTGAGAAACTCTAATATGGAAGGGTCCACGCTGGTATTAACAGAAAAGTTGCAAAAGCATTAAGAATCATCCCTACACAATAACTACTGCTTCAGTTTCTCTGTCCTGCCATAAAAAACAAAACTATGCACCTAAAACCCATTAGAGCTCTACTGGCCTAAAACTTGTTACAAATTCTAGTTTATTTGTTTTCTTTCACCTTTTAATTCCTGAGGGTTAACCTGAATTTTGTACGATTTTTTAACCTTGTTTTAAAAAAAATATGTTCTGGAAATAAGTTTGTCACCTCTGGAGAATATTTACTTTCTCAGGCGACTTGGGCTGAACCAGTATTTGCACTGGTTTTATTCCAGTAAAACTGCAAAACCATTAGATCCTTTGGGGATAGTTAACTCTAAGATCAAATTACATTTTGAAAAATAGCAATATAAAATAAGGAAAAAGATCTTGTCTCATTCAGTGGTCCATTAACTTCAAGTGATTTCTAATAAACTTCTAGGACAGTCTCCCAGCACTTATGATCGCATATGACCTATGACATTTGCATTCTTCTAAAAAAATGAGTGACTGAGCTTCTATCCCTCATTCATTTGTTCAGATTTTCTCAGCTGATGAGTGAGCAGGTTGAAACGGAAAGCCAGTCATCATTAATTCCGTACTAGTCTTATCAACCTACCCCCCAAATTGAGGCCAGATTCATGTTCTGGTTAACCCAGATAACCCGACCTTCTGAATTTCTTGCTCCTAGGAGTGAATACTGTAGATTTTTTTCCCCACAAGTTTTTAGAGTGTGACTTTAAAATATACATGCACACTTAAAATGCCCATCGTGTGGACATTTGACAACTTTTGTAGAGTACTATTTTTACACAGCTTAAAAACCAACCAGCTCGGTTAAAATTGTAGATTGATTACAGCAGCATCGTGTTCTCCTATAGTGAGTGTGGGTGGAGACGCTATAAGTTCAAAGCCAGGGATTTTAGAGATTTTCAAAGTCTTTTTATATGACACGCCACAAAACTAAAGAAATAACTAAAGAATAATGATCGAGATTTATACAGCTAGTAATTTTCAGAAGTCAACATCCACACTGTTAGTTCCAGTTAGAAGTTCGAAGACAATTATTCCTTTCTTGTCATCCGTCGGTACTTATCGATACTACTGAAGCATAATTTAAAATAAGTGGCTACTGGGGCGCCTGGGTGGCTCAGTTGGTTAAGCAACTGCCTTCGGCTCAGGTCATGATCCTGGAGTCCCGGGATCGAGTCCCGCATCGGGCTCCCTGCTCGGCGGGGAGTCTGCTTCTCCCTCTGACCCTCCTCCTTCTCATGCTCTCTGTCTCTCATTCTCTCTCTCAAAAAAAAAAAAAAAAAAAAATAAGTGGCTACTACCCCTTAATCCATCAACATATTGGGAAAAGTTTATGTTTACTCTAGATTTTTGAAAACTATGTTGATTTCCCAAATATGAGGGGTAATTTAAACATTTTGGAAACATGATGTGTAGCCAGACTGGACGTTCTGTGCGTGTGACCTAGATACCCTCTGCGTGGGAACATTTGCCTTGGGCCTGCAAGGCACTGCGGACCTTGAACCTCCTTCTTGGCCCATCCCCTGCTTCCCATGTGATGCCAGTGCCAGGAAAGGGAGGGTAGGTAGTTCAGGGGCGACAGGAAAGGTAAGGGAGTTAGTGCCAACTCACCCTCCTTCACCCCGCCCTGCCTCACGGGTGCTTTCAGAGGAGGCATCCGCTCACGTCATCCCACGTCCCGATCCGTCCCCTGGCCTCCCTGAGCCGTTTCTGTAACTCATGATGGGACTTCCCCTGATGCGGAGTTCTCTCAGCAAACGCTGATCTAGTCGACCAACTGCTTGCTGAGCCTCAGTCCCTCCCACCAGGCAGAGAATTCGTTCTCCCACCTCACCACCAGGGTGCAGCAGAGAGAACATTGGCGTATTTTCCAGAGTTCAGATTACCGCGACTTGGTTCTATACCGAACAAGCTTTGGGAGGACAAACCAGGAGCGTTAACACCCACTTGGAATACTGTTCACACGGGGAAGTATTACTGTTTTTCTCAATAATTCCACACACATACATATGAACTTTTAGAGCATAATTTTTATTTGGGAACTGCCTGTAATATACAGAAAACTATGCCACTTTAACCACCCCAGAACCCCTTCAACAGTTTCCTAAAATCCTCTATCCACTCATCCCCACACATGCAAATTTTAAATAACTGGACTTTCGGATTTTTCCTCATTTCTCTATAATTGTAGATACTGGAACGTGAAAAACTCATGTTCTTTTGAGAAATGTTTTTCCAGGCAAATTCCTAATGTACCTATTCCTCTATTTTTGAAATGTCTCTCAGCTCAATAAAGAGCCCCCTCCAATTTAGATCTCTTTTTTAAAATAAACTTTAAACTGGGGGAAAAAAGATAGTTTTAGCTTGCTCCACATGAAATCTTGATGGGAAACAAGTTCCCTAAATTTATATCCTAAAGAGTTCCTTTAAAAAGTCCGATTTTAGGGGCACCTGACTGGCTCAGTCAAAGGAGCATGTGACTCCAGATCTCGGGGTCATGAATTTGAACCCCATGTTGGGTGCAGAGATTGCTTAAAATGAATAAATAAATTAAAACTTTAAAAGTCTGATTTTAAAAACAATTTACAACAAACAGCAATTCTTGATTCCATTTGTTCATGCAAATCTCAAACCTGTTCCTACAGTGCAGCTGACCTCCAGTTGTACATTTTAAAACATGAGGTTTTATATTATATATATAGTATATACATATATATCTTCTAAATGTTGTGAATATTAACATATAAACCCATCCTAAAGGGGTTGTTTTCTTCTGACGACGAAAGCCTCACAGAAAAGTTGGCCTTGATTGCTGTCATCACTCAGTCCTCCCCACTGACACACTCTTCCTCTGTGTTTCTGCCTAGACCTTGCTCTTTCTGGAAGCTTCAAAGGAAGGACAGGTCCGTCCACCTTCTGTCTTATTTCTGCCAAAGGGTTTTGAAGGCTAAATACTAGGGTTTTCAGAATACTTCACAGTAGGTGTTCCAGAGGGAAGTAATTAATAATGACTGCACTTAACATTCTAAATGAACATTTTTCTGTGCTCAAAACTCTCAGCTAGAATATTTCATCAAAAGACCCCACTAATCAGGAAGACTGATGCCAGAGATACCAAAATCAATCCATTGGAAAACAGTGGTTTGTAACCTACTTTTTGTGAAAATGTACATTTTGGTAATTTTGCTATGAAATTTAGAATCTCAAGGAACTAAAAAGACATTGAGATAGTGAAGCATTGAATAACTTTGGCAGACAGCAACATTCTCCATTCGGTGGTGGTAAACCTATGAAGCCTAAATGTTGTACAGTTTGCTCTTGAAAATCACATTATTTCAAAGTCCAGTAATGTCGATTTTTATTCAGAAATACTTTCATATTCACTAACTGAAAAAGTTTAAATATTCAAAAGGGACAAAAAAATTACATGGGTCTTAGAAGCTGGTCAAACATGCGACATTTTAAGAATGACATTTAAATAGTGTAATTTAGCCCTCAGAAGTAATCTACTTATAATTATTACAACTGGAACACAAATATACCATATATTACTCTTTAGATTTTTGTTTTACAGTATGTTCTTGTCAATGGAACACTTCAAAATGTTTAAACCTGACAGAAAAGCATTTTTTAAAAAACGTACCATGGAAGGAAAAAAACAAAACAAAACACTGAAAACTCTCCCATCCTTTATTCGGTGTGGAGATGGGAAATATGATCATAAAAATCCTTAACCCATTCTTCTGGGAGCTCTTTCTCAATATTTACACTTGGGTCTACTGTTACTTAAACAGGACTCTTAAAACAGTTTCAGGTTTAAAATTAACATCTTGTCCCTAAGTGAGCAATGTGCCCACTTCCAGTAGTCGTTTTCATTACTATCTCCTGAATGACCCTCTTAAGGGTTGGTTTCTGGGTAACCCAGAGATAGGCAGATCCACACCGTATGAAGCAAATCCTGTCTCCCAGCTGACAACACACACTCAGCGGTCACGTTCAACAGTGAGTTAAACTGCCTTCGGAGTGAACGTGGGAATCAGAACCACCCCTTGGACACTGTCATTTGGGGAATAGCCCTGGATGTGGCATTTTGGAAGCTCTGCATTTTAGAGAAGCAGCCTCAGAAGGAAAAATGAGATGGCTCCTCAGTGAAACATACCCAGTAAGTCCTTACCTACTCAAGTCCCTCGTAGCCCTGACCCAAAGGCCACACTCTCCCTCTCCAGCTCAGCCACCGGGATGCGATCAGTGCACCGGAACAGGGTGGGGGCGGGGAGGAACCAAGAAACTAACACTGACCTCAGGGGTGAAGTTAGGGGATCAGGGAGCTAGAACCCCAGCACCTCTTGAACAGCACAGCGATCTCTGGGGGCCCCACAACTAGTCTGGGCTGCAGTTTTGGGAAATGAGGTGAAACTATTACTAACTCTTCCCTTCTTCCAATCAGAAGAAAATAAAGCCTCTTCAAGGCTTCTTTTCATGGTAATATAAACCTGACTTTATTAGAAAAGAAGAGAGGTTTAGGTATAAGAACTCTAAGGAAACAAAGTGAGTCACGGAGAGTGACGAGAACTTCCCGGGGGTACCTCCCCTCTGGGGGCTCAGCCGCCACCCCCCGGGTCCCCTCTCTCCACCCCAGCCTCTCAGTCTGAGCAGAGTTAATACTGTACTTCTGTCAAAGGCATCCTGCGTTTGCCATCTTGCATTTCCACTGCACTTACTCTCGCCCTGACCACCCCACATACACTTAGCCCTTATCTCTTCCAAACATTTCTGGATACTCACTGTTACGGTCTCATCTATCAAGCAACACATATACTAAAATTCAGATTTGTCTTTAACAACAAAGTGCTTAAAACCAACCTATGCAATTGTTTTTCACTCCACTTTCTACCAATAAGATCAAACTCGTTGAGGTTTACAAATAATACTGAAAAAAAATAGTGACTCTGAGTATTGTCTCACATTTCCAATAATGTGCCTTCATTCCCAACTTTCTCTTACAGTAACTCATTCATTTCAGTACCTTAATGAGCTGAACTCTTGTTTGGAAAATAGAAAAGGTACAAATATATAGAATATTTTAGGATAAAAAATTTTCTGAATATAAAAATGCTTCTATGTTTCAAAATAACACTTTTAGATTCTTCTTGTAGTTCTGGGTTTGGTAACTAAGCTGTTAAGGTTTTTTAAAAATAGCAAGAGACAGTAGCATGGTTTTTAATACAAACTTACATAGGAACCAATCACACCTGTGGACCATCCCCATGGAAAGTTCAGTTTCTCAACAAGAAAACCCCAAATACTTTAGCCATAAAATAAAATTCCAAGATGTCCAAGATAGAAATCAATACGCCTTATCGATTGCCAGAGCTGCCCGGCACAGCTTCGGTACAACAGAGAACTGTCTGGAAAACAACCTCTACAAAGTGTGCAAGTGCTGCAAATCGGAGAGATGGGAGGGGGCCAGGCCCTGGGGACCGCGCGCGTCTCCTTCAGCCCTTCCCCGGCCCTGTGCTCTGCACGGCTCCCTGCGTGCGCCGCTGTCCAGGCGCCACTCGTGGCCGCGAGGAGGCACGAGTCAGGCGAGCGCTCTTGTCAGCTGTCAACGCGTCACACCATCGGGTCCCCATCACGAGCCGTGGATGCTTATATGAGCCTCGAGCTCTTCAGGAACTGAATGAGAACTCGGTACACGAATGTGTACTGGCAGAGGGTCTGCACCATCATCATCCTCTGCTGCCGCAGCATGTCCAGCACCCGGGGGATGTCCAGCACCTGGATGGAGAGACGGCGATGAGCGGGACGCAGTCCCCCGCAGAGAGGGGAGCAGTCCCAGCAGAGCTCCGGTCAAGACACAGACACTTTCCTACCTTAGCATCTTCTAGAAGAAGCCTCCGGGGAACTTGTTCAGAGAGAACTGGTAGGCCACCAGTTCCTTTCTTCCCCAGCCTCGTGCCCGGCCCGCTTCTCCCCCCGACCAACAAGGACCTCGTACCTCATTGTGTTCCAGACAGGCGATCATGATCTCCGACAAAATGACGACGCCAGTCCTTCCCACCCCAGCACTGCAATGGACCAGCAACGGAGGGTTGGGGCTTCTTGGTTCACTGGTACTATTTGTATGGCGTCGAACAGACTGGATCTCCTCAAGGTATGCTGTGGAGTATCAATGAAACAAAATTATGCAGGGATTAAGGCCCATCAAAGTGATAATTTCCAGATTATCATCACTGATTGGGAGGTCTCTGGATAAAGAGCCCTGGGTGCCAATTAACCACCCCCAACCGCTAACCAACAGTGTGACCGTCACTGCCTCCACCCCCCTACAAAATGAGGTGGAGGAGACAGTCTCTAAGGGTCCTTCTACTCTCCACCAAACCATACTTTAAAAACTTTTTTTCTGTTAAGCCTCCTCTAAACACTTAAAGCCTTTACTTTAAAGCAAGTCCAGCGGCGCCTGGGTGGCTCAAGTCGGTTGAGCGTCTGCCTTCGGCTCGGCTCATGATCCCGGGGTCCTGGGATGGAGCCCCGCATCGGGCTCCCTGCTCAGCCGGGGGGCCTGCTTCTCCCTCTGCCTCTGCCGTGCCCCCCCAGCTCACGCTCTCAATCTCTCTCTCTCTCTCTCAAATAAATGAATAAAATCTTAAGAAAAAAATAAATAAATAAAGCAAGTCCAAAGCTTCTATGAGACATCATACAGGCAATATTTTCAGGAGCCCAGGTCTTCCTCCGTGTGGATGATTTAAGCAGAGGCTGTGCTGGTACGAAGGCACTTACATAAGAAGCCCGTGAGGCCCTCGGGACAGCCGTGCTCGGGCCAGTCTGTGTACTGGAGATGCCAGACAGTCCTCTCCTGCCCCGTGAGCAGGTGCTTCAGCTTCAAGCCCGTGGTGGCGTAGCAGCCGGAGTCGGTGCGGAACCGCGTTGTGATCTTAAACCTCCCGTAGGTGACGGTGTTGTGCCGGGAACCCAGCCGTGGCCAGTACCTGAAGCTCTTCTCCCTTCCGCCCTCCTGCGAAGGACACGTGCGGTCAGAACACACCACCAGACCCAGCCGCGGAGGCCCTTTCATACAGAGCGCACGTCCGAAATGCCAGACCCCAACCCCACCTTGGCCCTCCTCCTTTAAAGGTCAGGAGCCCCCAGGACCAACACGAACTGTTCTCAGGCCGAGAAAAGCAGTTAAGGGAAATGAGCACTTACCTCTTCTGCGGTCACCATTGCTATGATGGCAATTCCCTGTTCCCACACCATCTGCCAAAAGTCCTGACAGGTACTCGGTAGTGGCCCCTGTGTGGCAATGTAATCCCACTCAATTCCACTGACAGAGACCTGCAATCAGAAAAGAGTTTTAAAAAAATTAATGTGCGGGGCATCTGGATGGCTCAGCGGGTTGAGCGTCTGACTCTTGATTTCGGCTCAGGTCATGATCTCAGGGTCGTGAGATCGAGCCCCATGTTGGGGGCCGCGCTCAGTGGGGAGTCTGCTGGGGATTCTCTCTCTCTCCTTCTGCCCCTCCTCCCCCGCTCTCTCTAAATACTTTAAATATTAATTATTAATTAATGTGTATGTGTATATACGTATGCATGTATGCACGTATGCACATTTGTTTACGGCAGTACTAAAAGATGAACTGAATTATTCAGAATAAAGAGTTTTCTCTTATCCTTTTTCCTTGTTAATACAATTCCCATTACTACCTATTTATAAACTTACACACTCTGAATTCACATAATATCTGTGTGACCTGGGACAATTTGCTTAACCTCTTTGACTCTCTGCTCTCATCTGTAAAATAAAAATGTCATGTACCCTCATAGGGCTGTCGGCAGAATTAAATGAGGCAATGTATGTGGTGCCTGTACGTAATAGGTTCTCAATAAATAGTTCTTATTGCTGTTGTTATGATTCTTTTTCTTATAAAAATAGTATCAACATAAGAGTATTGCTAAATTTCAAACCCAGTTTCCCCTCATGAAGTATTAAACACACTGGGAGAAGTAGGAACAATTAAGCCAAAACCGAGGTTAAATACCAGATTTCTAGGGCAGAAAAAATATTCCTGCTTAAAGTGGTCTCACCTCTGAACTTGAGTCAAGATCACCCCCCGGAACGGATACTAAGTTTCCACCTGAGGCTGCACCCCCTTGAGAAGGGGCTAAGGTAGCAGAGCGGTCACTGGATCTGTAGTCAGGAGATCTGGGGTAAAGCCCACGCCTGCTGACATTTGGGGACCACAGTGGCTGCTTCCCAAGGGCCCCGTGCTACTCCGCCCACAGCCGCATCCAAGGCTGTCAGCCCGGAGTCTCGGCTGCATCCCCTCACTGACGGCAGGCTCACTCAGTGGCCAGCCCCGGGTGCTAGCAGCGAACAAGGGAGAGGGCTCTGTGGACAGGCCTGAGGGGAAGGTGTCAGCGCTTTATTCAGAGGAAAGCACAAGGAGGCCCCACGCTGGTAAGCAGTAGGTCTAGGAGTTCTGAGGCTCAGCCGCCTTGCACTGGTCTTCAGTTGGCCCCTGAAGATTCTGCAATACCCACATAGGACGACGACTTTATTCAGTTCTCATCCACCCCGTCATGAGACTGGATGAGTTATTCCACCGAAACGCTCGGTTTTTAAATAAATTATACCCATATTAAAAAGCGCATGCACAGATTCCCCAAGACCGCCAAGGGCACCCACGTTTGCAGGAAGACTGCCAGGTCTCTGGAAGCCCCAAGCGTGAACCCGCACTCATCAAATACCACTTGCAAATGAAATAGAATGTGGGAAAGAAGAAAAACTCCTGACCGTGGATACTTCCTCATTCACTCCCAATAAGGAAGCTTCTCCTTCCCAAAATGAACGCACTGGGTCTCCAGCCAGCACACACAAAAGGTACAATGCTGCAGAAGACAAACCACCTGTCTCCTCACCTCCCAGTTGGGGATCAGCATCACCTTTTCCCATCTCACTGGGTGTAACATTACCCCAGTTAAATGGCATGACACTGTCTCCAAGGAAAAAGGGGTACCACTTCTCCAAAGAACAAAACGATGCTGAGAAGTGATCACAGGGAAAAAGCAAAAAGAAGACGTCACCATCCTAAGGAAAAGCTTCAGTGAACACCATTAAAAAACCCAGACGGGGCGCCTGGGTGGCTCAGTCGGTTAAGTGTCCCACTCTTGGTTGTGGCTCAGGTCAGGATCTCAGGGTCGTGGGATGGAGGCCCTGGGTTGGGCTCCGCGCTGAGCTGGGAGTCTGCTCTGGACTCTCTCCCTCTCCCTTGCCCCTCCCCTGCTCGCTCTCTAAAATAAACAAACCAACCAACCCAGACCCCTTCGTCACGTAAGAATCAATGCAGGTTATGTGATAACAGAAAACTAGCAATTCTGCCGTTCTGGAGAGAATTTATGCCAGAAAGAGATCTTCAGATTTAGAAGAACAAAGGCCTAACTAAGGTCAGGCAGAAGAGTGCTCCCTGAGTCCTGGCCACAGTGCTGGGGGCAGAGGAGCTTAGCACGTGGGAGGGGAAGGCGGCTTCGGCTCTGCTGGTCAACACCTCCTACCCAGCCGCGGCGTACGGGAACGTGAGTTCTCACAAAGGCCCCAACTAGGCTGTGTTTACACTGCAGACAAGAATACAGTTCTTATCATTCTCGTAACTGAACTCGCAACTTCACACCCGTCACGGCCTCACCACTGCTCTTACCTTAATATGTGACGCGTTGATGTAGCCCGTGTTGTTTTCTTTCGTTGGGACCAGCTCCACTCTGGCGTCGTCATAGGGAAGGACATCTTGGAATCGATTTCTTTCTGCGTTTTCAGGGAGTCGTGCTGTTGAGCACTCCCCATCAACTAGCCGTTTTTTAAGAATTTTTTCATATTCTGTGAATACCATTCCCTGTTCTAACCTCTGTTCCAGAATTTTGCACTGTAAAATGGAACACGTGGAATAATGAGTATCGTCACATGTCCAAGCTGCATTCCGATGGCGCATCTGAAATCTTGTTTTCTGCTTCAAGTTTAGCATTATCTAGTACTGAAAACTCTAGATGACATCAAAACTAAATTTTCAACAAGCCGTAACAGTAAGATTAAAATAACAAAATCACCTTGTTGGTGAGAAGCAGAATGGAGAGTTCTGTTTAAGGGTGAAAACTGGCAGACAATAATTTGAATTCATTTTCTCTAAATCTATGGTCAGTTTTGTGACTCCTAAGGAAGAGAAAGTTCTCCTGAAGAACAGTAAACCCTAGAGTAGGAGAATCAGTTCCAGTCTCTATGAACAAATGCTTCAATTTTCTAATCTATGATATACAAAAACTGAAAAAAACAGTAAATATTGAAATTATCTCCAGAATCCTGTTGTAAGCAAA
Organism: Mirounga leonina; assembly: GCF_011800145.1. Classification (NCBI taxonomy): domain Eukaryota; kingdom Metazoa; phylum Chordata; class Mammalia; order Carnivora; family Phocidae; genus Mirounga; species Mirounga leonina. The sequence goes on along the minus strand of NW_023270825.1, from coordinate 14,749,313 downwards.
TTTTTACTTAGCATTAATTCATGCCTGTCTGATTTTGATATAATAAAACCTCACAGCAAATATATCTTGGTCACAAAGAAAGTCATGAAAAATTCAGTAACTGTTTACACCTGAGATAAATTTTCAATACAATGAAGGCAGTCAATGTCTGCTCTTTGCCGGTTGTACTCATATGGAGTAGAATTCCTTGTAGAATTCCTCTTAACTTAAAGCCATCAAAAATCAAGACTGCTGCAGATGGCCGGAAGAAGGTAAAGAACATTCAGGAACAAAGAAACAAAAAAATCAACATTTACTGTAAAATTACCTATTGACAGATTTGCCCCAATTTTTTACATCCACATTATAAAATGCCTTAACACTCACGATAATTAGACAGTATTAGCAAATTCACTAAAATCTGAAGGCATTTTTGTAGCGTGTTAGGGACTGTCCCAGGGAAAGCATACCACTCGCTCCATACGTCTCATACGTACCCTCTCGTCATTGGTGGCTCTGGCAGGCACTTCCTTTCCTTCATCAGGCAGAGGCAGTCGGGATAGGGAGAGTCCATTTAGGGCAGCCAATTTGAGAGGACCAATTTTTTTTGCATCTACCCGGCTCTTTTTCATTCCCTATAAAAATATTTATATGTATATATGAAATATACACAAATACACCCCCCCTGGAAAAGACACTTCAGGGGACTGAGGACTGGAAACAAATGGAAGGAGTGTTCTTCGCCAATACCCACAGGAGAGGTTACAGCCACCCAAGACATTCCTTTCAAGGCCAAAGCCCTGATAAGTCTTGCAGATAGAAGATTTTGAAATGCAATTCAAGTCCCTGCCGTAATGAGAGGTGAGGCTCCCTCCAGGCAGACAGCATTCCTTCACAGAACTCCCCAATTTCAAAATATGACACGCACACAAAAATCAGCGGCAGTCCACAGAAAGGGTTTTAAATGCAGTCGCATGACCGCCATAGGCTTTTGTGATTTTTTTTTTTTTAAGGTTTTTATTTATTTATTTGACAGAGAGAAAGCACAAGTAGGCAGAGAGGCAGGCAGAGAGAGAGGGAGAAGCAGGCTCTCCACTGAGCAGGGAGCCTGATGCGGGGCTCGATCCCAGGACCCCCAGGGATCATGACCTGAGCCGAAGGCAGACGCTTAACGACTGAGCCACCCAGGCGCCCCGGCTTTTGTGATTTTTTTAAAGATATAAACTAGTTCTTTAAGCCGAATTTCTGAAAAAATGCCACGTTTTGGGGGTCGCCCTCTCTATCCTGCCCTACGTTCTGTTGCAGACTGGGGTGACCTGGGTTGGCTCACGACACCTCAGAACTGCCGCATTTTCCACCAGGGACAGACAACAGGACTGAAATCTCCATGGGGACACCAGGAGGGCAGGGTACAGGACAGGGTGTGAGTCGCCTGAAAATGTGCGTCTCCTAACGTGACTACGGAAGTAACGATCTTCCCGCCTTCGGCGGACAAGCCCGAGAAGGCGGCGTCTCCTCGGAAGCCACAGTCGCTAGGACAGTGGCCCTTCCTTGTTGGCCAGCAATGGTTTTCTCGGTTCCGACTCACAAATGCAGTCAGCTTCACTCCGGCCCTACCAGCCCGGGCGCGAGAGGCTCAAGCGTCACGATTCTGCCCTGCGCCCAAAACGCCCAAAACGCCCAAGACGCCCGTACGCTGCCGGTTGCCGACCGGCCGGGGAGGGGGCCGGGTGGTGTCCGACGCGCAGGGCTGGCCAGCGGCCCTGGCGCGAATTCTCCCCCCACGGCCAATCTCAAGCTGCCAGTGTGCCACCAAGCGGCTCACAAGGCGCCTGGAAACTCAAGCCCGCCCTCGCCCCCCAGGACAGGGTCAGGGGGCGGCCGCGCCACGGGCCGGGGCCTAGAGCCCGCGCGGGAGGGCAGGCGCGCCGGGCGGACGCAGTACCGCCGCCCGAGGACGCGCGGGCTTCAGGGCAGCGCCCCACAGGGATTTACGCGAGCAGCGCCGGCGGGACTAGGGGTGCGCCGGGAACTCTGTACCTCGCTGCGGGAGCACTCCAACCAGCCCACTCTTTTTCGGATAACAGTCAAGTCCCCGGAGGTGGAGAAGGGTGGAGAACTCTAAAATGTTTCTGCTTGTCTGCAGTTCAGTTCACTGTTTTTAATACTAAACTCCCATAACCTGGATTCGCATTAGTATGTGAACTCAGTTTGTCTGTGGTAACAGTGAAGGTCATGGCAACCCCATGTCACTATGAAGAGTCCCAGGGGCTTATTAGCAGGGGGCTGAGCTCTTCAGTTCTCGGCAAGTCAGGATGACGCAACCGCACAGTAAGGAGCTACCTCCGTCGGAGCATTTTCTGTGCGCCAGGACCTCACTTACCCTGCCACAACTCTCTGGGGTCGGCTTCCGTTACAACTGAGCGGAGTCAGAGAGATGGGACAGCTTGCCCAAGGTCACACAGCTGTCTCGTTATAAATGGTCATCAGTGTCAAAACAGTAAAACACCTTTCCTTAAAGTCAGCTACGCCCCATCACAGAATTTACAAAGCATTTTTCCTGCCTAACCTTCTGTGGGACTTACCACAGCAGGCAGAGCAGGGGTGACCGTCCCCATGCTACAGACGGAGATGTGGTTCTGGTGCTGCCAGGTCCAGCCCACGGGGCAGAGAACTAATACATGGGAGGGTCTAGCCTCAGACCCAGGTTCTTCCATTCCTAGGTCCTAGACCTTTCCCCCAAGCCCCAGCTGCCATACACATTGGTCAAGCAAGGGGAATCCATTATGCCAAAGAAGGGGATCAAGAGCAAAATCTAATCACAGAATTGTACTAATACTGTGGGTCTTAAAAGTCAGCAAGGGAGAAAACTTGTATTTTTAGAGAACCAAACTGATCAAAAGCCTCAGATTTAGGGGATCTTGCTATATCCCATTCAAAAGGTACAGGGACAATATGCTTGAAATGGTGGACTGTACTCAAAACAAGTATCATTTGGGGAAAAGACTCAGGTCATACATAAAAATGATGGCTAGTTCTGGGACACTCGGGTGGCTCAGTTGGTTAAGCGTCTGACTCTTGATTCCGGCTCAGGTCATGATCTCAGGGTGGGGAAATTGAGCCCCATGTCAGGCTCCATGCGCTTAAGATTCTCTTTCTCCCTCTCTATCTGCTCCTCCCCCTGCTCACACACTTTCTCTCTTTCTAAGAAAACAAAAAACCAAAAAAGATAGTTCTTGATGTGATTAGGGAAAGAGTATTAACTATGAAAAGGACCCTGTCCAGCTGGCTCAGGGACTCAGGTAGAATTACCTTTCAGAGACCTATTCACACCCTGTTTCTACCCTGAATCATTGATCATGAATCCATACCTTCCACTCCAGCCAACCTAAGACCCTGGTCTTTACTTTTCAGGTAGGTAAGAATGTTACCAAGAATGTCAGGTAGGTAAGAATGTTTACCAAGAAAAAGTAAAAATAAACTTAAAATTCAAAGCCCAAATTCATTAAAAGCAAACACACTTAAATCCACGGCACTGTTGTTAAGTGGTTTCGGTCTACCTCTACCAATCAATTGCATACTCACTGTAAAATTGTGTGAATTTTCTTCCAGTTTTTGAAGATACTACTATACTTGTGATGGGTCCTCAAGTCTGAGTATACAGGCTATCAGAGATGGGGGAGGAGTCCTAGCTGCTAGGGCACTGGGAGTAACTGGGAGACAGAATGGATAGGCTGATTAATCACTTCAGCTCGATCAGAGGGCAGGGCTCCGGGTGTGGAGACATGGGCAATAAGGAGCCAGAAGCCTGAGCAATGCAGCAAGATGACTTAGAGTGGCCGCGCTTAAATAACAAAGGCATGAACGGATGGCCAGTGCTTGGGGACTCAAAAAGTTTCGGTGGAAAGACAGAAAACAGCAAGGCTTAGACAAGCAATAACTACTTAATAAAATATCATATACAATATACCTCAATGCAGAACAGTGCAGATGATCAGAGAGTAGGCTGCAGAGATAAACGTGGCTTTAAAATTCCAGTTCAGTCACCCACTAGCTGTGTGACCTTGGAAAAGTTACTTAACATCTCAGAGTCTGTTTTCTCTTCTGAAGGAACAATAGGCCTGTTGTAAGCTGGACATGCCTTGGAACCTGGTAAATGCTCCAGGAATGGCAGCTAGAGATGATGTTATGCTTTTATATTTTGCCCCAAATAAATAAGAAGTGTGCAACTCATGGTTATTTATTATAATGAGTATCAAAGAGCTGCGTTTTCTACAAGGAACTTCTCTGGGCTCTCAGCTCACTTAATCTTTCTTTTAAAGAGACCTGGAGCTCTCGGGTGTTTTGTCTTGACAAAGTGCCACCTTCCCAACTCCAGAATCCCTCTGCGGCTCTCAGAGATCCTGGCCAGGCACTTCAAGCTGTATCCACACACTGACATCAGCAACTCTTCCCTTCGGGGAATGCTCCTCTCAGACAACACGCGGCAAGCGGAACAACGCAGCCCCAAACCGCGGCACCACCACACGGTGTTTCTAAACCGGTTGCTCAGCAACCGTACCTCAAACCGGAGAACACTTCCCTCCCTCCCTCCCTTCCCTCTTTCATCCATTCCACCCCCATCCACATCCCATTGCATTCCATTCACAGAGCCTCCTGAGTTTACCTTTTCGCTCCCTCTAATTTATTATCTCGCGCAAAACCACTAAAAGTCTAACCGATCCCCCTTATTTCCATAGATAAACTCAAAATGTTCCAAATACGATGGCAATACGGGGGGCGGGGATGGGAAGAGCTCGAAGACACAAAAGCTGCAAGGGCCAGAAAGGAGAGTCAAAGAGGAGGCGCACGGAGCGGGGCCGGCGCTCCGCACGCGCCGACGACCGGATGCGGGCACAGCCGCACGCTCGCCTTACCCCTAGCGGCGGAAGGCCTTCCACGACGTTCTTCTTCCCCGAGAGGAGATCGGACACCGGCCGCTGCTTCAGGGAGTCCCTCCTGGCTCGGTAGCGCCCCGACGTGGTGAGGTCGGACTCGGACACGGAGGGCGTGAGCAGCCCCTCTCTGCGGGGCCGGGGGGCCTCCGCGAGCGGGAACGCGGGCTCGCGGCCGTGCAGGGGGCCCGGGCCCGGGGCGGCGGCGGTGGGGGCGCAGGGGCCGCGGGAGGGGCCCGCCGGCGGCTCCGGGGAGTGGCGGCCCCGGGGCGTGCGGGCCTGGGGAAAGGGCACGGCCAGCGAGGCGATCTCCTCCTCCAGGTCCTCCTCGTCCTCGCTGCTGTGGATCAGCATGGTGGCGTCGGAGAGAGACTTCTTGTGGCCGTAGCCCAGGCCTCCGCGCTCGTCCGCCTGGTCCCGCTCGGCCCTTTCGGGGCAGCCGCCGGGCTGGGAGCCCGCCGAGACGGGCCTGGGCGGCGGGTCGGCGGCCGACGCGGACGGGGTGCGCTCCTTGAGCCGCAGGCCCTCGAGGCTGTGCGCCAGCCCGGCCACCTCGATGCTGTTCCTCTTGTGCAGGTGCGCGCGCCGGGCGGCCGTGAGCGGCTCGCTGACCTCCTGCAGGGAGTGCGCCACCGGCAGGCTGGCCTCCTGGAACGTCTGCACCGAGTGGTGCACGCGCCTGGTGATGAGGTCGGGGTTGCTGCTGCTTATGGACAGGTGGCGGGACAGGTCCGGGGTGCTGTTGGCCGGCCGCGGGGGCGGGTGGGGCGGGGGCGGGCGATACACCTGCGTCCGCATGATGTTGGGGGCCGGGTAGTCCTGCGCCTGCAGCTGCGCGTTGGTCAGCTCGGGCACACTGACGGCACCCACCACGGGCCGCCGCTCGGCGGGGTGCGGGTACGGGGATGGGCTGTGGAAACTGTAGTTCAGGCTGAACGGGTAGTGGGCCGACTGCGGGGAGGCGAAGGGGGCGTGCTCCCGAATTTCCGGCTGGCTGTAGACCAGCGCGTCGGGCCTGCTGTAGGCGTACGAGTTGCCGATGTTGAGGTTTCGCAGCGAGTGGCTCTGCCTTCCGGCGTGCACCATGCCTCTGTTGAGCTGCTTCATCACCGTCTCGTAATCGGGGGTCGGGCGGTACGACGGGGGGATCAGGGCGCTGTGCCGGTGGGATGGCACGTAGTCGGGTCTCATGACGTCACTCCCCGTGATGCTCGGGTTAGAGGACATGGGGGACGGCTGCAGGTAGGGCTGCGGGTTGTTCAGGGAGTTAGTGCTGTGTGCACTGTAAACACTGCCGTTTCGGATCCGACCGCTGAGGTCAACCTGGGCTCGATCCAGACTTGTCAGAGAGTGACAACAGCATCCATTCTGGTTGGTCGCAAAGAGGTTATCTGGGAAACAAACACATTTAATGCATTTTAAAATGAGATTTTAAGATGTGTAAATCCGACCAATTACTCTAGGCAAATCCTGAGGTAGGCCCTGAACGCTGATGACACTTTCAGTGTAGCTTACAAGAATCCATGCAGAAATAACCTGGCTTTACCCAGGCTCCCTGATGACTGTGGGCATATTATCTCCCAGAGTCCTGGCATCCTCCTCTATAGAATGGTGACGGCTCACCCACCCTAAAGGTGGTATTCAGGCTTTGGCCCCTAGTAAAGATTAACCAAATCTAAATCCAATATTAAGAGTACAAATGATTATAAAATATTGTCTTTTTCTGAAAACCAAAAACACGTGTTTTGCTAGAATTGAAACAGACTTTCAGGAACTCTGGGTAGCTGGAGGCAGAGATACTTTTTAAGGCATTGCACCACTAACTGCTCTCTCCCCCTGGTGGGAATGTGGGACTCGCTGATGCTGAGCTAGTTCAAGTACCAACCATGTGTAAAAACCTCCTTAAGTGGAATTCTGGGTTTTCTGTATAGGTTCTTCTAGAATGAAGACAAAAACAATAACTCTGCAGGCTCTACTTCTCCAGGTCCAACAATATCATCCGTGGCTGTAAACCTCACCAGGGGCCAGAAGCCATTCACACCTGCCTCCCACCCCCACTCTGGCGATCCACAGGCAGCAGAATCGGGAGTGCCGTCTCATCTACAGCGGCTGCATGTGTGCCTAGTGGGGCTGGAAGGAGGCATGTTTCTTCTGTCTGATCTGTAGTTCACCGGAAACACCATCACTACTGAGGGTGATTTCTGACACTTCAAAGAGTAGCAGTCAGGTCCCTCAGAGAACAGTTGCCTTTCAAAAGTATTCTTTCTGGGATTCAAGAGCCGTGTAATGGTTTAAGTGATTAGTGATTATCAAAGTGAATATATCACCATCTAGTGTGGGGACGTTACTCAGGTGGCGTGCAAGCCAGGACGAAACAGGGCTCAGATGCATCACTGTATTCTTCCTGCTGACACCAAAGCTTCCCGGTCCCTGTACTGCTCCCACACCTGGAATGCTCTGCAACCTCCGGGTCCCTGGAGCTCCCCTTTCTCACTGCCACCACAGCTCAGGTCCTGACCCAGCCTGTCTGCACAGGCATAAAACCCACCCCTCCTGGCCTCCCTGCCTGCAGGCTTCTCCCTACACCCCACAAACCATCCCTTTGTGAGCCCGTGTGTGTAAAAGACTATGCTGAGAACCGATGGGGGGAAAAGATGACTGGAATCCACGTGAGTAAAGGGGAGAGATGTAGACAACAACCACAATTCAAGGACACGTTACACTGTGAGACTCAGCGTGACAGGGGTCCACACAGGAGGAGGGTAGGATCACTTCCAGCCTGGGCTGGGTCGATGGGGACAGGGAGGGGAGAATCAAAAACAGCCTCACGGAGGACACAGCATTCAAGCGGCCTGTGGGGGTGGGGAGGGTATGTCCAGCTTCCGGCAGCAGCCGCTGCGCACAGGATTACCCATCTTCACCCCTGGGTGTCTGTCAGGCATGGTCACATGACTAGCAGAGGTCAAGGGAAAGAGAGCAGAGGGTTGAGAGCCAGTTTCCATGCTCCCTCCCCACCATCCCCCAGACCAACATTCCAGATGGAAGAGGCTCCTCTAGCCAGAATGCCTGAGGCAGGCAGACATGGAGCAGAGCCCTCCCGCTGCCCTCCTGCCCCCGGTAACCTGAGCAGAAGTCACTTCTACTGCATAAGCCGCTGGGGTTTCCCACAGCACAATCTAGCGCCCCCCCCCCCCACCATGGGACGGGAGCAGGCGGGCAGGAGAGCACACAATGGCGTCATGTAAGGACTAAGGGCATTCTGGGTGACAGGGCAGCACGGGACAGGCCGGGAGACCACTTCTGGGGGGGCATCCTCAGTTTGGCTGGAGTGTCAGGTAGCTGGAGACGAGTAAGAGAACAGTGGGAAATAAGACTGGGAAAGGAGCGTCGGGAAACATTGCGGAGAGTGTGCAACACCAGGCAAAAGAATGGTCATGGGGGAGCTGAGAGCTGGGCACCCATGTATCCGGTGAGCTGGGGAGGGGAGAGGTGGAAGCTGGCCTCTCGTGTGGAGCCACCAGCTAGTCGGGTGAGGCTGGACTGAACCAGGGGCAGAGGGATAGGGAGACGGAAGGGATATCGTAGGGAGTTAGAGGCCAGAACGTGTGTGATGGACTGGGTGCTGAGGGGGAAAAAAGAAAAGCAAAATTGCATGCAGTTTGGAATCCAGGTAACCAGGAGAGTGACGTCATCGCAAAGAGGAAATAAGGACGAGGGGGAAAGGGATGGGCTTGTGGAGCAGAGCAATGAGCTCAAATGTGACAGTCTCATTCTCAGCAAGCTGTAATAGCTGATATTATAAGTCAAGTCCCCCGCTGAGGGCTTTTGGTGCAGTGGTTCCCTACCCTGTCACCTGTGGGGCAGATGGAGATGCAGGGCTGCAGATGGGAAATACAGATGTGACAGTCACCCCTGCCAAAATCTGAACTGTGGACGGGGCTGCCGTGGGAGCCTGCAAAGGGAGGGAAGAAGGCCACCCCCAGAGACCTTCCCAGACAGCGAACACCACTGACGGCGCAGGAGGAGGAGAGAGAACCAGTGCCCCGACAAGAGGTTTTTCGAGAGGAGAAAAAGCTCAATTTGCCAGTGAGGAGGTGGGGGGGCTCCAGGGACTGAGAGGGCAGCTGGGGCAGCAAAGCAAAGTCGGAAGGAGTAAACAGGTACCCACCCACACGGGCACTGCTCTCAGAAGCAGCAGGTGGAAAAGGGAAGGGAAAATGAACTCAAACCATAGTTGGAAGAGAGAGGCGAGGAAAAAGTATTAGGGTATCTGCAGACTAGCAATGCAGACAGAAGAGCCTTTACCCAGCGGCGGGTGGGGCTGGGGGCACAGAAGCACACAAGGGGGGGGCACAAGGAGCCCGCAGTGAGGGAGAAAACAGCCCCCACCGAGGTGCACCCTCTGGGAATCCATACTCTGAAGCACAGCTTCCCTGCTGCCCACCTGCCTACCTCACTGTGTGGAAATTCTCCTCTGTGCATGGAAGGCCCGGCACACACAACACAGTCACAAACCACCTCTGGTCCCTTCACACGTGGCTTCTCCCAGTTCCAAGTCCAGCCATACCCCTCACCTCCCCAATGCCCCTTCCTCAGTCTGTGCCATGGTGTGCACTGTCCCCCAAAACCAGGGGCAGCAATCCCCATCAACTGCCCGCCTCCCTCTCTCTAGCTGCTGTCTTTCCAGAAAGCCCTTCTCAGTCTCCCCAACAGAATGAGAGTCTTTCGTCACATAATCGCTTGCTCTCTCTCCTCAAAACAATCATGTTCTCTTTGTGTTTCAGCTATTTGTGTGCTAGTCTTATCCCCCACCAATTAGATCCTAAGCTTCCTAGGATGTGGAACTACTTCTCTGCATTAAATCTCCGTGGCCTCTGTAGGAGAGCCTCGTACACAGAGGAGAGAGTAAATGTCTCCTGAATGAATGCCTGAGGTTCAGCTTGGGAGGCACTGTCTTAAATACAGCTCCCTACACTAACCGAGTGAAAAATAAAAATAAATAAAAATGAAATGCTTAAACCCTTATAATGGGCAGCTCTCGGGCAGGAAAAAAACCAAAACGAGCCTGGGATATCTTATGCTGGAAAGCAAGGAAACACTCAAAGGCTAATGGGAGAGTGTCAGCAGGACAAAGGAGTTGGCTGAAAGGGGCTCCCAAAGGCCAAACTTGGGATCATTTGAGCATCAGAATTTGATACTGAATATTGCTACACATTTTCGAGAAACTGAATCTAATGACTGCTGCTTCTATGAATCCAGGATGGCTATAATCATGAAAACGATTTGGTTGTAACATCAGCCAAAACTATCCTGGCTCCAAGATCTCCAAGTCTTCATAGATATATTCAAATTGTAATCATTTTGTATGGCATTTCAGATATAGCGTACTTTACCTTGGGAGGAAGTGTATGGTTCTGTATAATGTCCATTATAATGCAGCTGGGGTGGGGGAGGCATCACATAGGGCTGGGGCTTAGGCTAAGGAATGGAAAGTTGGAAACAGGGTTAAAACACATTGCTGCCTATGTAATATATGTAAAGTAAGTCTCTGCTGGTTTCTTTCGGTCCATTAAAAAACTTCTAAGGAAGTTAAATATAATATATAGAAAGTAAACATGAAGACCCTACAGCTCTTACCATATCTGTCACTTTCAGTGTCTCCCAGAATGACAATGCCAAGGCCTACGCACTGATACCAGACATCAGAGATCACAAGAAAACAAGCTGTATCCAAAAAGTCTTTAAGAGCAAGAAGGAATAGACAAAGTTCCCTGAATTCTTATGTAAACATATGAATATAAAAAGTTTTTCTGTAGTGTATTTAATCTTATCAGGCAAAATTAGCTAGCATTTTAAATATCTAACTTCTGATTGCTCTTCACTAATAGTCAAAAATTTTAATACTAGGTTGGACCTAATATTTAAATATGTATAATAAAATAAATATTACATAAATATTAGGGTCAGCCTATGGAAAATTGCCATTTCTTTGGTTAAAAACAATGGAATACCAGCACACTTTCGTGGTCCAAATAAAAAATTAATACTATCAAAAGCATCTTTTATTAAGGAAGATGATATCACTAAAAGAAAAAAGGCAATTATATTTTTCCTTCTTTCTTACCAGGGATACCCTTGAAGACGACCTCCTCCTAATTGGGTTCACTGTGACAGTCTGAGTTTGCCTATAAAAATAAGACATGTCATTGAGACATACATACACATAGTTTTCCTAATTCTGCCAAAATAAATTAATAAGAAGGTAAAATAATAAATCTACTAAAGCAAAAAGAAGACAAACTAATCCAGCCATATATCAGAAAAAAGGAGACTCTCTGTCCTCACTTGGGGCCTCCACCCTCTGTGGCTGCCCAGACCCCTCCGCCCACACTCCAGGGTTTGAGAAGCCTCTTCATGCAGCAACATCTGCCTTGACTGTCGGAGAATGGGCAGGTCTATCTTTTCCTGGGCTATCCAGGTAAAACCTCTGGAATGAGCATATGCAGAGAGGAAAAGCAGCAAGGCTTGATCACCCACAAACATCCCAGGGAAGCAAGACTCAGTGCAAATGCATCTCTCCTGTGGGCCTGGGTCAGCACTGACCACCTCCATTAACAGTCCTGAGGGGTGACCATCAACTGCCAGCCCAGAAGCCAGAAGCAATGGGAGATGCCTCTTAACCACACATTACAAACATAATCAAGAAATAAGTTTATAACTTTGGTAACTTAAGAATCTGGATTTCCCGTAAGGAACTAAGTTAGAGAAAGCAAAAAAGTAGATTTGGTTCAGTGGGCCAATGGTAAACCTGTTTACTTTTCTTTGCAAGAAACTTCTCTCAGATTGGTTTTAAATGTATTTTTTAGAAAGCAACGAGGGGTGCGTGGGTGGCTTAGTTGGTCGTGAGTTCAGGTCCCACACTGGGCTCCATGCTGGGTGTGGAGGTGACTTAAACAACAACAACAACAACAACAACAAAGAAAGCAATGAGAATATTAAGAAGTGTGGACTAACATTTTTCAGAGAAATTGAGATTTTAAACTATTCCCATCAAGTTCCATCTTTGAATAAATAATTACATCAAAAAGGAACAAGAGAAAAAACAACTCGTGTAATTTTACCACTTTTAAACAGAGGCAGGATTTTTTTGTTCTTGTGTGCAGTTTATTGCAGATAAAATCTAGGAACCTAAACACATAGGATTCTTGGCTTTGTTGATGACTTAGGTAATTTTCCCCAAGTGCTTTTTCTCCCCTTTTCTTTTTAAGAGAGTGACAGAGAGAGCATGTGCACGCATGTGCATGGGGTTGGGGGGCGGGGCAGAGGGAAAAGGAAAGAGAATCGCAAGCAGGCTCCAAGCCCAGCGGGGAACCCAATGCAGAGCTCAATCTCACCACCCTGAGATCATGACCTGAGCCAAAATCAAGAGTGCTCAACCAAAATCAATTAGGTGCTCAACTGACTGAGCCACCCAGGCACCCCCCCCCAATTTTTTTTAAAGTAAGCTCTATACCCAACATGGGGCGTGAACTCGTGAGTCGCATGCTCTACCGACTGAGCCAGCCAGGCACCCGTCAAAGCACTTCTTAAAAAAAAATCTTTTACTATCTCTTCCTGGCTCATGAGCTTATATGACACATAAATACTAATTACAAAAATATTTTGTGACTTTTGGTTATAGTATTCTAAGGACTAATTACTAGAAAATCCAGAAGCACAAAGTAAACACTCAACCTGTTTAGTCAGCAAATGTAACATAGTATCAATCCTCACATCTCCTAAATTAACATGATTCTTAGCATTCTAAACACTAGTACCTTATTTTTTTTAAAGATTTTATTTATTTGTCAGAGAGAGAGATGGTGCAGAGCAGGGGGAGGGGCAGAGGGAGAATCAGGCTCCTTGCTGAGCAAGGAGCCCAATGCGGGGCTCGATCCCAGGACACTGGGATCATGACCTGAGCTCAAGGCAGACGCTTAACCAACTGAGCCACCCAGGCATCCCCCACTAGTACCTTATATTCAAAACCTAAAAATTAGCTTATTTTGAGAAGACCTGAGATAAAATAAAACTAGTGCTTATCATTTCTGATTAAAAATGATCACCAAATACTGGGCTTGAATGAAACTAGGTTGGTATTGCCTCAGTAACAGAGTGTTAGAATAAGGGAACATAAGAGCAATCTGAAAAATGGTCTACCCCAGAATAAAAATTGATTATGTGATAAAGGTGATATTCCAGCTCAGCAGAGAGAAGCTAGGTTATTGGTACAATGGACCATTTATAAGAAGTTCAAGTCTCAAAGCCTCATATAAGGCCACATAAGAAAGTGCATAGCAGATGGATTTAAAAATTAAAAATTTAAATATGAAGTCATAAGTGAACTTACAGAAAATACAAGTGAATACTTCTATTATATATCATAGGCTGAAGACATAGCTAAACCCAAAAGTAATAATAGAAATTACAAAGAAAAAAAAAACTGAGTGCGTATCAGGAACTTAACATCAGGTGACTACAATTTGTTTTACTAGGTGACTTTTTTTAATTAAACGCTTTTTGAAACAATTTCCTTTCATCATCAAAATGTGTTGAGGTTGTTGCTAAAGAATAAGTGTCTCTATTCCAAAGAACATTCCATCTCCCAGAACTTATGTTACTCAACAATAACAAAATGGATGATAGTTCTATTAAGCCTGTATCGATCAGTAAAGCTCTATGGGTCCTAATTGAGGCCTCCTTGGTGGTGGGAGGTGGGATGGTGCACCCGGGTACTCTGGTTTTGTTAACTGCTCCTTAACTGTACATTAAAATAGTCATGGGGCGCCTGGGTGGCTCGGTCGGTAAGCGTCTGCCTTCGGCTCAGGTCATGATCCCAGGGTCCTGGGATCGAGCCCCGCATCGGGCTCCCTGCTCAGCGGGAAGCCTGCTTCTCCCTCTCCCACTCCCCCTGCTTGTGTTCCTTCTCTCGCTGTCTCTGTCTGTCAAATAAATAAATAAAAAATCTTTAAAAAATAAAAAAATAAAATAGTCATTAAAATCAGTGTCCGGAATTTGAAGGCATCATTTTGTAGCCTTGAGGTTTACTTTGCTGCTGCTTATTCTCCATCGTCAGAGCTAGGCTGAAGCAAAACCGGGACCTCTGAAATTTACATTTAGTCCAAAAGGACTGAACTTTTAAATTACTAAAATTCAACAGGCGCCTGGGTGGCTCAGTCGGTTGGGCAGCCAACTAATGATTTCAGCTCAGGTCATGATACCAGGATTGTGAGATCGAGCCCCGCACTGGGCTCTGCACTGGGCGGGGAGCCTGCTTAAGAGTCTCTCCTCCACCCTCTAAGCTTCCCTGCCTTGTGCTCGCGTGTGTGCTCTCTCTCTCTAAAAATAAAAAATAAGATACTATATATTCAAAATTCAGAAATGAGAAGGAAGGGCTGCCACAGAGTAATACTCCAACATGTCCAGACTTGCCCAGCCTGGGGCAAAAATAAACTTAAATGTGTCAAACACAGAATCCAAAGATGCAGAGCTTAGAAGCAGAGGCAGTAACTCCCATATGCACTATCTATTTCGGCAGCACCCAGTGCGGGGGCGACACTGTCCACTGCAGAGGCGACTTCTTACTAAACACAAAGCAACACGTCTTTCTCCTGCCAGACGGCTCCACTAGGCAGCCTCGCCATCGGTTCTAATACCCACCTCCTCCTTCTTCCTGCCGCTGTTCTTGTAACTGCAGCTCACGGGGAGACCAGCTAGTCTAATCCTAGCAGACAAGACCAAATGGTCTAACTGCTGGTGGGTGTTTTCCAGACTTTCTGGGCAGTTACTGTGTTGATGGGTGCTGCTAAAAACGAGACAGCTGAAGAACTCTTAGGAATAAAATCACTGGAATGTGTGCCTTGGAGAAGACAAAAGGAGTAAAGGCTGCTAGCCCCAGTAAAATAAGTATGACTTCTACTGAAACAGTGCTAAGGACAGAACATGATTATCTCACGGAATCTGAACCCCAACACCGGAGGGATGCCAGCTACTCTCCTGATTTTACAGAGGAGGAAACTGATAGGTAGGTTAAGGAAACTGCTCTTGGTCACATGACCAGGAAGTAGCAGAACCGGCACTGGAATCAGGCCTGTCCGTCGGATTACCGAGCACATGCTCCTAACAGTCCATTATTTGCTGACCCCTTCCCTGGCCCCAGATGATCTGTAAGCTCCATGGGGACAAAAGGACATAATGGTATCACTGGTGCCCGGCACACAAAGAAGCCTCAAATGTTTGTTGAGCAAACAAGTGACACAGTGAGTGAGGACGGAAGCAGATGCTAATTACTGAGCATTTACAGTGAAGCTATTTCTAAGAGTTGTTTCAATTTTGCTTTGTGGGCTTCTTTTCTCATAGATTTATAGCTAGTGAAGAGGAGATTTTGATGAACAAAAAATGTGTTGGATGGTGGAAATACCTAGAAAACGTTGGTCTCAATGACCTTCTCTGATGGGACAGGGCTATTCTATCTCCTTCCAGGCCTCCTCCAGTCCCTGTATTTTTTTTTTTTAAAGATTTATTTATTTATTTTAGAGAGAGTATGAGTGAGAGAGTGGTTGGGGGAGGGGCAGAGGGAGACAAGCAGACTCCCCACTGAGCGGGGACCCCCCCCAACCCCCAACACGGGGCTCCATCCCAGCACTCTGAGATCATGACCTGAGCCGAAATTGCGAGCCAGACGCTCAACTGATTGAGCCACTCAGGCACCCCTCCTCTGGTCTCTTTAAACCCTGCAGTGGGCCTAGAAGGGGCAGCCCCATCCCCTTCCAGGAAGGGCCTTCTCCAGTCAGTGTTCTGGTCAGAGTCTCCACAACACAAGTGGGCACACACCAGCCCTCTCACCTGCTGGTGACTGAAATTCAGCTCTCCCTCTAGATAAAGTCCCTTGAAACCTTGATCACATGGCTCTGCAGATTCGGGGAATACCGAATACCATACGATCCTCACCAAGATTCTGTTTCTCTCCCAGTCTTTTTCTTATGTAAATTAGAGAGGCTGATTACAGCAGGACCAATTCTGGGGTTTGGAAGAAGTTATCTGACGAAACAGACTGACCTTATCTCCTGTAATTCCTAAGCTAACCCTAAAGGAATATTAACATTCTTCTTCTCACATTTTTAAGGCTTGGGTGACATAAAAAGATGACTTGTTACTTGGAGTACCTTGTTTAGTGCTCACTTCGGCAGCACATATACTAGAGTACCTTGCTTAAAAGTGGAGGGAGGTGGCAAGATTTATGATGGGTCGTGTCATTTTATAAAATCTAAAATATAGTCATCTGGGTCAAGTTTGGGTGAGTCGCACAAGGCCATCCCAAACACCACTGAATTACGTAACAGGACTGAGGGGTGGGGGAGGGGACACTTTAAGAGCAAAGTCCTCCTTCTATACAAGTAGAACATCTCCCTGAGCCACCAGGCGCCCCAGGCTGACCCAGTCGTCCAGAATCCACTGTCCAATTTCAGGCCTGCTACAGTTCCATTAAATGCCCATCACACTGTAAAATGACCCATCTGGACAGTGAGAACAAATCTACCAATACTCTAGGATCGTTGTATTAAATATGACTGAACAGTCTAGGTTGAGAGCCTTAAAAAAAAAAAATGACCATAAAATTTAAAGCTATTTTTAGTTTTATCACCCATCAAAACATTAAAAGCTAAGAATTCATTTACTTCACCCGAGAACAAGTGCTAATGGTGAAATAAATTCGTTTCCCACAGAATGCAGCAGGTGTCCTCCATCATAAATAATTACACAGGAATAGCTCATGGATATGGACTTCCTTAATCTACTGGATGTACAGATTAAAAACAAAATGTAGAAAATAGCCCTTTAAAACTAACTATTTCACTTTTGAAATTCTCGTGTTTTCTTTTTTTTAAAGATTTTATTTATTTGAGAGAGAAAGAGAGCAGAAGCGAGGGCGGGGCGGCGGGGGGAGGGAGAGGGAGAGGGAGAAAAGCAGACTCCCCGCTGAACACATGGGGCCAAGTGGGGCTCAATCCCAGGACTCTGAGATCATGACCTGAGTTTAGTCAGCCGCTTAACTGGCAGCCACCCAGGTGCCCCCTGTGTTTTCTTTATATAGACATATGCAACTGAAGACCATAATAATGTAATTTTATTCCTATTTAGCAAGAAACAGTAATATTACAAAGCTTAGATTTCTACAACAAAACTGATTTCTTTTCCATCTGAACTTTAAAATCATTAGTAGGTGGTGATTTGCCAAAAAAAAAAACCTCCTTTAAAAAAAGGCATTGGGGCGCCTGGGTGGCTCAGTCATTAAGCGTCTGCCTTCAGCTCAGGTCATGATCCCAGGGTCCTGGGATCGAGCCCCTCATCGGGCTCCCTGCTCAGTGGGAAGCCTGCTTTTCCCTCTCTCTTTCTCCCTCTGCTTCTGCCCCTGCTCATGCTCTCTCTGTCTCTCAAATAAATAAATAAAATCTTTTTAAAAAAAAAAGGCATTAACCACCAGCCAATATGGATGCCTACTGGAAAGAGATGATGTTTTGCAGTCTATTCAAAATGATTGCTGATTCTCCATTATTTTCCAGAAGAGGGATAACTGAGGTCATAAGGGTTCCACGCTATGAAGACCCTCAAACTTATGAAAAGGCTGTGCTCCTCCAGAGTGCGTATCTACTGCCTGAATCTCAGAAAACTGCTTCTGCATAAAAATAATGTCACACGTGCTCAGGTAACCAGGCCAGCCCAGGAGAGCCCCAAATGTGACTGGCCTGGACTCCTAGCACCACTGAATCTGGCCACCAGGGGAAGCACGTTCTCACACAAACATGCTCAGACCTGCAAGCTCAGCGCAGCCAGCAGAGAAGTCCTCCCATATCCACAAAGAAAGCGGGGCTCCTCCTCCCCCTCAGGTCAGTTATCGCTTTCTCAAATCCCATCAGCAGACCAGCAGCGGACTCAGAGAAAAGCATGGTTGGGGGTGGGGGGGTGTTACTCAGAGGGGAGAGGAGGACTGGGACCTACGGGCTAATCATTGGCTGGTTCTCCTGTAGGGTCACCCCCAGTCACTTCCTTTTCTTTCATGAGTCCCAAAGATGGGTCTGCCCTTTGCACAGTTATTCCTAACAAGTTTTATTTCACACTTTGGGGTACCTATAAAAAAATAGAAAGCACTTCCATAGACTTTCCTCTTCCTTCTTGGCCTGAAGGGAAAATGTCCTCTTCAGATTTTTTTTTTCCAATTTACAATCAGTGGTAAAAGGAAATCAACAAGGAGCAAACGGGCTCTTTCTTCTCCCCTCTGACGCCCATCACCGTCTCACTCAGGCTTCCACCATTCACTAAGCCTTGGGTGCCAGGTGGCCCGCCAGCCACTGGGGCGCTAGCAGACAAGCCGGAAAAGCCAGGTTCCCGTAGGACAGCAGGTCCGAACCACGCCAGAGGCCCAGCCTGGGGGCGGGGTGCAGGGAGCGCTGCCTGTACGGCGGGACCACGACACTGCAGGCCTCTATGTCCCCGCACCTTCATCTACAAAAGGGCAGTAGGAATTGTACCGAACCGGGGTACTGTAAAGATGAAAGGAGATAAAACTCTCTGCATAATGCTTGGCACCGAGAAAGTATCTACCGAATCAGACTCATTGTTATGCAAGTGGTAGGAAACAACCAGTGCTTTGAGAATGGTACCAAGGATGAAGCAAACTAAATGTGGGGTGGCCTCCAGGACGGCCGCACTTAAACTGGATCAGGTCAAACAACGAAGAGCCTGCCAGAGACGGGGAGAGAAAGCATTCCAGCAAAGCCTGGGGCTGTGAGAAACTTCAGCGTTGTGAGGACTATGGGCTCTGGGGCCAGGATCAAGGGTCAGCTGGGCAGATGAGCCCAGAGGAGGATCACAGGAGTCCTGCACTTCATGCCGTAGCTAAGAAGGGTGCGGAAAGGCACAGGCTCAAATGTCGTTCTGAGCTATCACTTTGGGTAAAGTGCTACATCTTTTGCTCATCCATCCAGAAAACTGGCTGGAGCCAGGTGAGATGGGGCAGGGGAGCCAGATGGGAGGCAGCTGCAGTGGGCCAGAGGAGAGAGAACAGCTTAAAAGAAGGTTGTGGGGATGGACCGCAAGACTTCCAAGTCTCAGTGCAGAAGCCTTTCCTGGTGTGGCAGTTCTGGGTTAGGAACCCTTCTCCTAAGGGCTCCTACAGCACCACGGACATCCCCAATCAGACCTCTTAACATGCGTTCCTTCAACAAATTCAGAAAGCCTACTGCGGCCCAGCCCCTTGCTCAGCACCAGGAACACAGGAGTGAACCAGTGTCTGCCCTTTGCACTGCTGTGGTGCCTACCTGCTGAGAAGAGATGGAGGCAATAAACAAGTAAGCAAACAAATACACAAAGTCGGTGGGGCCAAGTCCTATGAAAAAGAATAAATCAGGGCAAGGGGATAAAGAGAGACAGGCAATGGGCAGGGAGGGAGTACCCAAGGCAGCCAGGGTACGTCTGATCAGACAATGGATGCAGTGGGAGAAGGAGGCATGGGAAGGAAGAGCATTTCAGGCCGAGGAAGGGGCAAGCACAGCGTCCCTGAGGGCAGAACATGTTCACAGACCAGAAAGGATCCTAGTGTGGCTGGGACAGGGTGAGCAGGAGGAGGGTATAAAGGAAACAAGGTGGGAACCAGGCAAGGACCAGACCTCGGATGGTCTTGTACTTTTTTTTTTTTTTTTGGTACTTTTAAGCATGATGAAATGCCAGTGCAGGGTTTAAAGGGCTAGAGGATCTGACCCATATTCAACTAAGACCAGTCTGGCTGACATATGGAAAGCAAGGTATAGGCAGGGCAGGCGCGGACATAGGGAGAGCGTTAGAAGGCTCCCGCCACCCTACAGCTGAGAAACACTGGCGGCTTGGCATGAGGTTGTTAGCAGAGGAGGTGGTAAAAGTGGTCAGATTTCAGATACATTTCGAAGGCAGAGCTTGCTGATGAATTGGATGTGGGATGAAAGAAACAGGAATCAAAATGGAATTAAGTAGGCCTGGGGCCTGGGCAACTGTGTGAATATGGAGTGCTGCCATTTATGGAATGGGAAAGAACAGGGAAGAAGCAGATTTGGGGGCAGGCAAAGGAAGAAAGCATCAAGTTTCGACATATCACATCTGAGATGCCTCTTAGGTCCCCAAATGGAGATGTCAATAGGCAGTGTCGGCTGTGCTCAGGGAGAAGACTGAGCTAGAAATAAAACCGGATGCACTATTTGTAAACCTGAATCAATGTGAATGAGGAAGGTGCGGAAGAGGTCTGAGGATTAAACCAGCAAAGCTGACTGAGAAGAAACAGCCTAGAAAGAGGAAAAGCAGGACGGTGGGGTCCTGGCAGATGACGAGCAGCAGGGTGCAGGAAGGGAGGGGTGGCCAGAGGTGTCTGTGTATGACAGCTAGGGGAAGCAGGGTGGGAGGAAGGAGAGAAAGCAAGCATATACGACTCCTATGCAGAAATGTGCCCTAGAGGAGAGCGGAGATAATGGAGTCCTGGCTGGATGGCATGTGGAGTGAAGGACAAGTGTTTCGAGATGGGCAATTTTATTACAGCATGTCTGTATGCTGATGGGAATGATCCAGCACAAGGCGGGAAACCCATGGGGACCAAGAACAATGTACATTAGGAAGAAAAGGTATCAATGCTTCAAACGGCTTGACAAGCTGAATAATCTTTAATTACTCAAGATGCTGATTAAAAAAGAACATTCTCTTTTTAACTTTCAAGAGTTAATGATTTTAGTAAATAGGTAAAGAAAATCTTAGAGGCATATATCTGTAGTTTTTAGAAGTTGTTCTGAAGGAAAAATGAAAATATTTTTGAGAGCTATTTTAACATGAAAAAGCAAAGAGTTTGTGTTAGTAATGTCATAAAACTGTTCTTTTCTACAAAATTTGCCTTTCTAGAGGTTACCATACAGCTCAAGATAAAAATGTCTAACCTCATTATTTTCTACCATTTCCATGAACAGGCTATACTCACAGGCTGCACTGATTTAGTCTGTAGAATTTGTGTCGTGCAACACAGAGTCTCCACACGTACTTTGCGGTTTCCATGTCTTCCTAGCAAATGAAATATTGCACAAAGTAAATGAAAACACATTTACAACTTGATGCAGAGTTTGTCTAAGGACAAGACATAACTGGGGGATATAGTACATCAAAGTCACTTTTAACACACTGCAATTCTTTCATTTTCTAATGCTGTGCCTATCACATGAATGCCATAATTAGGATTTAAATTATGAAGACAAAAACAAAAACAAAAAACACTATTCTAAGGTTGTGACTCTTACACGGAACTGTTTCAAAGTGACGTAGAGATTTTAAAATTATAAAAATATCAACTTTTATTTTGACGAAGATAGGCAAAGACAATTTGAAACAAAACGTTTCAGTGAGTTAATACTGCCTTTATCAAGAGAGCAAAAGTGAGTAACTGTGAAATAGTATTTCTACAGAGCCCTTCCCTTAGCAATGGAAATTAAGATATTAGTACTTACTTTCTCCCCTATTTAGTCCCTTTAGTTTAATTTAAAAATCATCATACCACATAGTATTTATCCAAGGACTCATTCATTCAACAGCATTTACTGAGCAACTACTTTTTGCCAAGGGCTATTAAGCAAAATGTTATAAAATTTTACGTTTTATATAAGGATTAAGTATTACAATTTTAATGCCACCTCCCTCCCCCAACACACACACAGAAATGCTAACTTATTAACTTTTAGGAAGAACATTCCACGCAGATTCCTAATGTTTACTCACAGTTTGAAACTGGATGGTCTCCTCTTTATTGGCCAGCTCTAATGCAAAGAAGGACTTATTGTGGGACATGTTAGCAATATCATGCCACCTAAAGAACAACAAATAGAAAACAGCAATGTGAGTTCTACCTAGAGGTTAGAACATATGATTTTTCCTTCTCAAGCTTGAGGTGTCAAGTTAACATTTGTTAATCATTTTAGAAAGAAAACAGTTGTTTTAATCAGCTGACATGCATCTTCTCATTGAAGTGACAATAGCTAGTCGCAAAAAGTAAATGCACGTAGACTAAGTGAAGGCAAAGAGTACTTAAAAATGTAAGATCTCTTTATCCTCATTTGCCAGATTAGTTGGATCAAAGATCCCTATCTTAGCTGATTGTCAATGCCTCCTTCATTCATTTAACAAACATCTTCAAGGGCACCCATTATTAGCAGTGCCAGAAATTGTGTTAGGTTCCCTGGATACCAAGATCAGTGAGGCACAGTATAGTGCTTCCCTCAAAGGGACACAGTTGGAGGGTGGGTGAGAGAGAAGAGAGAGGCAAGCAAGTATCATTAAGTTTTGCAGGTATACAAGGCAAAAGGGAGGCACAAAGGTGGAGGACGGGGGCTCCGAAAAGCTTCAGGGTGAAGAGTAAGTTCAAATGCCAGGAACCCAAAGAGTGAACAACTCTGGATGAGTTCACTAGGATTCAAACTCCTATCTTATATTTTCTAACTGTATTTGACCACATTTAGATTTTATACATTAATATTTTATTTTATTACATAACTATATAATTTTATGAAGGGGAAAAATGGTCTGAAAGAAAAATTTTACCCCTCTTTATCTTTCTCCATTACATTAGATTTATTTATTTTAAATTTATTTAAATAAATAAAATTAATTTGCAGTGATTCAATGTTCATTGTGGTTTTTTTTTTTCTTTAAGATTTTATTTTTAAGTAATCTCTACATCCAACATGGGACTCGGACTTACAACCCGAGATCAAGAGTTGCATGCTCTACCGACTGAACCAGCCAGGTGCCACTTAATGTTTAATTGTTAAACCTAACGGTTATTAGCATCATATTGAAGAAAGCAATTTTAAAAATTCCTATCCGGTGAGATAGAAGCTGGCTGGTTGCCTCCAGTTTTCAAGTGGCCCTGTGGCCACCATCAGTGCTGCCCTTCTGGTGCAGTCCAGATCCTTCTCTGCCTCCTGTCCCCCAACTCACATGTTGGGAAGACTTAAATGAGCAGCTTAGGGCCATGAGAGCAACTGCCAAGGAGGAGTACTGCCCAACCCAGGGCAATATGGTCTAGGAGTGGGTGTCTGCTCCCCAAGCCAGGTACACTCTCCATGGTCATAATCGCCATGGAGAATTCAGAGCCCCAAAGGCAGTAGTGAAGCAAAAGAAATAAAGAAGAAATGTCAGCTTAGAAAAAAAAATCTTCAAAGGAAAAACCAGTTCTCAAGAAGAAATAGGATGGTTTTTAGAGGGCTTGAGGAGTGGGGAATTAAATTCCTTTTCATAAAAGAAGCTATTTAACACAGTGATTAAGAGCTACTTGAAGTGGAGAATTGGAGTTCTTGGTTATGCCAGTTAGTAACTGGGTGACCTGAAGCAAATCACTTAATTTTCCAAGTCTCAGTGACCCCATGTGGAAAAGGGTGGTCATAGCGTCTGCTCAGAGTTGTGAAGATCACATGAGAAAACATACAGAGAGCACTCAGCACAAGCACATGGTAAATACAAAGGAACCCAGAACCAAAAATGGTATAATGTTTTACTGCTCTACAAAAACAATATAAACTTTTAATTTTTCATCAAGAATAGAATCGAAGTAAATAGACTCTCAGAGTAAAATTGGAAATATTTCTATGAAATGACACTTTGGATTTTCTAGGGTATGGACTTTAAGATATGAAAAGGCAGGGATTGAGCAACATCATCCAATTTGCTATCTTTAAGATATAATTTGGAACCCAGAAATTTAAACCACCTGAAATTTCATTGTTTGGGGTTGGCCACTATTAGCATATTGCTATAGATCCTCCTTTTTTTCTCTTTCTCACTACATACATCCTAAGATTTCCACAAATGACTAGTATCACATTTTTACAATCAGGAAAAAAAAATGAACATTATACAAAAGTATCTGAACTTTGCTTAACCAAAAAGAAAGAAAGGAAAAGAAGAGAAGAGAAAAAAGAAAAGAGAAAAAGAAATTTGCTTAGACTTTGGGATTTTAGGAATTTTGGTACATAACTAGAGTCAGAGAAAGGCCCAGATTTTCAACAAAGAGACAGTCCTAGAAGCTAGAGCTGAAATTAAAAACTCACATCAAAACAAAGAATGGCCTCCATATGGCAAGAAAAAGGTCACACACTTTTAAGCATTTCATAAGCAAGCCATCATTACAAGCATTATTTTCCACACATTTGGTTTTAAAGAAAGTGGCTCATGAAAGAACCACTGTAGTCGGGGGTTATTTTATTCTAGGAAGGGTATCCTTCCATTTCCTACTGAGACCCTGGGAGAGATTTGTGGGCCATATTACTAGTATAGGTACTAAAAACTGTCACCAGGAGGAGCCACCGGAAGTGCACAGGAGGATGTAAGAAAAGTACCTAAATATCACAGGAGGCCTTCCATTCTTGTGTTTCACAAAGATCCCTTCAAGACATGCTCCAATGGATATGTCACTGCCTTGGCTATCCTGGAAGGAGAAAGCACAGAAAGCAGCAGTCCGGCAGTAGGTACGTGAGAGGTGTGACAACCACAGCCAGCTCCCTGGGCTGGTTTCCCAGACAAAAGATGCTCAGAAGATCTACACTGGAGGGCAAAATCTGAACAGTATCAAGGAATCACCTTGTCAATAAGTATGAAAACAGGAAGCGTTGGGCTCCTTAAGGAACTAGACTTCAAGAGCATTTCAGAGAACAAACTGCAAAACAGTAATGTTTTACTGTGAAATTTTGGTCACAGGATCTCCGCTTTCAAGTTTCCAGACTTCCGCACATCTCCCGCCTCTTCACAGCAGGGTATCCCTGGGCCTCCCCGCTGTCCTCTCAGGGCTCCTGACATTAATTTGGAGAACCCCGGCCTCTGCGCCATGCTCACCTTCGCAGGGTAGCTCTCTTCTCCGTAGCCATCCATTCTCTCTACCTCCTGCATGTACAACATTTCCGCATCAGGAGCGGTGAGCCTTCTGCAACCCAAGAGATGGGAGATTGATCACCAAACCAAAAAGGGAAAAAAGAACAAAAGGCTATTCTAAAAAGCTACATATCAATTTGGCATTAGACATTTACAAACATTTCAAGTTCTGAAGCATCTGAAATTCGTTATACCAACCCATCAACATCGACTGAAAACCAGCTACATGCACAGCACTGTGCTAAACCCTGAGGGTTAGTCATAAGGATCCTCTCCCTGTACTTCAGGCAGGCAAGAGGGACACGGGGAATAAAACTCCCTAAAAAAATCTTCACTGAAAGCTGGAATTCTTTCTAAACCATTCAGTAACCGCTCATTATCTAAAATATCAGGCATTACTAAGCATCGTGTGCTAAATGTCAAATGACCGGTGCAGGAAATAAGGGTTAAAAGACTGTAAATTACGAGGATGGGTAGGAAGGCCGTGCGGGTAAAGAAGGTGCTCAACTGCATGGAGACTCGCCTCCCTGGCCTCATCCTCTGCTGCTCCCCCAAAGCCACAAGGCAGCCCACATTGCAACCAAGCCATGATGTTCCCTCATGCCTCTGGGCCTATGCGCATGCTCATCCCTCTTCCTGGCACACCTGTCATTCACCCGTGCACCTGATCAATCCCTAACATCCTCGAAGAGTTGGCCTATGTTGTCCTGTGATTGCTCTGAGTGTAAGTCAGATGCCCCTGCTCTGTGCAGACCCACCACATTCTATGCACACCTCCCCCACTGCACTCATCTCACATTGTTAGTTTATAATTACTATCCCAATGGGTCGTCCTGCCTGCCCTTTAGACTCCAAAGCAGGGAATACATTCTTTGATGGCAGGGAAGTGTTCTATTTATCTTCGTGCCACAGTATCCAGCCTCATACACAATAGTAGTACTGAACTATCTTTTTATTTTTTTTAAAGATTTTATTTATTTAAGGATATAATCAGATAGACCTGGGCTCAAATCCCAGCTCTACCACAGGTAACTGTGGACAAGTGATTTAGTCCTTTTGAGCTTGGTTTTTCCAATCTGTAAGAAGAGAATATCATTTACCTTAAAGAGTGGTTATAAGAACGTAATGACATCGAAAGTACTTGGAACTGTGTGGTGCTTGGTTTCGAGGAAGACCCAGCATTCTCTGGGGGAGGATTTTTCTTACAGATGACACATCAGATGCACTACCAAAGAAAGTCATCACCGACCCAGAAGCAGGGGTCAGGGCGATAAGCACCACATGGGGCTCTTGGCACAGATTCCCCCAGAAGACAGAGATGCAGCGTCCAAAGGTGTACGGGGGGGGGGGGGGGGGGCGGCCTATACGTGCTGCACCGTCAGAGAAAACAAGTCTCCCTGCTCTTGCATTAACCCACACAGCCTACGAACGTTACCACCAAAACCTTTAACAGAGGAGTGAAGAAGTGGCGCCCTTCCCCAACCAGCGGCTTCCACTCTTCTCCGCTTCCTCACTGGTAAACAGGGCTACTAAGTGAGCTGATAGGGGAAGTACCCAGAGCAACCCCTGGAGCACCATGAGTGCGCCACGCTGCTGGCGACCCGCAGTCGCAGTCCCAGCTACGGCAGCAGTAAAGCGCAAGTGTCACTGTGTCAATACCCAGTTCACAGTCAAACCGGCTTTGCTTCCGTACTCTTGCCATTTCTTATTTCTTAGTGTTACCTGTATTTCTGATGCAGTAAGGCCACTTTCTGGGTTGCTTCTTCCAATACTTTTTCATCTTGTAACCACCCCTGAAGAAAACACACTGCAGTAAGTATGGAAACAAGCCACTGACTGTTAGTGGCTCTTAACACTCTCGGGCAAAATTCAGACTAGTATCGGTATGTGGGAGATTTGTTTAAGTATGTGATCATGATCTTGCTAAGGAATGAAGTAGCTTCTGCTCAGGACCCAAAACACCTGCCCTGCCTTCTCAGTTCATCCCAGAGAAAGTTCCAGCTGAGTTATGTCAGGTCGGTAACACCAGTTACCATCAGCCAGTTCCGAGCCCAGCACATCTTGGGCACTGCCTGGCTGGCTGTATAGACACTCAGAAGAGCATTGTACCAGCTCTCTTCATTGTTCCAATGCGGTTTTCCTGTCAATCACATCCGTAGTGACTTTAAAATGCAGACAGCGCTGTCCTTTTGCCCTCTACTTTTTACACTGCTACCGAGAAGCCAAACTCACTCCCACATAACTGTGAGGTTTTGAGCCTTCGGGTAAAAGCAAAACCTCTGTGTGGTTGCTCAGAAGTTGGAAGTGAATCCCTCTCTTAGACTCAGACCCAAACACAAAACAAATCTCTCTGGCTGCAGCCCAGGGACTGCACACCCTTCCTTTTCTGTGGGTTTACAAAGACCAGTGAGACTACAATGAGGGAAGCATTTACATTTGAGTTGTTTATAAGAGGCAATTGATTTTTTTAACACTCTTCCAGCCTAGTAAGTCTACCATATGGACTTCATTTCAGGCGATATTAAGGATATGGAAATAAACTATTTATAAAAAGCCCAAAGTCAAAAGAAGTTCTTACCACAGGAAACAAGGCAAATTTCTGAAGAAAGTCCTGGGACTCATACTGATCAAAGTCACCAAAATCAGCTATACAAAATGACAAATATTCACGTCAATTATATTTAATTGGCACAGGAAAACATGCACAACTAAATTCAATATGCAGTATATAGATGGTATGCTTATGATTTAGGAATCAAATGTGCCTTACAGCTATAAAGTGTGTATCTTTTTTTAAAGTGTTTTTTTTGTTTGTTTTGTTTTGTTTTTGTTTTAGATTTTTATTTATCCATTTGAGAGAGAGAGCACATGAGAGGGGGAGGGCCAGAGGGAGAAGCAGACTCCCCACTGAGCAGGGAGCCCGATGCGGGACTCAATCCTGGGACTCCAGGATCATGACCTGAGCCGAAGGCAGTCGCTTAACCAACTGAGCCACCCAGGCGCCCTAAAGTGTGTATTTTAAAAAGTCTTTTTATTTATTTATTTTTATTTTATTTTATTTTTTTTAAAGATTTTATTTATTTATTTGACAGAGAGAGACACAGCGAGAGAGGGAACACAAGCAGGGGGAGTGGGAGAGGGAGAAGCAGGCTCCCCGCAGAGCAGGGAGCTCGATGCGGGACTCAATCCCAGGACCCTGGGATCATGACCCAAGCCAAAGGCAGTCGCTTAACCAACTGAGCCACCCAGGCGCCCTAAAAAGTCTTTTTAAAAATATTAATTAGATAGATTCGTGTGTCTTGACTTGGAAAAATGCCTACTAATAAAGTGAAAAAATAAGTTACATAAACTATATGTATTATGATTTCATTTCTAATAATTAACAATGAGACAAAACATACTCTATAATCACATGTTCTTACTTATGCACAGGAAGATGTCAGGAAGAAACCAAACTGTTCATAGCAGTGATCACCTCTAGGGAATGGAATCAGATCACTTGAAGATGTTATAGCAAAATGTATTTGTTTAGAGATTTTTTGTTGTTTAAAAAAAAATGACAGTTCAGCAAAGACCTTATGAAAAGCTCTTAAAGCCAATGATTCTTCTGATTAAGTTTCAATTTCCAAGATTAAATGCCAGTTATCATTTGAAATAATGCCCCATCAGAAGTCTTCCAAAAGTATATACATACATGTAAATACATATTGACTGGACATGAAAAATAACACAACCAAGT
The DNA here is from genome assembly GCF_011800145.1 of Mirounga leonina. NCBI lineage: Eukaryota > Metazoa > Chordata > Mammalia > Carnivora > Phocidae > Mirounga > Mirounga leonina. The sequence continues at coordinate 14,720,699 of NW_023270825.1, read as the reverse complement.
AATTCAAAAATTACTTGTGAAATGCAAAACTTTATCTGTTATGATTGACAATGCTCTATAATCCAGGACAAGTGCGTAAGAAACCAAATAAATGGTGTCCACTCAGAGTGTAAGTGAACATAAGGGCACCTGTGTGGGCTCAGTCAGTTAAGTGCCCAACTCTTGATTTCAGGCCGGGTGATGATCTCGGGGTCCTGGGATCAAGCCCTGCATCAGGCTGCACACTCAGCAGGGAGTGTGCTTGAGGATTCTCTCCCTCTGCCCCTCCCCACCCCTCTCTCCACAAAAATAAATAAATCATTAAAGGGAAAAAAAGTGTAAGTAAACATAACTTTATCAACCTCATTGTTTGATCTTTCTTCCTAAAATATTAGTTAGCTATAGATCAAGTACTTGAACTAGAGGAATACATATTATCAAATGTTGTGTGTGTGTGCATGTGTGTGTTTTCTCTAATTTCGGTCTGTTTGCTGTATTGACATATGCTAACATGCTTAACCTTTCGAAGTCTCTTATTTCACGGAAGTAATCCAAATTCATTTCTTCCTACAAGAAAACTAATTTCACTAACACAAACACTGTTATAGAAACAGTAACTTTAAGAATCCCTTGCTGGGGCGCCTGGGTGGCTCAGATGGTTAAGCGTCTGCCTTCGGCTCAGGTCATGATCTCAGGGTCCTGGGATCAAGTCCCGCATCGGGCTCCCTGCTCTGCGGGAAGCCTGCTTCTCCCTCTGCCTCTCTCTGTCTCTAATGAATAAATAAATAAAATCTTTAAAAAAAAAAAAAAAGAATCCCTTGCTGTTTTTGTTATAACACACATTTTTTTTAAGATTTTATTTATCCATTTGAGAGAGACAGAGACAGAGAGTAAGGGGGAGAGGGAGAGAGTGAGAGTGCATGAGCGGTGGGGTGGGGTGGGGCAGAGGGACAGGGAAAGGCAGACTCTCTGCTGAGCAGGGAGCCAGATGAGGGGCTCGATCTCCCAGGACTCCAGGATCATGACCTGAACCGAAGGCAGACATTTAAAAGGACTGAGTCACCCTGGTGCCCCCAAACACCTTTTTTTTTTAAAGATCTTTATTTTATTTATTTATTTTTTAAATGGGGATCATGATTTTATTTATTTATTTATTTATTTACTTTTTAAGATTTTATTTATTCATTTGAGAGACAATGAGATAGAGAGAGAGCGTGAGAGGGGGGAAGGTCAGAGGGAGAAGCAGACTCCCCGCCGAGCAGGGAGCCCGATGCGGGACTCGATCCCGGGACTCCAGGATCATGACCTGAGCCGAAGGCAGTCGCCCAACCAACTGAGCCACCCAGGCGCCCAAGATCTTTATTTTTTATTTATTTATTTTTTTTAAAGATCTTTATTTTTTTAAGTAATGTCCACACACAACATGGGGCTCAAGAGATCTGAGATCAAGAGTCGCATGCTCCACCGACTGAGGCAGCCAGGCACCCTTGTTATAACATACATCTTAATCTCATATATGTATTACATTATCAACTGCCATTATTTACCTTGAACAGCTAAGCCTGCTAGCTGAATTGCTTGTTCTAATGTACAAGGAATGTTTCCTTCCAAGATATCCTTCTTCAGCTGCAGATAATACTGATACCTACAAAAACATGTCAGTTTTAAAAAGTCACTATTAATAGTACCTCCCATGGAGACACAATGCATTTTACAGTAATTCGGCAGAGGAGCATAAACTAGTCCAAGAAAACCTCAACCCCAGATGGCTTCAAAGAATGACAAGAACGCCCCGACCATGTCTATGCCTCCACACACACACACGGGCACGCGTGTGGGCGCGCGCACACACACACACACACACAATGTAACGAATTTGTTGAGTCCCTTATCCCTAGCTGTAGTTATTTCAAAGCTACAACCACCTAGAAGACAACGACAACTGGCCACCTTTCTAATGCCCTGTAAGACAGTGCCTACGTTTTGTTCTCTTCAGTTGGAGAAACAGAGAATCCATGGCTAATCTTTACTTTAAAAACTCTGACTGGTAACCCGGTAATACAAGACTTTGGTAGAAATTACTTGTTCTGATGGAAGTTCCCTAGCCCTAGAAAGTAAAGCCAAGAGAAAATGCTTCCTGATATTTCAAACCAGGCTTATATTAAAATATTTTTTGATGAACTCTCCAAAAGAACAGCTGCTATGATGCTTTCTTAATATTCTTGTAATGTGGGTTTACTTCTGTTTACACTTTCAACATCTAGGGCATGAGTTACCAGCACAAGCTTTAGTCAAGCAGATCTAGTTAAATTCCAGCTCCCCAATGTAGCATGTTGAATGAACTCGGGCAAATCATAATCTGTGGCTTTAAATGATCACCAGTAAAAGAGGGGTACGATCACCCCTTCACAAGGTGGAACATACTGAGCAGTCAGCAGTGTTTCATCTGTATCTACTCCATTCTGACAAAGCTTTACAGTGACTTAATGCTGCCTTCCTTTTATTCATTCATTTAACCTATAATTACTAGGGCCTGCTATGCATCAAGCATTGTGCTAGATGCTGGGGATACAATGTCGGATGAAGATCCACCACCTCTCTGCCTGTATCGTCGATACAGCCATCCTGAATCCAGGTTCTCTCCCAGGTTTGGCATCTGTGAAGTACAACCTAGTCACCGTTCGTATTTGAATTCCCATTGGAGCCCATCCCTTTCATCATTTCATAGGTTTCCTAACATCATCCTCTTTTATTTTAGCTAGCTCTGAGGTCTCCATTCTTCATTACCCAAAAACCTGACCAAAACACCATCCATTCAGATGAGAACTTAGATCCAACTGATGCCTTCCGCCTGCTAGTAGTGGAACCGATAGATTTCCCTCAGCTGAGAAGCAGGATGCTGGTAGCTCTGGGATCCAGTCAAAGAAGAAAACGTCACACCCTCTACGAGGCAGCTCCTTTCAGAAGCCTATTTAAAGAAGGTTGTATTGAGAGAAGTCTATCTCTTGAACATGCCATCCACATACGCCACTCGAAATATATTCTAGGTTCTTTCCTTAAACCAAATCACTGGAAAGCAACATGCCTGGATCAAATTAACTTAGTCTTCCACAGAAATGTGGTTTGGTTTTGTTTTGTTTTTTTGCTTTGTATTACAATTTTTTATTGTAAGAGTTGATTCCTCCACAGTTGCTCTAAATTGTTCATTGCCTGTTCAATGTCTTTTACATAAATCCCACCTGAAAATTTCCTTTTAAATGATACACCAAGAAAATCTGTCATGTTTGCAAACTGATATGCTTTTTATCAGATAATGGTTGATAGGACTCAGAGTATTCCTTCTTTTGCCTTGACTGCCATGAAGCTCAGAGCTAGAATCCAGGCACAGGCACATTGTTTCCCCTCTCGTTACCCTCTTAACCACTGGCTCCACCATATAATAGCAGCCATTTGTACGGAAGAGGCACTGAAGCTCAGACATGAAGTAATATGCTCAAATCCACAAAGGGAACCTGAGCTGGAGTGTGAATCCAGGTCAGAATGACTGCAAAGAGCATGTGGTTTAACTGTCACAGATCTCCAGTTAAAGACTTTTCAGTATTTTTATCCTAGAGTCCATATGAATACAATGGTTGAGAGCAAGGACTCAGGAGTCAGCCTGCTTGAGTTTAAATCCCAGTTCCACTACAGACTGGCAGTGTGACCTTGGGCAAGAGAGTTAGCCTTTCGGTCTTTCGGTGTCTTGGCTTCCTCAACTACAAACTGGACAATAATAACTACTTTGTAGGATTTGTTGTGAGGATTAAATGAATGATTAAGTATAAAGTGCTTGGAACAGTGCCTGACATAGAGTAAGAAAGGGAAGTGGTTGCTTTCCTTATTATCTTTCATTGTATTGTCCCTAAAATCCTTTAGTGGAAGCAAGCAGGGTGTGTGTATATATATACACATGCATATGTATGTATATATGTTTATATACATGTATGTGCGTATCCATACGTATATATATATATATAAATATATATATTTACTTAAAAGGAAAGGGCCAAGAAATTTTACTTCAAAGGTATTATCAGTTTTTTTTAACACTTTTTGCTAAATTATAATATGTTGGTGAGGCTAAGGATGGTTTACAAATATGTTTTTTCAATGTTTATTACAAAAAGAATAATTAAAAAACAACGCAGCAATAAAATGTAACATGCAAACTTTTACTCCTTACCAACAGTTCTGAATTCAAGAAACTGCACATCTTAATTCTAAACAAAAATTTCATAAATTTGCCCAAAGCCAAATGCTGATTAAAACTAAATGGATAAGTTTTATCTAAATCTTACCAACTTATCAACTTTCTAATATAAAATATTTTTACACAAGAAATATTACATTAAATGATTATAATAAATTAGGTTGTCCCATTTTGCCCAACAGAAATTTCAAATAATATATAAAGAGATATAGTCTTTTTCCTTCACTTGTTTTTCTTAGGCTAGTATTAGAAGGCTAATGTGGAGGTATTAGCATTTTTAAGTTTTATTATGGAACTTTTGAAACAGACAGAGAACAAGTCCAGGGAACCCACACATCCTTATCATGCAGCCTCAAACATCAACTTGACCCATGCCCTGTTTCTTCCACCCTCTCTCCTTCCCCACCCAAGGGCTTTACATCAAATCCCAGATATCATAGTACAGCACCTACAAATATTTTAGTATATATCCCTAAAAGGTAAGCTTTAAAAGAACACACACACATTTTTAACATACCCAACAAAATGAGCAATAATGCCCTAATGCTACCCAATACCTGGGCCATGCACAACTGTTGTGATTGCTTCAGAAATGTATTTTTTTTAAAAGATTTTAAGTAATCTCTACAACCAACATGGGGCTTGAACTTACAACCCGAAGAACAAGAGTCACATGCTCTACGGACTGAGCCAGCCAGGAACCCCTCAAAAATGTATTTTTACAGTTTAAAAAAAAAAATAAATCAGGGTCTAAACAAGTTCCACAGAGTACATTCGATTGACATTTCTCTCTTAATTTTAAAAAGAAAAATTCCTCTTCTTTATTTTCATGTTACTTGTATTCAAAATGGTGTGATGGGTCATGTAGAAGTCCCCACATTCTGGATTTGTCTGATTGCACTCTTGTAGGGTCATTTAACATGTTCATCTAGTCTCCAATTCTTTATGTGAACTGTTAGGTTTAGAGCAGTGTTGTCTAACAGAACTTTCTGCAGTGATAAAAGTGATGTCTATCTGTCTTGTCCAATATGGTAGCCATTAGCCACATGCGGCTACTGAGTACTTAAAATGTGGCTAGTGTGACTGAAGAACTGAGAAGGGCCTCTTAAAGGAATGTGACCTTGCTGAGAGTAGAACCCATTTTACCCTTTTGCTGCCTGGAATACGAATGTGATAGCGAGACCTCTAGAATTCTTTGACAATGAGATTCCCTAACAGATGGAAAGAACATGCTGAGGAGAGTAGAACAGTAAGAAAGAGCATGGGTCCCTGAAGACTTTGTGGAGCATGGCTGACCTCTGGACTTCCTTTAAGAAATGAAAGATATTTAGGGTTTTTGGTTATACGTAGCCAAACTTAATCCTTACTGGCACAACTTCTCTAACAGGTTCTCTTACACCTCATCGATGTGTGCTCCTACTGACTGCATCTACCAGGCCTGTCTCCCTCTCCTTCCTACAGCTAATGCCTTTGTTCAGGTCCACATTCCAGATTAATGTCTAGATTATGGCATATACATTCCTAACTGCTCTCCTGAGTATATATATAGTCTTGCCACCTCTAAGCTGCCTTCCATGATGGGTGAAGTTGGTAAAATACAAATGTCATCTTTCCATTCTGTTAAAATTCGAAAATGTCTTTCCCTGTTGTACCACGACTATGACTAGGACATTCCTATTTTTCAAATCTCCTCTCCCCTCTCCAGGTAATATCTGAAATTTCCGGAAAACATCAGTGACTTTCATTTTCCCCCCACTCTGCACAAGCTACCCCCTCTAACTAGAAAACTCCTAAAGTCAAGTGAAAAGTCAACTTCTTTACCTTCCCTGTTCTTATTCCCCGTGCCCCATCCCTAGGAATCTAGTGCTTTAATGAAAGCACTTATCATCATAATATACTGTAATTGTTTATTTACATGGGCTGTCAGTTCCAGCAGACTCTGAGTAACTCCTCCAGGGTATGATTAAAGCCTACTCACTTGTATATTCATCTCCCACAGTAACAAATGTTCTTACATCATCCTGTTATATCTTCAATGAATGTTTAAATAAATGAGTCAGTGATCAGTTACTATTTTTCCTCCCGGGTTCTACTTCACTCTTCAATATTTTTATCCCAGATCAGTTTTATAGTCAAGGCATATTTATCCCTACTACCTGATTCTTGCTTCTTTGGTTTTCTATCTTCTTCCAGTAATTAACTGGCCAACTCAGTACTCAAAAAGAGTATTACACAAACACAGGGCAGTACCAGGTTCTTACTATCTACAGGGCACTGTGTTAGATATTGTGCAAAAGGTAAAGCTAAGGAAAACAGAGGCTTAAAATCCAAGAAAAAGATAGGATCTGTACACAAATAACTATAAGGAAAGGCTATAACAGCTTCCATCTTAACACAAGTACAAGCAAACTGTAGGGCAGTCTGGAGAAGGCAAAGGTCATTCCAGCCTAGGGATCACAGAAACTTCAAGGAGGAGGCGCCTTCTGAACTAAAATTCAGAGGAAGAGCAGGATTCCAGTACATAAATAAGAAAGATCTAGGACCCAAAGATGAAAAGGCGTGCGGCATGTTCAGGGCACTGGAAGTAGTCCAGCTTGGCTGAAAAGTAATGTTAAATAGGGTTCAAAAGATAAGGTAATGGTGGATTTGAGAGAACTTGAAAGGCAGACTCCCGGATCCAAATTTTATTCCTAGTTCTGTGTTTTGTCTTCAAGAAAAAAAACAAACAAACATATAGTTCCTCTATCCCACTCCTTAATCTGGTCTTCCCTTTCTTCCCTTCTAAGTGCACTTAGTGGCCTCTTCTTCTACCCTAGACACATTCACCCTCCCACCTATCTACAGAATATACAGCTCCTAGAGCCAGAGAACCGGAAGAACCCTTCTACACATTTCCCTGAGGAATGAACACAGAATCTGCGACTTTTCAAAATCTCCTCTCTCATTTCAGTGTTACAAAGATCAGAAACAAATCAACAAAAAATTTGAAGAGCACATCACTACAAGAAGAGTTCACAGCCCAGAGAAAAACATCACCTTCCCCTTTAATCGCTCCTTTGTGCCTAGTGAAACCATAACTCATGCAACAAGCGGTAAAACACTCTGACATACCACATACCACATACCACAACCTCCATGTAATAATGTGGCTGCATATGTGCGCAGGAGGGCCAGTTTAGTCTGATCTCCTGACTCTAACCTTAGTGTCCCTTCTTTCATCTCATCAGATTATTTCCTAAAAACAAAGAGCGTGTTATTTCTCACCTGGTAATCTCCTGCTGCAGCTGTGAAACTGAAGGCACATAAAACACCACTCCAAAATAGACGGTCGGTTCCAATGCATATTTATCCAGCTGCTTCTTGAGAGGTTTTTCCAAATCTACCCACCGGCGCTGATTTTGCTTGTTGTGGTACCAGAGGCTGAAGTAAGTGATCTGGAAAGAGGGAAAAATCACTGAAGAAGGCAGAAATGTACAAGAGAATTTCTATTCTTCTAATTGCTATGATCCACGACCTGGGACCAAGTGACAGCAGTCTCCTATTGTTTCTCTTCTCAAAAAGGGATAATACCCAACCTGAAGAAAAGAGGCAAGACCTCTCTCTCTCTCTCTGCAGGAAAAAGAGGTGAAAAGTCAACTACTCTTGCAAATTGTTTCTTGAACGCTGCACAGAAAAATGCATTCATGGCCTAGACATCAGAATGTAGCAGGTGCTACACCATCTTACAGAGTTTTAACAGCAACAACAAAAAACATATACTGAACAAATGTTTAGTTTTAAAATTATCAAAACACTAAATGTATCATAATTGATATTTTGTAAGTATAACTGGGGTTTTATCTAGAATACTGATTAATCCAACTTTTCACTACCCTTGAATTTGGCTTCTGTACATAAATTATTTCATGTAAATATTGTAAATTTTAGAAATATAGGTACAACTGCAACTCTTCTTTGCCCCCAAAAGTTTATTAGATACAAATTTAATGCAATCATAACATCACGGAGGTAAATTCTCACACATATACAAAAAGCTCTACATAAAGCAACAGGATAAGTATATCACTTGAAGGTTTAAAAAAATGTCCAGATATTAGCATTTAGATCTCACTTGCTGGTTAATGAAACTGTTCGGGGAAATCGATACTAGCTCTGGGCTTGGTCAACCTGAAAGGTTATTAATGCACTTAAGCACTGAAATGACAGCCTCGGGCCACTGCTAATATTTACCTCAAAAACAGTTTACAGATCAAGGCAACTGGAAAAATTCCCTGCTTTGTTCTGGACCCTAGAGCAACACAGATGAACAGAACTTTCTACGATGATGGAAATATCTGTCTCCAATACAGCAGCCACCAGCTGCCTGTGAGTATCGAGCGCCTGGAATGGGGTTAGTGCAGCTGAGGAACTAAATATTTAATGTTATTTAATTTTAATTGACTTGAATTAAATAGCTGCAAGCATCTAGTGGCACTGTATTGGAAAATATAGCTTTAGAGCAACAATAAAATGAGAAATAATAATATTCAGGCTATAATTTTAATCTGTAATCCTCATTCAAATAAAAAATGAATTTTTAATTTACAGGGAAAAAGTAATTATACAAACATACTTTTAATATTCATTTCATCTTACAATTTTGTTACAAGGGAAGAACTATACCTTTAGAATGAGTCTATTAATCAAATAAACTCAACAAAAGTGAGGAATGTGTCCATTTACCCTTTATACCCAAACAGCCAGAATAGCGCTGGAATTCAGTAAATTTTGTTAAAAAAACGAATATTCTCTTGCTTCTTAGTTGCCACGCAAGCCATCACATACAAATGAAATGTTCTGAACATTTATTATGTACCAGGTTCTGTCCCAAGAATGACAACAATATCATATATTAAATCACCACAACCATCTTATGAAACGGATATTGTGTGTGTGTGAGTGAAACACTAAAGCCAGTGTTTGTCTAAGGATTGTCCCTGGACCACTTCTACCAGAATTACCTGGACAGCTTCTTGAGCTCTACAGAGCTATTCAACTCCCAAGTAATTCCTGTGCCCATTCATGGGTGAAAACCATTGCACTACCCGACACTGCCCCTCTAGCCTTATACCAGAGATCGTGTATGAACAACAATCCTCAAAAAGCTGCACAGAGGGCGCCTGGGTGGCTCAGTTGGTTAAGCAACTGCCTTCGGCTCAGGTCATGATCCTGGAGTCTCGGGATCGAGTCCCGCATCGGGCTCCCGGCTCGGGGAGGAGCCTGCTTCTCCCTCTAACCCTCCCTGCTCTCATGTACTCTCTCTCTCTCTCATTCTCGCTCTCTCAAATAAATAAATAAATCTTTAAAAAAAAAAAAAGCTGCACAGAAATCACATTTTTTAAAATCCAAACACACTTTAATATAGCAACAAGTCTGAGTCTTATTGTGAATTATTTTCTGAAGTTATAATTATGTTTATAAAATGAATTACATGTTATGTGTAAGGACAGAGTATCACGTTTATAGAAAACAGGTACTAATTCCTTCTTTCTTTTGAGCTGCAGTGTACGAAAAATCCCATTTAACAAAGAAACTGATGCTTAAAGTCTGAAGTCCTGGGTTTAATTTCTGTCACTTGCTGACTGGGAAGTGGAAAAGTCAATCAGACCAATTCCATTTTCTCAAATGTAAAAGAAGGTAATAATAAGTGTTAGTAATACCTCCTTCACACTTCCATCATGGGAACTCAATGCAAAACTTAAATGAATGCATTTTACCACTAGAAAACCACTGTATTTTTTTTTAGATTTTTATTTATTTATTTGAGAGAGAGAGACAGAGACAGCAAGAGAGAGCATGAATGGGGAGGAGAGGGAGAAGCAGGCTCCCTGCTGAGTAGGGAGCCCAACTCGGGGCTCAATCCCAGGACCCTGAGGATCATGACCTGAGCTAAAGGCAGATGCTTAACCGACTGAGCCATCCAGGCGCCCCTAAAAAGATTTGTTTATTTTAGAGGGAGAGAGAGAGAGGGCAGAGGATTAGAGGGAGAGGGAGAGAGAAAATCTCCACCAGACTCCCCGCTGAGCGCAGAGCCAACACAGGACTCATCTCACAACCCTGAGATCACAACCTGAGCTGAAATCAAGACTCAGACATTTAACCAATTGAGCCATCCAGGTGCCCTGAAAATCATTGTTATTTTTAAAAGATTAGTTTGCCCACTCTACTAAACATCAGCAAAATAAATTATACACCCAACTCAAAAATAATTTTCTAGGGGTGCCTGGGTGGCTCAGTCGTTAAGCGTCTGCCTTCAGCTCAGGTCATGATCCCGGGGTCCTGGGATCAAGCCCCGCATCAGGCTCCCTGCTCTGTGGGAGGCCTGCTTCTCCCTCTCCCACTCCGCCTGCTTGTGTTCCCTCTCTAGCTGTGTCTCTGTCTGTCAAATAAATAAATAAAATCTTTAAAAACAATAATAATAATAATTTTCTAATTACTTCCATATATATGGACTTATTACAACACATTTTGTTAATTGTATTTATGTTTTGTTTTTCATCTTAGAATTGGATTGAATGTACAATGTTTTGTCTATAACACATACTACTGCTATGAACTTGATTCTACAAATACTTATTTTTTGCCATAAGCCAGAAAGCTGGGCATCCCTTAGGATCTAAAACTATTTGGGTCATAACAGTATGTCACTTTTTTTTTTTTTTTGACAGAGAGAGACACAGCGAGAAAGGGAACACAAGCAGGGGGAATGGGAGAGGAAGAAGCAGGCCTCCCACAGAGCAGGGAGCCCGATGCGGGGCTCAATCCCAGGACCCTGGGATCATGACCTGCACCGAAGGTAGACGCCCAACGACTGAGCCACCCAGGAAGGAGCCCCACAGTATGTCACTTTTAACCAAAATTAAAAGGTCTTAAAAATACTCTTTGTATATATTAATTTTCTCCTAAAATGTAGTTGGACTTCAATGCTACAAACACAAATATCTAAATAGTTATAAAACTATAGGTTTACTACAGGGGCACCTGGCTGGTTCAGTTGGTAGAGCATGTGGCTCTTGATCTCAGGGCCATGAGTTCAAGCCCCACGTTGGGCGTGGAGCCTACGTAAAAAACAAAACAAACAAAAAACACTATAGGTTTACTGTATAATTTGTTGTTGTACCTTGTGAAATGGATCATGAGATAATTAAAAGAAAAAACCTGAATAATCTGCTAGCATTCTAAAAAAGGCACATTCTAAAAGAAACTAATTCTGGGGCGCCTGGGTGGCTCAGCTGGTTGAGTGACTGCCTTCGGCTAGGGTCATGATCCTGGAGTCCTGGGATTGAGTCCCGCATCGGGCTCCCTGCTCAGCGGGGAGTCTGCTTCTCCCTCTCCCGCTCCCCCCTCTTGTGCTCTCTCTCTCTCTCACATTCTTTCTCTCAAATAAATAAATAAAATCTTAAAAAAAAAAAGAAACTAATTCTTAAAATATGCTAAGTTTATTTTAGCAATGCATTTATTACTCATGTCACATATAGACAGAAAATCAAAGAGAAAGGGAAATACATTTGTAAAATTACACCATTAGTTTTTTATGAATTATATATCTTATAGAGGAGTAGCAAGGACTTTATCTAATTGTGTAAATGGCTGAAAATAATAGATATAGCAAATTATTTGCTGATCAGCTATTATATTTTTAGGAGAGTTTAAGGTTTTTGACATTTGAACATTAACTGATTATATGTACTAAAGTATTTGCTTTGGTACTTGCCCCTGTGTTCAAGTTCTATCTTATGAAGTAGTTAAGCCTAGCCAAAATCAAGTTTATAACTTGTTAAATACTTCTAAGGAGGTATTATATTTCTAAAATTGCCTCTAGAGGGGTACCTGGGTGGCTCAGTCAGTTAAGTGTCTGCCTTTGGCTCAGGTCATGGTCCCGGGGTCCTGGGATCGAGCCCCACATCAGGCTCTCTGCTCAGTGGTGAGTCTGCATCTCCCTCTCCCTCTGTGATCCTTCTTGCTTTCACTCTCTCTCAAATAAATAAATTCTTTTTAAAAATAATCAATCAATAAGTAAATAAGTAAATAAATAAATAAAATTGCCACTCGAAATGTTTACATACACATGGGTAACTAAAATCTCATAACACTATAATCCTTAGATTCAATGCTTCCTTAGAATTTCTAGACATACATAATGAAATAACAACATCTGATTGCATGAGATTTTATGACTATAATATAGTTTGTTTCTAAGATGGATAGGTAGAGTTTGAGCAACAAAATGTTGTGATTAAATTCTCATCAGGCGGGGTGCCTGGGTGGCTCAGTTGTTAAGCGTCTGCATTCGGCTCAGGTCACGATCCCAGGGTCCTGCCCTGCATCGGGCTCTCTGCTCAGCGGGAAGCCTGCTTCTCCCTCTCCCACTCCCTTACTTGTGTTCCCTCTCTCGCTGGGTCTCTCTCTGTCAAATAAATAAATAAAATCTTAAAAAAAAAAGATAAAATAAAATAAATTCTCATCTGGCATAAAATTTTCTCTACAAGTCCATTTTGGGGGCTTTGTCTTAGATAACAATCTTGAGCATCTGGATAATTAACTTTCCAAAATAATTTAAAGCCCATCCAAAAAACAAAGTGGGGGGAGCAGGAATCAAAGAAGAGGAGAGAATACTTCCTACCTCATCTATAGGCCAGCATTATCCTGATACCCAAACCAGACAAAAGACACCATTAGAAAACTATAGAATAATATCTTTTATAAATATAGATGCAATAGACACAAACTGAATCCAATAGCATATCAAAAGGATCATACAAAATCCCATACAAGTGGGATTTATCCCAGAAATGCAAGAGTAGTTCAACATACAAAAGAATCAATATTGTTAATATGAAGGGAAAATACATAATTTTCTGAATTGACACAAAAAAAGCATTTGACAAAATTCAAAACCCTCTCTTGGGAAAAATTCTCAGAAAACTAGGAATACAAAAGAACTTCTCAACATCAAAAGCATTTATGAAGAACCCACAGCTCTCATACTCAATAGTGAAAGATGGAAAGCTTTCCCCCTGAGATCAGGAGCAAGACAAGTATGACCATGTTCACCACTGTTTCAACACTGCACTGGAAATTCTAGCCAGAGCAATTAGGTAAGAAAATGAAATAAAGGCATCTGAACTGAAAAAGGAGTAAGTAAAACTACTTCTATGCACATAAAACATGATCCTATACATTTAAAAAAATCCCAAAAAGCTCCCCCTCTCCAAAAAAAGACTAGAGCTAATAAACTCAGCAAAGTTGTAGGGTACAAGATCAACATGCACAGATCAGTATGGATTCTACCCACCAGGAATGGAAAATTTAAAAGGAATTCAAAAAACAATTTCATTTATAATAGCATCCAAAACAATAAAAAAATCTAGGAATAAATAAAATGAGGTGAAAAATTTGTATCTTGAACAATACAAAACATGGCTGAAAGAAATTACTGCTATTGTTTTTTAAGTAGGCTCCATATCCAACGTGAGGCTTGAGCTCATGACCCTGAGATCAAGAATCGTATGTTCTCCTGACTGAGCCAGCCAAGTGCCCCTTCACTGCTGAAAGAAATTAAATGAAAAGACTTCCAGTGTTCATAAACTGGAACACTTAATATTGTAAGATGGCAATACTATCCAAAGTGATCTACGGATTCAAATGCAATCCCTATCCTTTATTCAGAGAAAGCCAATTCTCGAGTTCATATGGAATTGCAAGGGGCCTCAAGTAGCCAAAACAATAATGAAAAAGAACAAAGCTGGAGGACTCATATTTTCTGTTTTTAAAACTTACCACAAAGCTACCTTAATCAAAAGTGAGGTACTGATGTAAGAAAGACACATAGATAAATGTTATAAAATTGAGCCCAGAAATAAAACTGTGCATCTATGGTCAACAGATTTTCAGCAAGAATGCCAAGACCATTCAGTGGAGAAAGAATAGTCTCTTCAACAAATGGTTCTTTTTTTTTTTTTTTAAAGATTTTATTTATTTATTTGTCAGAGAGAGAGAGACAGCAAGAGAGGGAACACAAGCAAGGGAAGTGGGAGGGGGAGAAGCAAGCTTCCCACGGAGCAGGGAGCCCGATGAGGGGTTCAATCCCAGGACCCTGGGATCATGACCTGAGCCGAAGGCAGACGCTTAACGACTGAGCCACCCAGGCGCCCTTCAACAAATGGTTCTAAGACAACTGAAGATCAACATGCAAAAGAAAAGGGATGCCTGGGTGGCTCAGTCAGTTGAGCAGCCAACTCTGGATTTAGGCTCAGGTCATGATCTTGGGGTGATGGGGTCAAGCCCTGCATCGAGCTCCATGCTGGGAATGGAGCCTGCTTGTGAATCTCTCCCTCTCTCTCTGTCCCTTCCCCACTCACATGTACGTATTCTCTCTCTCAAAAACAAACACCATGCAAAACAATAAAGTTAGACCCTACTTCACACAGTATATAAAAATTAATCAAACTGAATCAACAACCTAAATATAAGAACTAAACTGTAAAATTCTTTAGAAGAAAACAGAGGTAAATCTTCATGACCTTGAATTTGGAAATGGATTCTTAGATGACACCAGAAGTATGAGCAAAAAAGGAAAAAACAGATAAATTTGACTTTACCAAAATTTAAAACTGTGTGTATCAAAGGAGCACATCGAGAAAGTAAAAAGACAACTATAGAATGGGAGAAAATATTGGCAAATTATATATTCGATTAAGGGTCTAGTATCTGGATATATGAATAACTCTTACACAATAAAAAGGCAGACAACTCAACTAAAAAACAGACAAAGGACTTGAAAATACTTTTCCAAAGAACATATGCAAATGGCCAATAAGCACATGAAAAGATGCTCAACATTCTTAGTCACTGGGAGATACAGTTCAGAACCACAATAAGATACTATTCCATGCCCATTAGGCTGGCTATAATTTAAAAAATAAAAAGTGCTGGTGAGAATGTGGAGAAATTGGAACCCTTATACATTGCTAGTGGGAATATAAAACGGTTCAGCCACTATGGAAAACAGTTTGGCAGTTCCTCAAAAGTTAAACATACAATCATCATCATCATATGACCCAGCAATCTCACTTCTAGATATATACCCAAAAGAAATGAAAACAGGTACATGGATATTCAGACCAGGAATATATGCAATAGCCAAAAGATGGAAACAACCCAATGTCCACCAGTAGATGAAAGGATAAATGAATTGTGCAACAGACATACAGTGGAATATTATTCAGCCATAAAAAATGAAGTAGATGCATGCTAAAATATGGATAAACCTCAAAAACATTATGTTAAGTGAAAGAAACCAGGCACATAAGGTCACATTGTATGATTCCACTTATTTATTTATTTTTAAAGATGTAGCCTTGTTTTTGTATTTGTTTTTTTTTTAAGTAAACTATGCCTAACATGGGGCTTGAACTCATGAACCTAAGATCAAGAGTCGCATGCTCTACTGACTGAGCCCGCCAGGCGTCCCACTATATGATTCCATTTAAATGAAATACCCAGAACAGATAAATCCACAGTGATAGAAAGTTAACTAGTGGTTGGTAGAGGGGGAGGGAATTCACTGCTTAAGAGGTTCAGGGTTTCCTTTTAGGGTAATGAAAATGGTTTGAACTAGGTAGAGGTGGTGCTGTGAATGTATAAATGTCACTGAATTGTTTAAAGTGGTGAATTTTGCTATGTGAATTTCAGTTCAAAAAAGTCTTTTTTTAAAGATCAGATATGCTCAATTAAAATCAAGTACAGAATTTTAAAACCTTACTTTTTACATATTTAAATATATCAAATTCATTTCATTTGAAAAAGTCTAAGGAAAAAAATGAGCCAGAAATAGATGGATCTAGCCAGGAGTTAATATTTCCTATTTCCCAATACCGATACTTAGGTCAAGATTTTGTACAGTTAGACAATATCTGGAAATATCAATTCTCTGAACATAACTGAATAACACAGAATAGGCAAAAATGTGTTTGTGTAATGAAAAATGTATGTCAAAGTTATAATAAATGTCCCAATAAAAAAGAAATTTCTATCTTCTTTATGAGCCTTTTTTTCTTATTCCATGCATATTTTTAATGAGTTAAGTGAGCTGGTTATCCAATTCAAAGTAGGTTAAAAGATGACAAATTAAAGGAAAAGGGGGCTTATTAAATAGCATGTTGGCAGCAGCAGGATGATGGGTAATATTTTCTCCAGCAAGAGAGAGCATATACATACTAACAAAAAGTCCTTTAAAGAGAAGTTATAAAGAATTATAAAAGTACTGTAGTCTGGAATTATTTCTCAAAGGAACAGATAACTTGTAAACATTAGTCATGTATTTAACCACAACCACGGTTGTTCTTTTAAGAGGAATCGAGAAGTTTGTAAATCCTTCCAAAGACTGGCATTAAAAATAGTTGTTTGGGGGCACCTGGGTGGCTCAGTCAGCTGGGCAGCTGACTCCATCTCGGCTCAGGTAACGATCTCAGGGTCTTGGGACGGAGCCCTGCGCCAGTCCGCCAGTCCCCGCGCTCAGCAGGGTCTGCTTGAGGATTCTCTTTGCCACCACACCCCCTCTGGCTCCCCGCTCATGCTCTCGCTCTCTCTCCCTCTCTCTCTCAAATAAATAGATAAGTCTTTAAAAAAAAAAAAAAGTTGTTTGGACAAAATAATAAGTCTTGGTTTTTAGGCAAAGTTATGAAGATTGCTTCCTTTCCCAAAAGTGATTAGAAAAATAACTTATTGTATATACAACTTCACAGTGCTTTAGCCAATTGATTGCGGTTTCATTTCTTCACTTTTAAGTTCAACCACATTTTCCAAAGCCATGACGGAGATTTCAACTTTTGCTGTTTTGGTACCTGCTCTTATTTAGATTTTCTCTAAGCGGCTATGCCTGCAATTCCAATAGCAGCCTTAGCGCCGGGTAACGCCAAGAGCGCTAGACTGACGTCACGGGCTCCGCCTCCTAGTCCTGGCTCCGCCCCTCGCCCGCTCCTGAGTGAGTCGCTGCCTGAGTCTGTTTCTTCATAGGGAAAATAACATGTACCCTGCCTTCTTAAGAAAGTTGTGGTGAACTTTGTAAGTTATCACTGTGCTGATAAGTTAAAAGCACTCTTGTTATATTTGCTCTGAGTACGTTAATTCACCAGATAGGATCTCTCCAGGTGTGACTGAGAAAATAGCACAAAACTTGAGTCAAGCATGCTTCTTCCTTGAAAATATGACCAATAGTCAAATCTCTTTATCTTTTTTATTTTTTTTTATATTTATCTTCTTTTGTAAAAAATTTCTTTATTTGAGAGAGAGAGAGTGCAAGTACGGGGGGGGGAGGGGCAGAGGGAGAGGGACAGACCAGAAGCAGGGCTCAATCTAACAACCCTGAGATCACGACCTGAGCCAAAGGCAGACACTTAACCAACTGAGCCACCCAGGCCCCCTTCTTCTTTATTTAAAGTTAAGATACACTAGGACCTTTTTTTTCCTTTTTTTTTTTTTTTAAAGATTTTATTTATTTATTTGAGAGAGAGAGAATGAGAGACAGAGAGCATGAGAGGAAGAGGGCAGAGGGAGAAGCAGACCCCCCGCCGAGCAGGGAGCCTGATGCGGGACTTGATCCCGGGACTCCAGGATCATGACCTGAGCCGAAGGCAGTCGCTTAACCAACTGAGCCACCCAGGAGCCCCACTAGGACCTTTTCTTAAAAGAAAGAAATATAAAAACCTTGGTACAGACAAGTCCCATGTGCCTTAAATCTCAACTATTATTAACCAATTGTTTCTTGGTCTAGGATACTTTCCCAGAATCATGTCTTCTTTTGAGTCCAAATCTTCTGGGTTATGCATGCACTGCCTTATTTAAAGGCTTGGTTTAATTGTAATAAAAATTTCCCCCATACACCAGTCTTTTTTTTTTTAAGATTTTTTATTTATTTATTTGACAGAGAGATAGAGAGCACAAGTAGGCAGAGAGGCAGGCAGAGGGAGAGGGAGAAGCAGGCTCTCTGCTGAACAGGGAGCCTGATGCGGGGCTCGATCCCAGGACCCTGGGATCATGACCTGAGCCGAAGGCAGCGGTTTAACCGACTGAGCCACCCAGGCGCCCCTACACCAGTCTTTTTTTTTTTTTTTTTTTTTAAGATTTTATTTATTTATTCATGACAGAGAGAGAGAGAGAGAGAGGCAGAGGGAGAAGCAGGCTCCCAAGGAGCAGGGAGCCCGATGCGGGACTCGATCCCGGGACCCTGGGATCATGACCTGAGCTGAAGGCAGATGCTTAACCATCTGAGCCACCCAGGCGCCCCCTACACCAGTCTTTTAATTACTGGCTTTTGGTTCATGTCTCCCACCGCTCCTTATCTAACTTCACAGTACCTTTCTCAGATAAGAAACTTTACTTCCACGTGGCTTCTATTTCTCCACAGCTCTGTCTACTCTCACTGGTGAAACAGCAAGCTGACCTGACCTGTGGGAAACTCGTTCCAGTAAAAGTCTCTAAACCACTGAATCTTCTAGTATCTTCTAGATCAATGCTCAATTACCACCAAAAAGATTTTTGTGAAGAAACTTCTCCACTGTCAGATACTTTTACCCTCACCCTTTCTTTCCTATCTTGTTCTGAACATGTCAGTAGTTTTCATAAAGTTATTCAATACTTTCTTCATAGCTACTTAAAAGTTTTCACAGCTACTCCCCTAAAATGATACAGAGACTTGTGCCTGCTGTGTAAACTACAGTAAAGACAAAAGTTACACTTACAAAACTTGCCTTCTTTTCAGACACAATATGGCTGACTCCTTTAAATGAACTAATATTTACCCAGAAAACAAGGTGATTTGATAATTAAGCTTTTTGTTCAGAGGGAAAGACAGTTTACAAATTTTTGAGCTTGGGTAAAAGGTGTCCCCCAAATCACAGTCATCTAAAGAGACACAAACTATTACAAGCAGGTCCACATCTTGTCAGAATGTAAACCCTTTCCTAATCCCCCAGTCATTTCTTGTCTAATTATTTTAAGAGTCTTTTAGTTGTACTATTTTTAAAGCAGAGCAAAGGGACACACAATTTAGCTGGAAGGTTTTTTAAGCCACTGATGCACTGAGTTTGATAAAAGTTAATCCCATATAAAATTGCAACTATAATTTTATCCTGATGCTTTTCTTAGACTAGGCAGAAGTCAGAAGACTTTTCATCAGGAAAGTGATGAGAGAAGATAGATCTAGATAAAGCCTATCCGAGGCAGAGATCATCTAACAAGGGTAGTTAACAAGTATTAACCTAATTCAAGCCCGAAGCTTACCTCTGCACTGAGTGTGCCATAAATGAAGCATTGTACCTCTTCCTTTTGACAGAGTATGGTGGTCACAGTGCCTTAAGCAGACAGTGTTTTCTCCCTTGTCTGTTTAATTTTGATCCATTTTCTTCTGTCCTTGGTCAAATAACGTTTTATCTATTTTATTTCATCACTATACTCTAGCACATATGAGGACTAAGAAAACAACAATCAAAAGTACATTTTGGTCTTCTCATTACACTCAAACTTTTATTAAACTGAAGTCCATGTAACTGAACTCCTCAAATGGCCAGATCTTTGTTGTTGTTGCAGCATTTAACTTCTAGGGAAAGAGTCAAATGATAAGCTAATTTCAGGGATATATTGAAAGAAAGTCCAAGGCGTAAAATGGAATCACTACTTACATAGGTGAGCTCTCATATATTTTCTATTTACTATCCTGGACAATAAGATGCTACGAAGAATACAGTGATCCCCAAACACAGTAAGCTCCTTCTTCAAAAAATATGTTATATTGTGGGGCACCTGGCTGGCTCAGTCAGAAGAGCATGCGACTCTTGATCTCAGGGTCCTGAGTTTGAGCCCCATGTTGGGTGCAGTTTACAAAAAGTAAACAAACTTTAAAAAAATATATTATACTGTACTTTCTAAGAAAAATGAACTGTCTTCTTTTTTTTAAGATTTTATTTATTTATTTATTTAAGAGAGAGAGAGCATGAGCAGAGGGGGGAGAGGCAGAGGGAGAGGGAGAAGCAGATTCCCTGCTGAGCGGGAGCCCAACGTGGGGCTCGATCCCAGGACCTCATGACCTGAGCTGAAAGCAGACACTTAACTGACTGAGCCACCCAGGTGCCCCGGGAACTCAATTTTAGAACTATAAATGATTATGGGCCTAAATACATTTTAATGAAGAATCAAATCAATGTTCATTTCTATTGCCTGAAAGAATATTATCCAACTATTTTCCACTACCTTAAAAAAAAATAAAAATACAACAGTTCCACTGTTCTTAAATTAGTATTACCATGAAAGATCCGAAGATTATAAAAACAAGAAAATTTTTCTTGTGGTTAAAATCCTAAACAGATACACATGAATAAACTCCAAAGAGTTCTTAAAAACTATACTTGTTTTCTTCATTAATTGAAATTCAAAACTCATGCTTTCATCATACATGAAATAACTGTTTTTTCCACATATTTTACAAGGTGATTTTCCAGTTACAGCAAATATTTCTTCCATATACACAAACGCTCCAAGAGCAAAACTGTTTCCTTTTTTAATATAGAAAATGATTTTTCCCTTTTTTATTTATAAGGTTCCCCTTAACAAAGGCCACACTTAAGGATTTAGTGGATTTCCTTTTAAACTATGTTCTTCATTGAGGACCAAGGCACAAAGGGTACCTAACTAAGTAATGGTGCGCAACTCAGAAATATACACTCAATATTTTTAAATTGTTTAAATACCATAATGCCAGGGGCGCCTGGGTGGCTCAGTCATTAAGCGTCTGCCTTCGGCTCAGGTCATGATCCCAGGGTCCTGGGATCGAGCCCCGCATCAGGCTCCCTGCTCCACGGGAAGCCTGCTTCTCCCTCTCCCACTCCCCCTGCTTGTGTTCCCTCTCTCGCTGTGTCTCTCTCTGTCAAATAAATAAATAAAAAATCTTTAAAAATAAATAAATAAATAAATAAATAAATAAATAAATAAATACCATAATGCCAGTTACATTTTATTCTGAGAAGTGCTATTTAATATGCATAAAATAAGATACTTATGTTATTGTAGAAGAGAATGATCTGGAAATAAATATGTATTTGCTATTATGGATAATAGGAGTTATCTTCTATTCAATTTATCCCATATCCAATTATTCTATATTCAAGAAATATAAAAGTCTCAATGGACAAACAGACAGTAAAGATAATCATGGCTTGCAGAAGAGTAAAAATGGAGTAAAATGGAGTAACAATTTACAGTGGCCCTGTCTTCATGCTCGGAATTCACAAACAGCTGAGTGGAAACACTTGGGTGGTGTGAAATGCTGTGAACAGTTGGAAACACCCCTGCATGCATGGTGGCTAAATCACAGTGATTCAGCTCCATCCGGGAATGCAGCAAGCACTCCAATGGGCCCACTGGTTCTACCACCTTTTCTTGTTTGGATGCAGATTCAGACTCTAGGAACCCCCAAGTTCAAACAACAGCAGTGCAAGGAGCTACTGCTTTGGAAAATCTCTCAGCAGAGAATTCCCCTGGGATCCATTTCATCAGCCTGATACTTCCAGCTCTGCCAGGCAGCAGGCTCATGGAAGGTTCCCTATCAAACAGCTCCGCCCTCAGCACTTCAGGCATTCCCCATGGTGTCTTGCTGGCCTAATTATGATTTATGTTTGTTCTCACGCTTATCTTTCTGTGCCTCATGCAACTTCAAAAACATATTTTAAGCAAAATAATAAACTGTAGTAATTAAAGTAAACGATAACAAATATCTCAAGAGTACTTAAAACAATCTCCATCAGATTTGGGAGGTTGCACTGTGCCAAGCTGTCCTTAGAGGCACCAACTCCAGGGCAGGCCACCTGTCACCCGCCCAGAGTTACACACTGGGAAGAAAGCTGCTGATCAAAGCGGAGCAAGAACTACTCCAGTTGTACTTTCTGCCCTGGAAGCATGAGCAAAGTTCCTTCACACCTGTGTTACCCATCTGTGAAGTGGACAAGAATGTAATAGTGCCTCCCTCAAAGTATTGCTGGGGACCAAAATAAGCAAAAATATTCAAAGCACTTAAAAAAGTGTCTCACACAAAATAAGTGCTCAAGTAATATTAGCTCCTATTATCACAGTTTTCAAGTCCCCCCCTAAATGGCATAAAATTTCATATTACACCTTCTTTAGTATAGGAAATTCTATACTTAACTATTTCCTTCACTAACCAGGTTTCGTTTTTGGTAACTTTTCTGTTCTTTTCCTTTCTTTCCTTTTAAAATAAATTATTAGAAATAATTTTTAAAAACTTTTAGGGGCGCCTGGGTGGCTCAGTCGTTGAGTGCCTGCCTTCGGCTCGGGTCGTGATCCCAGGTTCCTGGGATCGAGCCCCACATCAGGCTCCCTGCTCGGCGGGAAGCCTGCTTCTCCCTCTCCCACTCCCCCTGCTTGTGTTCCCTCTCTCACTGTGTCTCTCTCTGTCAAATAAATAAAGTCTTTAAAAAAAAAAGAAATAATTTTTAAAAACTTTTAAATAAATTATTTCCTTTTTTTTTTTAAGATTTTATTTATTTATTTGCCAGAGAGAGAGCGCGGGAGAGAGCAAGCGAGAGCACAAGCAGGGGGAGTGGGAGAGGGAGAAGCAGGCTCCCCGCTGAGCAAGGAGCCCAATATGGGGCTCGATCCCACCTGGGATCACGACCTGAGCTAAAGGCAGATGCTTAACCACCTGAGCCACCCAGGCACCCCTATTTTCTTTTAAAATAATTAGAAAATACCAACACTAAGGGCTCCTGGGTGGCTCAGCTGGTTAAGCATCTGCCTTTGGCCCAGGTCATGATCCCGGGGTCCTGGGATCGAGCCCTGCACTGGGCTCCCTGCTCAGCGGGGAGCCTACTTAGCGGGGAGCCTGCTTCTCTCTCTCTCTCTCCTCCCTCGGCTGCTCCCTCTGTCACTCCCCCTGCTTGTGCTCTCACTCTCTCTCAAATAAATAAATAAATAAAATCTTAAAAAAAAAAAAAAGAAAATACCAACACGGATTGCTTTTCTTTAGGAAAATGAAAATGGCTCAATGGAAAAGCAGTGTGGTGTTGAGGGGAAAATGCTAAACCGGGAGCGAAGACCTGAATTCTAGTTGGGGGCTGTCACTGCTAGTTGCCCCAGCCAGGGACTAAGACTAGAGTAGTGTACAGTGAAGTCTGCATTCTAGTAGTAGGTGACATATTATACAAATACTGTATAATTTTAGATGCAATCATTATTAAACATGATTCATTTTTCTTTATGTTATCATACTATAATATAGAATTTATGTGTTCTTTTCCTTACATTGTCATTCAAACATAAATTTGACTTCAAAACAGGTACCAGTCATAAAACTAAAGACAAGTCAAATATGTACTTCTCTAAATATTACCTTTGGTGCAAAATAGGAGTGAATGAGAATTAAGGTTATTTTCTAGATAATTCACACCAAACTCTGGGAGGAAGAGAAAGGATGTTATAATGGATATCTTAACTCTCAGAGGGGTAGCTCTGAACTTAATTGGCTGATATGACTTAACATATTAACACCTCAAGTCATATTTCTCCAATCCATTTTCTCCTCGGTAAATTATTTCAACTAATGCGAATTTATATGACGAAAAAGAAAAATGGAAATGACTAGAGAAAAATAACTCTACATTAAAAAACAGTTGTTGGGGCGCCTGGGTGGCTCAGTTGTTAAGCGTCTGCCTTCAGCTCAGGTCATGATCCATCCTGGGATGGAGCCTGCATTGGGCTCCCTGCTCAGCGGGGAGCCTGCTTCTCCCTCTCCCACTCCCCCTGCTTGTGTTCCCTCTCTTGCTGTGTCTCTCTCTCTCAAATAAATAAATAAAATCTTAAAAAAAAAAAGCTCCCAGAGTTGCCAGTTAACAAATGTTCTGCATCAGGACCTCCCCTTGGTCTGGACGCTGTCCATCTTTGGTCCACTCCATCACTGAGATGGTGGGAGAAGGAAGGAAGTCCATTACACTCAGGAATAAACTAAACATAGGTAAAGCACCTAGTACAGTGCTGGCATCTAGTTAGTACCCAGTAAACAGCCATCATTCTTACTATCATGTGCTACCATCTCACACATGGAAGAAACAAAATGCAGAGAAGTTAAGTTGGTTTTCTTGGTTCATACAGGTAGTGTGCAGGGATTTGAACCCAAGTTCATGTGGCACCAAGACTCCACCTTGTTGCCCACATAACCTCGCTTTACCAACTGCAGTTGAATCTAATGGTACAAAGTTCAATTGGCTGAAAATTCACTTGACATCAAAATGAATTTGTCAAGTCAAAGCCTGAGCCAGCTACACAACTGGAACACAACTGAACAAAGGCAAATTGTTTTTATATTCACAAAGAAAATGAGCCACTACCAGGCAGCATGAAATCACTTGGTATATTTTCTTAGCCTGCTCAGTTAAAGCTCATTCAAAATAACGTAATTATGCTGTCCTATTTATAAATCTAAACCCTGCATACCTTTTAGTGATCTCATTTGGGCAATCTACTAAGAAAGGTACACAAACCCTGCATGGAAAAGTTATCCCTAATACACGTTGCTACTTCATATAGGATTTGTGACATGCATAGTTTCTTCTAGTGAAATCAGCATCTTAAGCTAAGTCTTGAGAATTTAAATTGCCTCTGAATATTCTGTCAGTGCATTAAAAAATAAATATAAGTGACATTTATGTATGAACAAACTGTGGAGAACCAAACAGGAAGATATTTGCTAAACCAGCATACTGTTAAGAAAGCGGTATGAGGAGGGCCTGGGTGGCTCAGTTGGTTAAGCGTCCGACTCATGACCTCAGCTCAGGTCTTGATCTCAGGGTCAGGAGTTCAAGCCCCGCATTGGGCTCCACACTGGGCATAGAGCTACTTTAAAAAAAAAAAAAAGGTGATATGAGCAAAGGACTTGTTAACAACAACAACAAAATAACCACAATGCAGGGTGTGTTTCTGACAAGAAGAATGAAATATAGGGCTCAACAACTGGCCAGTGAATTTGGTTAATGCATAAATGAGTCATCCATTCGTTCACTGAAAAATTGTCACACACCATTGCTTAGGTGGGCATAAAGGTGCTGTCTGGTAAGGAAGATTGACGTGGATCAGAGGTGTAATGAAGAAACTCCCACTCACAACCTCCTCCCTTTCCTCCTTGAAAGGAGCTTTTCCCTCAAGAGCAAGATGTCCCTGGAGCACCTGGCTGCTCAGTTGGTGGAGCATGTGACTCTTGATCTTGGGGTTGTAAGTTCAAGCCCCATTTTGGGTGTAGAGATTACCTAAAACCTTCAAAAAAAAAAAGAGTAAGATGTCCCAGTGAGGAAACGAATACCTCAAATGTCCTTTCCTGAGATCTGAAGATAAAGACTATTCAAAAAGGACATTTGCGGGTGCAGGTGGGGAGGAATATACTTAAGAGGCAAATTATTCTCCCAAAGATACGAAGGTCTTGAATTGTTCACAAATATTCTATCCTACCAGCACCTTCATCTGGAGAAAGAAAGATCAGAGAAGAAAGGTTAAGCTAAGGGGCACCTAGGTGGCTCAGTTGGTTCTATCTCTATCTTTGTCAAATAAGTAAAATCTTTAAAAAAAAAAAGAGAAAGGTTAAGCTGAGAGCAGGGGAAAGACTGCCTCATTTATAAGAGTCTTCTAGGCCCACAGCCTGGCTCATAAATGAATTGGCAGAAGGGGCATCCATGAACCACCTGAAATTCTACGCAAAATTCTGCATTTTTGTCAGATTCTAAAGGGGCCATGATCTCTATAACTTTAAAAGTCAAAGGTCAAGCATTAGTCTGACAGATACAAACTCAAATTCTGACTCTTCTGCTTATTAGCTGTGTGATCACCCAGATTAGCGGAGCAAATCACCCAATTTTTCAGAACTTCTGTTTCCACATTTTAAAATGGGAAAGTAATGCCTAATTCCACGTGAGGATTAAATGCGATAAGGCATATTAAGCTTCCAGCACAATAATGTTCATCCACCCAGAAGGAGGGCAGCAGAAAGCCACTAACTTTTAGTATTATAAGGAATGAAATCTGAAACTTTATACATCAAAGGCAATGACAGAACTTAGTGAGATCCCCAAAACACCATCAGTTCCCTACGCCCACCATTTTGTAACTCACAAACCTCCGCACATGAATAAATTCATGCTTAATTCCATATGGTGATGAGACTACACGACTGTGGCAGATTGTTGGTGAGAGAGACTCAAGGACCTCCCTAACATCTCTGAAGTGGAAAATCCATTACTGGGAGAAAAACATCTCCCACTATTAGCCCTTAAATTTATTAGAAATTAAGTGATAGTTGAAATTCTGTAATAACTTGTGTGATGTTACTTATATTAAAATGCGTTAACATTTACATGTTTGTATTTATAATTCCTCTACTTATTTATATAGCTGGGTTTTTTATTTTATTTATTTTTTTAGTAATCTCTACACCCAACATGGGGCTCAAACCCACGACCCCAAAATCAAGAGTCACATGTTCTTCCAACTGAGCCAGCCAGGCACCCCTATATGGCTAGTTCTTAATTATCTAGACCAAATGAAAAAAGTAACAGAAAATCTGGGGCACTTGAGTGGCTCAGTCTATTAAGCAAGGGACTCTTAATTTCAGCCTGGGTCATGATCT
Source organism: Mirounga leonina (assembly GCF_011800145.1). Classification (NCBI taxonomy): domain Eukaryota; kingdom Metazoa; phylum Chordata; class Mammalia; order Carnivora; family Phocidae; genus Mirounga; species Mirounga leonina. Next base: position 14,693,754 of record NW_023270825.1, on the reverse strand, counting down.
CAGGGTCCCCGAGATTCTCTTTCTCCCTCTGCCACCCCCCCCCCCACTAACTCACATTCTCTTTAAAATAATCTTTAAAAAAAAGTAACAGAAAACCGAAAAATCAAGAAAAATCCTTGCTCATTTTAATCAGTTTTTTACTTTGGAAAGTTTTCTTTTTCTAGGTGGAGAGGCCAATCTAAAATTTACATTTGCTTCAGATGGTCCAATATATCTAACTAAAGATATTTACTGATACTTGTCTATACATCAATTTTATCTGATTTATAACCTATATACCTGAATAAATAAATATTCAGCCCAAAAGGCTGAAAAGTTTGCAGGTGTTATACTTTTTTACCTTACACATATTTCAGTTATTTTTAGAGTCCAACTGAAAACAGCTAGTGCAGAAGGAAATACGCATGAAATTCTTGAGGTCTACTCAGATAACAGTCAAGATAAGGTCAGTGGATATTTGGAATACCTAAGACACTAATTTAAAATAAAACACTCTGATGGCCAAGAACACTTTCTGAAGTTGTGCTTGAGAGTAATGGTTTGCATTATATGCTTGATCCCTCTCTATACCAACAAATCCCTTAGCCAAAAAGTTTCCCCATCAGCCAGAAAGCATTACGGGAACAATCTGTTCAAAAGTAGTTGGCATTGCCTTGATATAGCAATCTTACCTCAGGGAGTCCCTAAAGCCTGATCATTCTCTAAGTGTTTCAGAAGAAGCCACAAAGTGAAAAAGAAATAAAATTCTCAAGAAAAAGGTACTTTTTTACCTGTGTTCAAAGGTTTGTAAATGTTCAACTCTCTCCAGGAAATAAAATCATATAGCAAATAAAGGCTGACTTAACTGAACTACTGCCTATGCTTATCAATGTAAATTCAAAACCAAGACCCTTAATTTTTAAACTAAGTAGACATTTATTCAGCAACCTTGTTCTGTAAGATACAAGCCACTATTACAGACACGGATGACATAACAGTCCTACTCTGATAGAGCTTACAGTCTAAAGAATAAAAATTTGAATACCATTAAATTTTTTTTCTGAAGATCTGTGATAAACCACCGCAGAGCAACCAAATATCAAAGCCTAATTATAATCTTAAAATGAGAGGCCACAGGAAGAACTTGCAAATTTTGCTTGATTTTTCACCTGATGGCTTAGTATTGATCTCAACTTTAAAACTGTAGTTATGTATGTACACCATATTGTAGTCAGTGAGGATCTCCCTTCACCTATACACACACAAAACACTCAGAAATAGCTGAGTGTTATAAAACTAACACATAATCAATGTATCACAGCAAACATGAAAAAGTCATCTTCAAATGAATTTCAGAAGGGGCTCCTGGCTGGCTCAGTTGGTAGAGCATGTGACTCTTGATCTCAGGGTCATGAGTTCAAGCCCTAATAAAATTTGTGTTTTTTGTTTTTTTTTTTAAAGGCGTCCAGGGTTGGGGCACCTGGCTGGTTTGTTCACTAGGGTAGTATGTGACTCTTGATCTCAGGTCCTCAGTTTGAGCCCCATGTTGGGCATAGAGAGTACTTTAAAAAAAAAAAAAGCTTCTAGGGTGTTTTAAGTTCCATTTCCTAACTGGACATTTAAAAATCCCACCAACCACATGCGAATTAAGGTGAATAAAGACTTTATGATAAAGGAAGGTACCCTGTACAAGAAATAATAATTTGCAATGAATCTAATTAGAACCCATGACAACATGATAAAAATATGATTATCAAAAGTAATATAAGATTTAAAAAGAATGCTTGGGGCACTCAATTGGTTAAGTGTCCGACTCTTGATCTCAGCTCAGGTCTTGATCTTGGGGTCATGAGACCAAGCCCCGCATTGGTCTCCATGCTGGGCGTGGAGCCTACTTTAAAAAAAATAAAAAGAAAAAGAATCCTTGAGAAAGACATACCCTAAAGAAAAAAAAAAAAACTTAATCCAAAATTTCATAAAACTTTTTTTGTTTTTAATCATAGGTTGACAGCAAGAGGGAAGAAACAGGCTAATAGAGAAGTAAAAACCTACTAAAGTTCTGTTGTTTTTGAGGGGGAGGGCAAGAAGGCAGTGACACTGTACAAATTAATTTCCAGTGGCATGAAAAAGAGATTCAAATATGACTGCTATATTAAAATGGTACACTAAAATTTTAAGTTTAGTAACATAAAAAGTGTGATTACCAGTGGCCACTATACTTGTTTTTACTATAAGAACATTTTATGAATAAACACTGCTTTTTCCACTTAGTAAGAGAATACAAGATACTTACAAAAGAATTAATCTGAAGAGAAGTTGGTCAGTTACCACAACATGGAAATGGGAGTCACGAATTACAACAGTAATGAAGAGACACCCTTACTGAGAGTTTCTCACATACCAAGCCCTCTGCCAAATGTTTTTCATCTAATACTAAATCCTCACAGCCACCATCAAGTAGATACTACTATTACCATTATCCCCAATCCACAGATGAAAAACAGTGGACTTGAAAAATTCCAATTCCAAATGTAATTGGACAAAATCACTTTTTAAAAAATGTTTTTATTGTAAAAGTTCCTTTTTCAGTCTCGTGTTGTCTTCTTGCAGATAAAAAATCTCCATCTATGTGAACTGTTATAAATGAAGGAGAGATGTGCATAAAGTGGACAGGACGGTTGATTTATGAATTATGTGACGATGTGGTGTATCACTTGGACTGGATCACATAACTAATAGGTCACATAACTAACAAATGGCAGCACTGGGGTCCAAACTCAAGTTTTTCTGATTCAACTTGCAAATGTCTTAACCACTCTATTAAAGAGTCTTCTCAAGAGGCAAATAAAGGCAGTGCCCACGTAAGCATTGCCCAGAAAGGATACCCGGACTCAAAGGAACCTGTCTGGTTCCGGAGGCAGCACCATTCCCCTTATGAAGATAGGGAAGGTTTTCAGGGCAGTTTCATTCTCTGGTTCCATCGGGCTCCCTCCTCCGCGGGAAGCCTGCTTCTCCCTCTCTCACTCCCCCTGCTTGTGTTCCCTCTCTCGCTGTGTCTCTCTCTGTCAAATAAATAAATAAAATATTTTTTAAAAATAAAGAAAATAAATAAATAAAAAATAAATAAAATCCTTCACTAATAGGGCACTTGGGTGGCTGAGTCGGAAGAGCATAAGACTCTTGATATCAGGGTTGTGAGTTCAAGCCCCATGTTGGGTGTGAAGATTACTTAAAAATAAATAAAATAATAAATAAAATTAAAAAATAAAATAAAATCCTTCACTAACTTCCCTACTACTTTCATGACAAACTCAAAGCCTTTAACAAAAACCCAGCATTATGTGGCCCTATTCTCAGCCTTTCCTCTCCCCACCTGAGGCTCCAGGTAGAACACCTGCCTCATGTCTTTGGCCTGCAGTTCCTTTGGTGGAACAGTCTTTCCAGCCTTCAGCAAGTCCACCCTGCACCATCCCTTTCCCCTCTGCTGCCTCTCCCTATTGTCCATAGCACCCTCTACTTTCCCTATCATAGCATGGATCAGCCCATTTTCTTACTGGTGTCAACACTAGCATGAGCTCCTACTACATATGTCCTTGGCACCTAACAGGTCTTTAATATCAAATAATCAAATGATTCTGAATAGTCACCGGGGGCACAGTTTATCTATTCCTAACTTTTTATGAACTACAACAATGGGATTTCCAGTTAGGAATATAACCTGGGCATTTACAGGGAATAACCAGTTTCTCCATCTTTCTCTTACCCCAGAACCAAGCAGCCAAAGACAGGAAGGGTCTTACATTTAATTAGAGCCCTTTTCTTCACAGGCCTTACATAGCATTTTAAATTTAAGACATTATGTGGATCCCTGAGGACTCTACAACTTCCTACAGACGAGATTAGGGGTTTTCCAGGGCAAACGTCCCTATGATAGCTGTAACAGACTGTTGTTACAGCTTTAGCATTGGGGCACCTAGCTGGCTCAGTCGGAAGAGCATGCAACACTTGATCTTGTGGTTGTGGGTTCAAGCCTTACAATGGGTATAGAGATTACTAAAAAAATAACTTAAAAAAAAAAAAAAGGACAAAGTTTAAAAAAGGGGGGGGGGTTGGCTTTACATGCACTTTAAATCACACAACCACTCTTGAGCATTAGGCACCACTGTTATCCCCATGGTTCAGATAAGGGAACTAGATCCCAGAAAGTCACTAACTCATCCAAGGTTAAACAACCAGGTGGTGAAGAAACCAGAATTCAAACTCAGACAATATGTCTTTACAATCTTGGTGTGGCCTGTGCAAAACAGTCAAGGAATGTTGAATGAATGAATGAAATCAGTAAACTGTACTAGGTCAGGATGATGCATTTGGGATTCTATTAGAAAAGGGGAACTTGGGGGGCTCCTGGGTGGTTCATTTGGTTAAGCGTCTGCCTGCAGCTCAGGTCATGATCTCAGGATCCTGGGATCAAGCCAGGGATCATGCTCCCTGCTGAGCAGCGAGTCGGCTCCTCCCTCTCCCTCTGCCCCTCCCCCCTGCTCATGCACACTCTCTCTCTCTCAAATAAATAAAAAAAATCTTTTTTTTTAATATTTTATTTATTTATTTATTTGAGAGAGAGAGAGGGAGAGAAACAGCATGAGAGGGGAGAGGGTCAGAGGGAGAAGCAGGCTCCCCGCCGAGCCGGGAGCCCGATGTGGGACTCGATCCCAGGACTCCGGGACCATGACCCAAGCCGAAGGCAGTCGCTTAACCAACTGAGCCACCCAGGCGCCCAAATAAAAAAAATCTTAAAAAAGAAAAGGAAAAAGGAACTTGGACAATCCTAAACGCATATTGGATTTTGGATTACATTTTATGGGAATAAATATAAGCATTTTCAAAACTCAGCACTATTAGTGATCTTATGGGGCCCACCCAAAGAAAGACCTCTTGCTCTGTATCTATTCCTTCTTCACAGGGAGGGGGGCTTGCAGACTTGGACATCATGGCCAGCGACATACTTGGAGAACACAGAGCCAGCATGCATTAAAATGTCTGGGAAGGAAGAAGGCACAAAACTAGGCTAGCGAAGCCTGCAGCCTTTTTGGGGAGGGGGGGGCAGGGGGGTGGCTCACCTCCCGCAGCTCCAGTCTTTGGGCCACAGCTTCCAGGCTCTCCTGGCCAGTGCTCTCCACAGACAGCGTGAACTCCACAAATTCGTTATTGAGCAGCTGGATGCGGGCAACCAGGCAGCTCTTGCTGGACACGGTGTAGCGCCGGGTGCGTTTTAGCTTCAATCCAAATGGCAGTGGCATCTTCTCGTCCCTTCGAGCGTGGCGGAGAGGTTAAAGAGGGAAAAGCCCCGCCACCAACGCGGAGGTGGTGATGGCGGGAGAAAGCGATCCTCTCCCGACGGGAGGAGTACTGCACAGTCTCCGGCCGCTCACCCGGCAGCGGCTGCCGCCATCAAAAAGCAACTGAGTCCCCAAAGGCCGGGTGAAGGGAGCATCCACGCCCGTGCTGAGGAAAGAGGAATACCAATTACAGGGGCAATAGCAACTTCTGAACGGAGTTTCTATTTTTATCCCCCTCCCCGGCCGCCTCTGAGTTTTTTAAAAAAATAAAAATCATGGGGGCGCCTGGGTGACTCAGATGGTTAAGCGTCTGCCTCCGGCTCAGGTCATGATTCCAGGTCCTGGGATTGAGATCTGCATTGGGCTCCCTGCTCAGTTGGGAGCCTGCTTCTCCCTTTCCCTCTGCCTGTCTCTCTGCCTACTTGTTCTCTATCTCTATCCTTCTGTCAAATAAATAAATAAAATCTTTAAAAAAATAAAAATAGGGGTGCCTGGGTGGCTCAGTCGGTTAGGCGTCTGCCTTCGGCTCAGGTCATGATCCCAGGTCCTGGGATCGAGCCCCGCATCGGGCTCCCTGCTCCGCGGGAGGCCTGCTTCTCCCTCTCCCACTCCCCCTGCTTGTGTTCCTGCTCTCGCTGTCTCTCTCTCTGTCGAATAAATAAATAAAATCTTAAAAAATAAAAATAAAAATCATGAGAGCTGTATCCAAAGAATAAGCTTTCCGGGCCTCCTGGAAAAAGAAGGCCTGAGCAGGATCTGGGAGGCAGTGAGGAAGTTTATCATCGCACTGCCTTAGCCCCTGGGTCAGACTCCACCCCTCATTGAACCCTACAAATAGCGATAACCACCTACGGCTATCTTCGGGATTAAACCAGACGGTGGCTGGCACTGCCGTACCGCCAAATTTAGTAGCCAGCATTAGTATGGTTCTACGTTAAAGTTTTGTTTTTTATAGTTAATTTTTTCGGCTCCCTAAGACGCCAAGTGTCGGGGTTCTTTAGCCCTTATGGGAGATAACAGCAAAACACCTCCAAAAGCCCTCGGTGAAAGTCTAAACCCCATCAGACGAATGAACCCTGAACCCAAAGGGGAGGAATAATCCCCTGTAACATATGGCAACTGGGAGGTTCGAGCGAGGTGAAACGCTTAGCAAGCACTGGTGGGGCCGTTTCTGCTTTATAAACATTTACGTCACCAAACTGACTGACAAGTCATAAAGACCCTACCAATGCCGTTACCCGATTACCACCAGAAGCGGGGAAGTTCTGAAAACCGTGGCCCCGGCTTCCCAGCAGGTGGGGACGCCCGAGAGGCGGTGGGCCTTCACCGGAGCAGGGCCGCGGCCCCGAAGCCGAGGCGGAAGAGGTCTTAAACGCCATCCTCGATTAACGAGGGGCGGACCCGGCTCAGCAAGCCCCCGAAGCAGGAGGAGCAGCGGAGAACTGCGGCTCCGACTCCCTCCACCGCGTCCTCCCCGCCGAAAAGCCCGCGGCGTTGCCCGGCCAACGCGCAGCCTCAGAAGTGCCGGAACTCTCCGCCCGCCGCCGCGTTTCCAGACGGACGAGCTAACGAAGGACTGGCTCCCGCTGCCCCCGGAGGGAACGTTTAAAGAGCCCAGCTCGAGACCCACAGGAGGTGGAGGGGTCTGGGCGGGGTCCGTTTGGTTCCCTGTTTGGAGCCTCAGGACACCTCCACGCCCCATACGTGATTTACAACGTTTTTAAACACACCGGGTAACTCCTGCGCTGGAGCAAACAGCGTGAGCGGCGGCTGGGGTTTTGTGCACTGCCTGGGTTTTTTCCCCCTAAACGAGTCAACAAAATCCCGGGAGGGTTCCTACCCTTTGGGGGTTTGTTTTTTTCTGAGTAGAGGCTGCCCCAGAAGACGAGTCGTTCGTTCAGCGAGGCTCGGCCGTGGCTGTGGCTGGCTACCCTGAACTTGGGCGGGGAACCGCGCGGAGGGGCAGAGTCCGCCCCCAGTCCTCTCATCTGGGAGACACAGAACCCAGGCCTCGAAAGAAGCGACTTTCTCAGCTTCACACGGGGATGGGCTGAGCTGGGAAATGGATCCCAGGTTCCTCATTCCCAGGCTTCTGCTCTTTTCCGCTTTCCTGACTGCGTCTCGGTTTCAGAGGTGATGGGCACACAGGGCTGGAGTACGGCAGAACTAGAGAATAGAGAGTAGCTATTTCGCTAGGCTTTGCCAGAGTTAACATTAAGTAATTCCACTCCACAAAAGTGTATTGCGTCTCTGAGTACAAGGCAGCGTAGTGGGCAGTGTGAGAAATCTAAGACGAACCTTAAGCCGTCGCCGCCCTTAAGGAGATTACATGCATGCTATAATTATATACGTGGCTGTATCTCTGGTAAGGACCGCACCACGGTTTTCTCTGTTTGTGTTCTTGCTTTTGTTGTTTGTGTTTTGGTTTTTTTGCCTTTGGAGTTCTGGTTATGCCCAGGTAGCCAGAAAAATAAAAGTTAAAAACAAGGACTAGAGGAAGAAGGCCAAAGGAAAAAACCAGGACTACTTAAAGCACTGTTTTTTGCTGAGTACCTTCTATAAGTAAAAGCACCATACTAAGGGGGGTGATATAAATATTATAAAAAGATATGGTCTCCACCTGCAGTTTTCAATGCCCTTTGCTATGTAGGTGTATAAACTAGTTGAGGCAAAATGAAAAAAAAAAAATCAAGAAATGAGAACTTTAAATAAGCTTTTGACCAGAAAATTGCCTGATAAGCTATCAGTGTTTGTATAATACAAATGTTAAAAGATTATATGTATGTAACATACCACACCACATATACTATTAAATACCTTTCGTGAGATGAGGTGGTGGATTTCAATTTTACATACAAATTATGGTTAACAAAAAACGGGACAGGTTAAGTAGTGTGATGAAGAGACAAGATACTGCATTTATGCAGAGGAAAGATGAGTATTTGTATTGAGTGTTCAAATATGGTAGACTCTTCATTACAAAGATAGACCTAGGCCTTGAAGGCAGTAGGTATTATACTATATAACTTAATTATTAACTTAAGCTCTGATTAAGCAGAGTAAAATTTTCAGTTGTTCCTGGGATTTGAAATGTTTTACTGCATCAGAGATAAAGAAAAGCCAATGTTTTCTCTCAGGTAGATTTTATAATGTAACAGAAAAGATTGAGGGGTGAATGTGGATGTCAGGGTGCATTTTTCCCCAAGATCCATCCACAAGAATAGCTTGCTTTTTGCTTATTTATATAAAACCTACTGTGTTAATACTGTTTAATAATTTAGAAAATTATCAATGATTTACACCTTTTAATTTTCTGTTATATACAGTTTTCACTAGCAAATCATGTCAAAGTTATTAATGTTCAAATGGAGTAGAAATATAAGTTGCTTTTTTGGGGGGGTCTGTTTCAGATGTAAAATAATATGGAATAGCGGCTCCTGGGTGGCTCAGTGTAAAATAATATGCAATAGCGTAGCCTGGGCTGCTCAGTCGGTTAAGCGTCTAACTTCTGCTCAGGTCATGATTGGAGGGTCCTGGGATAGAGCCCCACGTAGGGCTCCCTGCTCAGCGGGAAGCCTGCTTCTCCCTCTCCCTCTGCCTGCCGCTCTGCCTACTTGTGCTCTCTGTCAAATAAATAAAATCTTTTAAAAAAAATATGCAATAATTTGAAAGTTCTGAAATTATAACTTATCTACTAAAGAGATAATTCATAATTTGCTTGTGAAGGAAAAAAAACTAGTAAATACTTTCTCTACAAAACCATCCTGTTATGTAATAAGGGACACATGTTAAGTTCTGTTCCACTTGTCAAAAGGCAGTCTCATATTTGTGAATTCATTTTAATGTTTCCACATTCCCTTTCAAAACTTTCTCAAATACACTGTAACTCTGAATCCTGTCGTTTCCCCCCTTGCTGCCAAGATCCTCCCCACATGTAATTTTGCCACTGATACTGTAATCACAGAATATATGACATCTTTAGAGTAATATATAGATCTATAGTATTAAATCAAACATATTTCTCATGGACAATATGCGTAAATACTCGAGAATAAAATACCCTAGAAACAAAACAACTATTATTAGAGTAAAATTACTATCATATCCCAAAGTTAAAAAAAAAATCTGTCAGCAACTAATTAGGCATACAGCGGTTGTCAGAGCACACGGTGTTTTGAATATGTTTGTGAGCATACGCTATTATTATAAGGCTTTCTCAGCATAAAAGAAAAGACGTGCATGCCAAGAGCGGCCAATCTAATCAGGATTTGCAGAAATCACAAGTCGGAATTTGCAGACCCAAGAATTCTTTTTTCCAGAGTAAACACTCTTTACTCCAAAAACAAGTCATCGCCAAACAATCCTTCCCTACTCGCCTTCTCGCCAAAGTTATCTGGCACATTTCTCATTTAATATACCGAGAGGCAAAAATATGCCTAAGACTGTTAAAACCCTGATCCAGAATTAAGCCGCAACAATCAGCCAAGGAGTTCAGAATAGAAGTTCAAGACCCCTTTTAGAAATGAACTCAACTAGATCACGGAGACCTGGAAAGGGAAGACTTTTCTCTTTGTTAACGCTCCTGCCACGGGTCTGGAAGCCGGGACCCATGCTCCGGGAGGGACTCCAAGGCTGGCCGACGCGCTCCGGGGTCCCCGCTGGCGGACACACCCCACCGCTCGGCCCCAGCGCCCGCCCTTCGGCCGGGGCCCCGCGCCCTCACCTGCTCCCGCTCCCGCATCCTCGGGGCCGCGCGCCCCGCTCAGCGGCCCGCCTCCCGGGGTCCCGCCGCGCGGCAGCCACAGCCGCGCCCGCACGCCAGCCCGCGCCGCGGCGCGCTCATGGGGTTCGCGCGCCTCACTTCCTGTCTCGCAAACCTCGGCCGGCAGACCATTCCCCCGGGCAGAGTCCGGCGGCGGTGACGGGAAAGGCCCGGAGGTGGGACCGGCCGGCCGGGGGCGCCGCACAAAGGAACCGGGCGGGGGCTGGAGTGGCAGGAGGACGGCCGGACGGACGGCCGGACGAACAGACGCGGCCCGGGACGCGCGGCCGGAGCAGCGGAGCGGCCGGGCCGGGCGTCCCTCCCCCTGGGCCGGGCGGGCGGGGCGGATCCGGGGAGGCGGCGGCGGCGGCCCGTGACCTCAGACAGTTGGAATGCGGGCGGCGGGGCGCGGGGGAGGTGCGGACAGCTGCGCCCGGCCGCCGGGGAGGGGGCGCGCCGCTGCTTTTTTTTTTAATCATATGACCACTTATTTTAAGAGTTTCCAAATAAAGCAAGGCTTTTAATAAAAATGAGGGGAGGGGGATATTATTTCGGTTCCAGGTAAAGGGTCCGTAGAATGCTATTATTGCTGGAGTTATTCCTTTACTGTTGTACATTTCTGAAAACAATTCAAATATTCTATTTCTTACTTCCATGCTTACGTCTAAAGATATACCCCATAAAAAAGGAAAAACACTTTAGAGTACTGGGTGAGAAAGTCCCCTTCTCCCCCCAAAAAGGTTGATATGCCTCAAATAACATCTCGGTCTCCGAAAGAGCTGGATAAATATGCAACAGAGTAGAGCTATTAGGGATGGGGACTCCATGGTCAAGTTGTCTAGGTTCAAATTTCAGCACCAACACTTTATAGCTGGGTAAACTTGTGCAAATTTCCTAACCTCTCTGCCTGCTTCCTCTCTTCTAAAGTGAGAATAATAATAATCGCTGTCCAGTAACTTGTGTAAAATACATGTGAAGTGTTTCATTTAACTCTAGACCCCATTAGCAGTGTTTATTATTACACGGCATTGTATTTTTAAGCCGCATTATTGTAACTGAATTACAGCACTTAAGCGGAGGAATAAAACTGTGTGACCCTAACACCATCACAATAGGGTTATTTGATCTTTACCTGGCATGTGGTTTGAGTGATTGGAGCAGGGAAGCTTTTATTTGGCAAATTTTAATTTAAATGATTTTTAAAAAAAACCGTTTCTGGAAAGCTTTTTGGTATTAGATTTTATTCAAGTCTCATTTTCATCAACAATTAGCAGTACTTACTATGCCTATGTCATGGCCCCTGCACACAGAGGACTTCTGGTCTAGTGGAAGATGCACACACCTACACACCACACATACAATCATAGAGGTATGAGCACTCTGGGAGAACAAAGCTGGCCAAGATTCAAGGCAGGTGATGGAGCTAAAAGCTAGTAAGACTACATGTGTTTCTGATAGAAAAATTAAATTAATTCTCTTTGTAACTAATATTTCAACAGTACACCATGAGGGGGTCAAATTGTGTGTGAGGAAAAAAAACACATGAAAATGAGTCCCTTTTCTGGTCTCCCGAGCTAGAAAAATTGAAATTATGTGAGACCCTTCTCCCTGTCTCATCTCCAGCCTACCATCAAGACCTGGTATTTCCTCCTTTGCAATCTCTCAGGATTTCTTTCTTTCCTCTCTGCCTCCTACCCCCTTCCCGCAATTCTAAACCAAACCATCATTTTACATCCGGATTATTGCAACAAGGATGGTCTTGCATCTGGTTTCTCAGTTCTCTCTCCTTTACAGGCAAATACCAAGCTTACCTCTCTCTCTTGGGTCTATCACTCCCAAGGGACCCCCAAGGCTAGCTTTTCTGCCTGTCCTTTAAGGCCTTTCTAAGTTGCTCTAGCCTCTTTGGCCATTCTCAATTTCTCTCTTCCCCCTGAATGCCCCAGTCAAGCTATTTCTCCTGGCCCATAGCACCTCCTGCCCGCCCGCCCCCTTTCATTTTTCTGAGTCTTGCCTTGCTCTCCAAGCCTCAATTCAAGGCTCTCTGCTTCCAAGACACCCCATTCCACAGTGATCTCCACACTTGGCAAGAGCTTTAAAAACTATTTCATGAAGGCTTCTTTTATATCTCCTAGAATTCCTAGGACAACTACTGGCAGAGAGTAAGTACTAAATAAAAACGTGTTAATTGAATCGGGAAGAAAATAAAAGAATTTTAAAAATAGAAAATGATCATAAAACCCAAGCGATATTAGACAACAGATTTGAACTTCCTCCCCCTCACTGCATCAGTGTCATTTGCTAACCAAGTACTTAAACTCTATTTTCTCTCAACCATGTTAATATGACAGTAACTCCCCCGTGATAAGCCACATGAGCAGCCCCTTCAAAGCATCAGACTTGAAATTATTATTGGTTAAGTTTGAATGAAGAGAAATAATTTGTATGGTTCAACCCCAAAAAGTATAAAAAGCTGTCAGTGAAAATCTCCTTCTCACCCTGCCTGCTAGACACCCAGCTCTCCTCTTGCCAGTAACCAGTGTTTACCATAACCTTCTGTATCTATTTAAAGATACTCTGTAGATAAATAAGCCATTACATATCTGTATCTTTACCTCCTCTTGTTACCCAGAAAGTGGCATAGTATAAATACTTATCCACATGAAGATAATTCTTAATAAAATAATTAAGATTTAAGGGGTCCCTGTCTCAGTCGTTGGTAGAGCATGAGACTCTTTATCTTGGGGTTGTTAAGTTCGAGCCCCATGTTGGGTGTAGAGATTAGTTAAAAATAATATATTTAAGGGTGCCTGGGTGGCTCAGTCGTTAAGCGTCTGCCTTCGGCTCAGGTCATGATCCCAGGGTCCTGGGATCGAGTCCCACATCGGGCTCCCTGTTCAGCGGGAAGCCTGCTTCTCCCTCTCCCACTCCCCCTGCTTGTGTTCCTGCTCTCGCTATCTCTCTCTGTCAAATAAATAAATAAAATCTTTAAAAAAAAAATAATAATATCTTTAAAAAATAAATAAAATTTAAAAAAGAAAGTCCTGAATTTAAAAAGATAATCAATAAAAAGGAAAGGAAATTGTGGTTTTGGTGGTGCACTGACTAATATTTTCTTAGGAGTTAAGAAATTCAGGGCACGCCTGGTTGGCTCAGTTGGTGGAGCATGTGACCCCATCTCGGGGTTGTGAGATCGAGCCCTGCATTGGGTGTGGAGATTACTTAAAAAAATAAAATCTTAAAAAAGGAAATCTGCTCTGATAGCTTGGAGAGTACCTACTCTACCTCACTATGTAAATTATCATCTTCTGCAAGAATCTAAACTGAATGACTGACCCTCTCCTCCCACCACATAGAGATAATGATTCCCAGAGGGAAGGGGTAGGAAGAGCCAGAAAGACAAATAAGATGTATGGCTCTGTCCTCAAAGACTTAGGAGCGTGCGCGTGCGCACACACATACATGCACTCCAGTACTATATATATGCATATATATTGTAGTAGGGGGATATATTAATGAGAATATATTTTAAGGGGGGTAGTCATGTCTGGTTTATCACTGTGATTAGCTTCTAGCTGAGCCTGGAAGGACAAACAAAAAAGCGCACAAAGAACTCAAGGAAAAGAAGAGAAAAGCATTCCAGGCTGAAGGAAACCACCCCCAAACCCTCCCTCTCTCCCTCCTGCCCCCCCACCCCCCATATACAGGCTTGCAAAGGATGAGCACATGCCCAATGTCCAGCTGGAATGCTGCCCTGAGAGCAGGCTGGAGGTAGGAACAGGCCAGTGTTAGAGGACTCAGGGCACCATGGAGTTGAGCTCAGGCCTCTCTGACTTCAAAACTAACACTCGTTTTGTCATCTTGTCTCTTTAAAAGACAACCCAGAACCCTCTTAGCCTGCATTGTCATTTATTGAAATTTAGTCCTCATTCTATCCCCTATAGCAAAATAGGTCATTCATCCTGAACTGGAGAGCCCTTCCATGCCAGAAAAGAATTCTCTTGGTCTAGCTTAGTCTTTTTCAAGGTAAATACCCTTTGTTCCTTTAAGGGTTTCTCTCTGGTCATCGTCCTCTGGATGTGATATGGTTTATGAAGCTGCATCTTCCAGGGAAGCACCTTGAACAGTGTTGGAACACTGAACACCATCGGTTTAGTGGGTTGCACCCTGTGACACTGTAACTCTTCCTGAGGTCTAAATATGTGGGTTCTTTTTTTTTTAAGACTTTTTTTTTTAAGATTTTATCTATTTATTTGAGAGAGAGAGAGATAAGGAAAGAGAGCACAAGCTGGAAGAGAGAGCATGAGGAGGGGGCAGAGGGAGTGAATTTTTTTTTTTTTATCTTTAATTTTAAGTGAGCTCTAGGTCCAATGTGGGGCTTGAACTTACTCCCAGAGATCAAGAATCACATGTTCTACTGCCTGAGCCAACCAGGTGCTCCCCCCACTTTTTTTTTTTTAAGTAAAATCATTTCTTTTCATCTCCTTTTCTTTATTATTATAAATGTGTGCATTCTTAAGCAGCTTTTAAAAGTATTGTTCTGACAGTTAACCCTTTCTTGAATACATTTTTTAAGGATTTATTTATTTGAGAGAGAGAGCACAAGCAGGGGTGGAGGGGAGGGGAGGGCAGCGGGAGAGAGAGAAGCAGTCTCCCTGCCGAGGGTTCCGAGGACTCAATCCTCAGACTCTGGGATCATGAGCTGAGCCAAATGAAGGCAGACGCTTAACTGACTGAGCCACCCAGGCACCCCTTGAATACATTTTAATAAAAGTTTCCCTATTCCAAATACATTTTTTTAAAAAAGATCTTATTTATTTATTTGACAGAGAGAGAGGCAGCGAGAGAGGGAACACAAGCAAGGGGAGTGTGAGAGGGAGAAGCAGGCTTCCCACGGAGCAGGGAGCCCGACGCGGGGCTCGATCCCAGGACCCCTGGATCAGGGCCCGAGCTGAAGGCAGACGCTTAACGACTGAGCCACCCAGGCGCCCCTCCAAATACATTTTAATGAAAACATTTTCTATTCTCTGTAAAATGTTCTTTCAATATTATCTAAATATTGACTAACGATTTTGTAACTGGTAATGGATACAAAAGTGTTTTCATTCTTAGTTCTGAAATCGTGGATAAATAGAAATAATGTACTATCTTTTGGATTGTGAGTGTCATGAAAGCAGGGACTCCGTCTTGCTCATCTTTGTGCTCTGGCTCCCAGCACAGTGTCTGGTTCTGAGAAGGCATTTAATTTTTAATCAACAAACAGTGCTGCTGTGAGCCAAACACAGTTTAAAATGCTTCCCAAATTTTAATTTATTTCATCCTCATAACCCTATGAAGGAGAAACTGCTATCATATGAATGTCACAGGTGAGGAAACTGAGGCACAGAAAGGCTAAGCAACTTGCCTAAGGTTTAGGAGGGAGTAGCAGGGCTGGGATTCAAACCCAGACAGTCTGGCTCCGGTGTCCTTGTTCTCACTTTGCTCTGCTGCTTCTCATCAATGTTGGATGAGGGCAGGATGGTTGGATTAATCCATGAGGAATGCTTTTGTTAATTTAGGTCATTTATTTTATCCTACAAATATTTCATAAGTGCTTCCTATATGTCCAGCATCCTGAAAGAAATTTTGGAGAAATGGAGAACTACAAGAGTTTGTAATTTTGTTAGAGAGGACACATACACAATTAATATTACAGAGGGTATATTAAGTGTCATCCTAGTAGCTCCCACATAGATGCTATAGGAATTCAGAAGGAAAAAAATGATTACATAAGATAAAGGGCCATGTGGCAAACAGACCCTAGGTGGCCCCATGATTCTTGCCCCTGCTGTTTACACCCTGTATAATCCCCTCACCCTGACAGTGGGCAGCACCTGTGACTTGCTTTTAGTTAATGAATATGGCAAAAATAAAGGGGGGGGGGATTTTGCAGATGTAATGAGCCCATAAATCACTTGATTCTGGGGTCAGGCCCTGGGTGGCCCTAAGTTACCCAACAGAGTGAGAGCCCCGAGAAGAAGAGGAACTGGGCCTTCCCTGAGCTGAGAGACTGTCTTGGTGGACTTAAGTAAGTAGCCATGTTGAAGAAGCGCATGGCAAGGAAACTGTGGGCAACCTCTATGGCCTCAAGACAAACAGCTAGGAAAAAGCTGGGGCCCTCCCTCGTAAAGTTGCAAGGGAATTAATTTTGCTAACAACACCAGTGAGCTTAAAAGTGGAGTTTTCCTCTGTCAAGCCTCCAAATGAGAACACGGCCTGTGACTGACACCCCAACAGCAGCCTTGTGAGAGCCTGACCAGAGGACTCAGTTAAGCTGTGCTCAGATTCCTGACTCATGAAAACCATGAGATGGTAAATGTGTGTGTTTTAAGCTGCTAAGTTTAGTGTGTGGTCATTTGTTATTAAGCAATGGATAGCTAATAGGGACCACTTCCAGATTTAGTGGATATGGGGGAGAAGGGAGACCTCTCTCTGCTTATTCCTAGATTTTATGATCATGGACAGGGAGAATTAAGCTGTTATTGATAGAAACAGGGACATCAGGAATAGAAACCAATCTGAGTGGGGGACGGGAAAGATAATGAAGACGTAAATTTTGATGTGCTGAATTTGGGGGAAATACAAATGCCTGAAGTCATCTGGAATTTGGGAGTGGAGTTTAGGGGGAAAGTCAGGGCTGACAGAAAATTCGGTTATTCTCAGCATAGAGATGACAGCTGAAATCCTAAGAATAATAGAGTTCTCTAAAGGAAGGGTTTCAGAAAGGAAGGAGCAGGAGAGTGACTGTAAATCTTGGGGAAGGGCCACCGAGTGGGGAGGGGGGAAGGAAGGCAGAAACCGACCCAAGGGAAGCAGTACTTGTGGAATCATTAGAAAGGACTGTATTGGGGTGCTTGGGTGGCTCAGTTGGTTGGGCATTCAGCTCTTGATTTCCTCTCAAGTGGTGATCTCTGGGTGGTGGACTCAAGCTCCACGCCTGCTCCCCGCTCAATGGAGTTGGCTTGAGATTCTCTCTCTCCCTCTTTCTGCCCCTCCCCCCGCGCTCTCTCAAATAAATGAATAAATATATAAAATCTTTTATTTTATTTTTAAAATATTTTATAAGATTTTATTTATTTGACAGAAAAAGAGAGAAAAGGAACACAAGCAGGGAGAGTGGGAGAGGGAGAAGCAGGCTTCCTGCTGTGCAGGGAGCCCGACCCAGGCTCGATCCCAGGATGCCGGGATCATGACCGAGCGGAAGGCAGACGCTTAACGACTGAGCCACCTAGGCGCCCCAAATAAAATCTTCTAAAAAAAAGAAAAAAAGAGGACTGTGATTGATTGGTTCTCCTGCGCGGGATAGTCGGTTCCCTCCAAGTGTAATTATAATGCAACCGCTAGGAGGCAGTCTATTTTACAGGTAGGAAAACTAAGGACTTAAAGGTTTAAATCATCTAAACCATTATTATCACATTAAAAGCCAGTGAAAGCTGAATTCTAACTCAGATATCATACCAAAGCCAGGGATCTTTCCGCTGCGTTTAATTCATCTTTATTTTCCAAAGAGCGTAAAATGAGTAAGTGAGGGCGAGGAAAGGGGAGCGCTCTCCAGGTGCCGGGAGCGGCGGAGAGAAACCGAGGGCATCCTCCGGCCGCTGCTCTCCTAGCCGCCAGCAGAGGCCGCCCGAATACAGACCCCGCGGGCCCAGGTGCGCGCAGGCGCAGGCGCAGGCGCGCTCGACTCTGCTCTCCCTGGCGCGCCGGGCCGGTGGGGGCGGGTCACGCAGATCGCGCGGCCGGGAGCTGGTAGCTGGCGGCTGCGGCGGCGGAGCTGCGGGGCCGGGAGCCGGCGCGGGGCTCTGGGGAAGCGAAGCGCCGCGCAGTGCTGAGCCCGCCGCCCGCCGGGAGCCATGGAAATCGGCACCGAGATCAGCCGCAAGATCCGGGTAAGGCCCGCGTCGGGCGGGGGCGGGAAGCCGGGCCTCGGCGGGCGGGCGGGCGCGCGGTTGTCAGGAGTAACGGGGACCGTGGGCCCGGCCTGGACGCCGCGGCCTACTCGCCGCCGGGGGCTCTCGGCGAGCTGCGGGGCCGGCGAACGACTCCTCCTCGGCCTGGGCCGCCTCGGGCCGACGGGCCGGAGAGCTCGGCGGGCGAGCGGGGCCGCGGCTGGAGAAAGCCGCCGGGAGCGGAAGGAGGCGTGGAGCGCCGGGCGAGAGACGCGCTCGGCGGCGGCTGGAGGGGCCCGCGGGGACGGGGGAGGGGCCCGGGCGCCTCCCCGCCCCCACCCGGGACCCGGGCGCCGAGCGGGCGGGAGGTGCGCGCAGCTGCCGAGTCGCCTCTGCGTTACGGAGCCGGTGCGTTTCCGCCTTTCTCACACGCGACGTTTGTCTTTCTCTTCTTCCCTCAGAGTGCCATTAAGGGGAAATTGCAAGAATTAGGAGCTTATGTTGGTAAGTTTTTTTGTTGTTGTCAGCGTAATGGAATTTAGGCTTTGCTGCTAACTGAATTTTAGTGAATGCATTTTTTTTTTTCCCTTCGTACTGTCGACTTTGGAGAAACCCCTTTTTACTTTCAAATCTGATTCTTTGCGGTTTCTTATTCTTACTGTCTTTTCTTGAAAGCTCTATATGCAACCTTGCTCCCCCCCCCCAAAAAAAACCCGCCTTTTAATATGGTGCTTTTAAGATTGTTTAGCCTCCTCTGTTGAGGCTGTCTTATTCTCCATGTTTATTTGATTCTGTTTTTCCTGTTCTCTTTGCTTTCCTCTTGATCTTCTTGTTTCAGAACTTACTTTGCATATGAATGTTTTCTGGCCGTTGCCTCTGCCGCGGTTCAGTGAGTTTTATTTTCAAATCTTTCTTTTTTCCTGTCTCTTTTCCTCTTAGCACCCACAGTAATGTTTTCTCTTTTTCTTTATGCTTTTATGATTTATAATTTGAGTGTTTACTTTGGATCAGGCACTGTGCTTAACCATTGTCTATGCGTTAGGTCATGATAATATCCAGGAGAACACTGGAAGGTAAGTGGTAATACTCCTATGTGTACAAGCAAGGAAACTGAGGCTTTGACTGTTTACTTGAGCAGTGCTTTATGGATTGAGATTTGGGTCTGTTTGGCTCCAAAGCTGGTGCCTCCTGTAAAAGTAATTTAGGACATGGTTCTCAAGGTGTGAGAGATGCCAAGGGTCTCTGAAGTCAAAACTGTTATCTCATTAATACTGAAAGGGTACTTGCCATTTGGATTGTGCAAAAGCATGAGTTAAACTGGTGGTACCTGAATCTGGAGATCTCACCGCAAACTCTGTGAGAAATTCTATCACCCCTCTCTTGGGAATTTTTTTAAAAAGCCGGTTTCACTTAATTAGTGAAGCAGTAAAAATATTTTTTTTAAATCTTGGCCCTTGCCTACGTCTTTTAAATGTGTGATGTGAGAAAATAGGAATTACTCATGAAGTACTTCTGTGTATTAAAACAGGTTGGTTTGTCTAAAGGGAAAGGATTTGTGTGATTGAGTTAGGCACCGTTTTCATGGAACATTATTTTTATCTCCTAACACTGACAAACTAGACATACACTTGGATATTTGGCAGACATATTCTTGAAAGTGAAAAGAGGAAAAGAACTGATACGCTTTTTTACCAATGACAAAAGTTAAGCTTTCAGGTGAAAATAGAATTTTGAAAAGTTTGTTTCTGCCATCATGAACTTGAAAGCTTCCCAGTACTTAAAAGAAGTTCTGATGATATTAACAAATGATTCTTTTGTATCTTGTAATGAATTGTATCAACATGTCAGTGATTTACCCTGAACCAGTAGTTTTTTCAAATGATCAGTGCATGATGTTACAAAATTATACAAGGGAAAAAGATTCATTAAAAGTAGAGGATGGATCAGTGGATTTTCATGTAACAAGGTACAAAAAGGTGATTGATAGAGTTTTAGTTTCCATATTGCTGCCTACCTTTAAGAAACTACCACTTGTTGAGTTTTGATGTAGTATCACAGAAGAATGTCCACATTATCTGAAAAGGCTTTTAAAATACAGTTGACCCTTGAACATCTTAGGGGTAGGGCTGCTGGACACTCCCCTCCCTGGCACAGTTGAAAAGATGAGTATAACTTTTGACTCTCTCCAGATTTACCTACTAATAGCCTATTGTTCATCAGAAGTCTTACTGTTAACATAACCAGTCCGTTAACACATATTTTGTATATTATGTGTACTCTATACTTTATTTTTACAGAAAGTAAGCTAGAGAAAAGAAAATATCACAAAAATCATAAGGAAGAGAACATGCGTTTTTGATACATGTATCAAAAAAAATCCAGGTATAATTGGACCCAGGCAGTTCAAACCCATGTTCAAGGGTCAGCTGTACTTTCTTTTCCAACTGTGTATTTGTGAAGCCAGATTTTCGTCATATTCTTCAATTAGAGCAACATATCATAACAGGTTAAATGCAAAAGTGGAAATTGAATCCAGCTGTCTTTTTAAAAACCAGATATTTAAATATAACTAGTTTTATGTTATTTTTTTGGAAAATTTATTTTTTATAAAAATGTTAATTATGTCATATAAATGGGTTTATTAACATGTGATAAGTGTTATTTTAAATAAGATTTTTAAATTCTCAGTTTTTCTAGCATGGTAATTATCAATAGATAATTCACATAAAAGTTCTTTTTGTCGTTGGTAACAGTGTATCAGTTCTTTTTCTCTTTTCACTTTCAAGAATATGTCTGCCAAATATCCAAGTGTATGTCTGGTTTGTCAGTGTTAGGAGATAAAAATAATGTTCCATGAAGAAGGTGGCTAACTCAGTCATGACCTGAGCTGAAATTAAGAGTTGGAAGCTTAACTGACTGACCCACCCTGGGTCATCAGAGCATAAAGCGAACCTGAGACCCAACGGTTTGAGAATTACTAATTTGGGGTGCCTGGGTGGCTCAGTTGGTTAAGCCACTGCCTTCCGCTCGGAACGTGATCCCAGGGTCGTGGGATTGAGCCCCATGTCAGGCTCCCTGCTCGGCAGAGAGCCTGCTTCTCCCTCTCCCTCTGCCTGCTGCTCTGCCTACTTGTGCTCTCTATCTTTCTGTTAAATAAATAAATAAAATCCTTAAAAAAAAAAAAAAAAGAATTACTAATTTACCACATGCTGGGCACTTTTTATAAACTATTTGTCAAGATTGTTCTAAGCCTTTAACAGATAAGAGAATTGAAGCTCAGAAGTAAAGATGAAGCTGAACCAGAATTGACTTATTATTTAATTTCTTCAACACTTGATGGATACCAGCTATGTGTCAGGAACTTGTTTGGTTCAAAAAGAAATCTACAGAAAACATCTAGCGTAAACTTTCTTAGTTCTAGCACATGAAAGCACAAACACGTGTTAATTGAGTCTAAGTTCAGTCTTATTGATGATTCCTATCATTTATCAAAAATCTCAAACCAAGAATTTTGAGTCTATTAAAAACTTGGTTTATAAGCTTAATGTTCAATATGAAATGAATTATAGTAAAAATACAAATAGTTTAAAAAATAAAAATAGTTTGATTTTCAGAATATTTTCATATAGTTACATTTGTTCCTGAACACAGTGCTAAGTGGGAATGGCAGGTAGTAGTATTTCTTTTACAACTAAAAAAAAATGGAGGGGCGCCTGGGTGGCTCAGTCAGTTAAGCATCTGCCTTTGGCTCAGGTCATGATTCCAGGGTTCTGGGATCCGGCTCCCTGCTCAGTGGGAAGCCTGCTTCGTCCTCTCTCTCTGCCTGCCGCTCCCCATCCTTGTGTGTGTGTGTGCGCGCGCGCGCGCTCTCTGTCAAATAAATAAAATCTTTTTTTTAAAAGAAAAAGCACTAAAAAAAGAGTCTTGGGAGTAGCAGAGCTGGTCAGTAGCAGATTTAAGACCAGAGAACTCAGGTCTTCTGTGTCCTTGATACCAGCAAAGGCATAGGAGTCACTCCTGTGTCCTCCTCTGGAATCCACTGAAATCTCTTCCAGTGATTGACACATTAGCATGGCTTCCCAGCTTGTGTCTGTTTCTTGACTGGACATTTCTTGAGGGCAGAGACTTAGTATTTGTGATGTCCCAGTGGCCTAGCAGAGAGTATGATTTTTTTTTTTTAAATAAGTGTTGATTAAGTAGAAAAACAGGGGTTACAGTTACTCTGAAATAAAAGTATACGTTACGAATTTAGGTTTACAGTTAGCTACCTGATTGTATGTTTATACATCATTGTCCTTCTGAAAAGGATGACTTTCTAATCCCTCTCTCTGTAAGAAAGTCCTGGAAACCTTTAAGGTTATGGAAGCAATAGTATTTAACAAATATTTGAGTATTTATTTTCAAGGCGTGGGGTGGCGAACAACTCTTAGGAGTGATAACTTCTTATTTGTGTTTATTTAAAATGGAGCACTTCAGTGGGAAGGCGATTACGGTTCAGAGCAGTCCTTCATTCACATGTTATTTTTTATTTAAAAAAATTCTTTTAGTATCCTTGACAATTTCATTCACATTTTAGAAGCCTGAACTTTGCATAAACCTCCAAAACACTCACTTTTTCCCCAGTAGAGATTTCAAATAAATTTGAGAAATCTGAAATCTGTGGAAATGTATCATGAACATGTTAATTTTTCAACAGATTCTTATTTTCTGTTTTGTATACTGAGGAAACTGTATGATTTTCCAATGGCTTGGTTGAGATATAATTAGTATATTAACATTGGTATATTAAACTGCATATTTAAAGTGTACAATTCGTTAAGTCTTGACAAATACACATGGTAATTAGACTAATGAACATATTCATTACTCCCAGAAGTTCCCTGGGGCTCCTTTTTATCCTTCCTTCCCGCTTTTCCCTGCCTTGACCCTGTACTGGAGCAGCCACGGATCTCACCTAGAATGTTAGAAAATGCAAGCTAATAGTGCCAGGAAAGCACATTTTCTTTCTTTCTTTCTTTTCTTTCTTTCTTTTCTTCTTTCTCTTTCTCTTTCTTTCTTTCTTGATTTTATTTATTTTATTTTATTTTTTTTTTAAGATTTTATTTATTTATTTGAGAGAGAGAGAATGAGAGACAGAGAGCAGGAGAGGGAGGAGGGTCAGAGGGAGAAGCAGACTCCCTGCCGAGCAGGGAGCCCGATGCGGGACTCGATCCAGGGACTCCAGGATCATGACCTGAGCCGAAGGCAGACGCTTAACCATCTGAGCCACCCAGGCGCCCTCTTGATTTTATTTATTTGACAGAAAGACAGGGCGTGCACCGGCAGGAGGAGCAGCAGGCAGAGGGAGAGGGAGAAGCAGGCTCCCCACTGAGCAGGGAGCCCGATGCAGGACTCGGTCCCAGGACCCTGGGATCATGACCTGAGCTGAAGGCAGACGCTTAACCCACTGAGCCACCCAGGCACCCAGGAAAGCACATTTTCATCATTGGCATTGTGAGGGAGAAAATCTGTGAAGGCTGGCAAAGCATTCTAACTTTTTTTGTTGACCTTTCCTGGGTTACCAATGGTAGTCCATAGGTGGTAGGTGCACTTTGCATAAATAGGTTACCAGGCTTACTTGCTGTAATTGCCAGAAACAGTGGGAACCTTTTGATACTGTGCAAAGAAAATAAATGACTGTCTTCTTGTTCCCACTTATATTCCCTCACATCATATTGCATGATTTCATTAAATATTCAGATTTCTTCAAGAGAACAAAAAGGCAGCCTACTGAATGGGAGAAGATATCTGCGAATGATACATCTGATAAGGGGTTCATATCCAAAATATATAAAAAACTTACACAACTTAACAACCCCCCCCCAAAAAAAATCCATTTAAAAAATGGACAGAGGACCTGAACAGACATTTTTCCAAATAAGACATACAGATGGCCAACGGACACTTGAAAAGATACTAACGTCACTAGTCATCAGGGAAATGCAAATCAAAACCACATATATCACTTTACACCTGTGTTAATGGCTGGAATCAAAGAGATAAGAACTTGGCAAGAATGTAGAGGAAAAGGGACCCTCATTCCGTTGGTGGGAATGCAAATTGGTGCAGCCACTATGGAAAACAATAACAATATGGAAGTTCCTCAAAAAAATTAAAAATAGGGGTGCCTGGGTGGTTCAGTCAGTTGAGCATCTGCCTTCAGCTCAGGTTATGATCCCAGGGTCCTGGGATTGAGCCCCACATCGGGCTCTCTCCTCAGCAGGAACCTGCTTCTCCCTCTCCCTGGTGCTCCCCTTACTTGTATTCTGTCTCTCTGTCAAGTAAATAAATAAAATCTTCAAAAAAAATTAAAAATACAAGTATTATATCCAGTAATTCCACTATTGGGTATTTACCCAAAGTAAACAAAACCACTGATTCGAAAAGATAACATGTTTCTCTATGTTATGTTGTAGCGTTATTTACAATAGCCAAGAAATGGAAGCAGCCCAAGTGTCCATTGATAGATGACTGTATAAAGAAGATAAGAGATATATATACGTGTGTATGTGTTTATAATGGAATATTACTCAGCCATTAAAAACAATGGGAACTTGCCATTTACAACAACATGGATGAACCTAGAGGGTATTACACTAAGTGAAATAAGTCACACAGAAAGACAAAACCATATGATTTTCTTATATGTGGAATCTAAAAAACAAAATGGGCACCTGGCTGGTTGAGTCAGTAGAGCATGTGACTCTTGATCTCAGTGTCGTGAGTTCAAGCCCCACGTTGGGTGTAGAGATAAGTTAAGTAAAAAATAAAAAAAACTAAAACCAACCCTGACTCTTAGATACACATAACAAATTGGTGGTTGCCAGAGGGGAGGTAGGTGAGGGATGGGTGAAGGGGATTAAGAGGTATAAATATCTAGTTATAAAATAAGTCATAGATGAAAAGTACAGCACAGGGAGTATAATCAGTTTTGTAATAACACTGTATGGTGGCACTAACTCTCCAGAGGCAGGGTTGCCACCTAGACTAAAATTTTTTGCAACATTTTTTTTTGTTAGTAAAATTGCAAGAGATCTAAATATCCAGTGACATAAAATGAGTAAATTGTATATTCATACCAATAGAGCAGTAAAAAATTTAGATTTCTCTCTCTCCATTTGTAGATTGGGCTAAGTATATTTGTGCTTTTCTTGAACTGGATTTTTGATGATTCTCCTTGAAACAAATGTTTTATAGTACTTCTTTTTTTGTCTGATAGTACTACTGAAATGAACCTTTCTGCCTACTTAGAAATACGAATCTTTAAGGTATTAAATCTGAAGGAATTTTTTTGGTGGGGATTAGAGTTCTTGATAAATGCCTTTGCTTCCTTATCTTTTTACAGTGGTGGTGGTGTTTTTGGTCCTAGACCTCACCTTCATAATCATTGTGTTAGGAGCATATGAAGTTGAAATTATTTAAATAAATTTTTTAAATGATAATTTTTGGGTGGTTTTAGTTTGTTTGCTGTTGGTGCAAATTGGTTACCCTGAGATAATAGAAATCTGCCTTTACTGAGGATAAAGATGTTCTCTTGAGAAATGAATATCATTTTGAAACAGGTAAACACAAAACTAGACAAAACTCAATTACTATTCTTGAGGGATGTCCATATGCTTTCTGGAAGCTTCTCTGAAATTGAGCATTATTGAAAAGATAAAAAGACAATGAATACACTCTCAAGTTTGATACTGTAATTCACAATATCTAGTTTTATAAGTATTTGTTAGATATTCCTAATTCCCATCCTTCTAGTAATTGAAATACCTATGTAATGAAGAGGGGGAAAAACTATACTTTCTTGTCCAACATAATTCTAGTAGAGCTGAGATATTAATTTTTAGAGCTATATCTATATTTTCAACTATATTGACTTTTAAGTAGAAGACAATATTGAGGAAAACATAAAGTTTTTATATACTTTTCCTTTTAACTAGATGAAGAACTTCCTGATTACATTATGGTGATGGTGGCCAACAAGAAAAGTCAGGACCAAATGACAGAGGACCTGTCCCTGTTTCTAGGGAACAACACAATTCGATTCACCGTATGGTATGTTTCTGAATTTTTACCCCTTAGACCAAAGTTTGGCACAAGTCAGAGTAGGTATTCTGTCTGAAAAGAGGTTCTTGACAGGAGAGTCAGATTCACTGTGGAGAGGGAGGTAGTGAGCCATGAGAGTGCAGCTTCTGGAGCCAGACTCCTGAGGTTGAATCCTGGATCTGCCTCTTGCCTTGGTTTTTCCATTTGTAAAATGGGATTAATAAATCCCCTTTATAGGCCTGTTGTAAGGATTAAATGAAATAATATGTGTAATGTACTTGTAGCTGTGCCTGGCCCATAACAAGTCCTTAGTCTATCTTAACTGCAGTTGTTATGTTTCTTTTGTAAATGTTTGCATCTTATTCCTTTCCCCCAACCAAAACCAGTTTACATGTATTTTGGGGGCTGGATTGACTTCCTAAATTGATTTCTCTAATGAGTTAACCTTTAGGAGGCAAAGTTTTTGGACAGAATTTCAAATCATTTTTAAAAGTTTGGAACTTTCTGAAGTTTGGAATTTTAAAAAGACAATTTTATGTTCAAATATAAATTCATGTTATAATTTTCAGTGTTCTTTTTCAAACCAAATATTGTCTTTAGTTTAGAATAGTGACTAAAGGCATAAGATTCAATTTAAGAAGGCAGGTTTGAGGTGGAGTGAGGGTGGCGGGAGGGTAATGATGTGACTGAGAATAGATCAGGAAGTACTCCTATAAGCGCCCTCACTCTGGGAACCACCAATTACAACACAGGTTGATAATGGAGCAAAAGTTGAGTGAGCCGAGTGGCCTGCTTACTTTGAATGGCAAGAGACTGGGAGAGGTAATAGGAGGCATTAAAGAGGGATATGAAACTGGTTAATTTCTTGCCTTTAAACTAAAGTTTATCTTGAAGGTGTTTTTGCCCCTCTGGGCCACTGTATGCTTTGCAAGTCTTGTGAACTTTTCTTGAAATTTCCCACAGAATTCTCTATGTTAGATTATACAGTTTTGTATGACATTCAGTGCAGTGGTTGATCCTCACATTTTTTGGTACAGCCAACTACTGCAGAGTGGGTGTCCTAACCCACTCATTACACTTAGTCCCCAGAATTTCCCAAAAAAGAGAGCGAGAGAGAGACTGTGGTACTTTTGACTGGGGAAGTTATCATGATTACCTTTTTTTTTTTTTTAAACTCTTCTGCACCCCAGGTATTTGTTTTGTTTCATATACATGTTTTATGACTTGACTTTTGGTTCAACCTTTGTATCACTTTTTGGGTTTGAGTCCCACTAATATACTATGGAAGATTGACCTAGAGATCCTTTCTTAGATAACTTGATGGAATGCCTGGGACACATTTCTTACATAAAGGACTAAATGAATTTGAATTTAAAATCAAATTAATTCAATTTTCTCATCTTGCCATAAATTCCTTAATATGTACTGATGCAAGTTACGGTATCTCTGTTTGGGCACTTTATTTCCCTGGTTAAGTGTTCATTGACATCAGCCTGAAATGGACTATTAGGATTGTTTGGAGCCCTGCACTAATTGTGTCCAAGGGGACAGTAGCATGTGACTGGGTTCTGGGTGAGACATTATAATGAGATATTTCTGGTATTTTCAGGAGGTACGGCTCTTGGAAGGGATTGTAAGGCAAATTTGCTTTGCACATAACTATTAAAATAGGCTATATTATAAGCAAGGTTGTAACCTGTGCTTGTTTACAGCATTAGTAATGAAGTGATACGTTTTGATACTATTTTTCAGGTTTTTTCACCTCTCCGAATTAAGTTGTTCCAGAAACCATATAAATAGATAAACTTAAACTCTGCTTTGTAGTAATAAGCTATATTACATATTTCTGATATTTTATCTTTTACCATATGCTACACGGAGTCTTTAGTCCTTATAAAACAAAATTACATTCTTTGTAGATCAAGACTGTGGTCAGATAATATCTTTGCCCTTATTTGTATAGAAGATAGATGTTGAAAGTAATGATGAAAAAATAATGATTTTTGATTGGCTTCTATAGTATTCATATAAGCCTTTTTTAAAAATGTGGCATTTTTTTAACTTTGATACTTTTTGTCCATTAATTACCATTTATCAGTATTTATATTTGAAGGTAGATTCTATAATGTCATCAAATTTCAAGTGATAGTTGAAATAAAATCTTGATTGAAGGAAGCTTTAATATTTTTGTTTTTTTTCTTTTAGGCTTCATGGTGTGTTAGATAAACTTCGCTCTGTTACAACTGGTAAGATTCATTCAAACGTTTGGAATTTACTATAGCATTTTCTTTTAAGATCGTATTTATTTGCAAGAGAGAGAGATCACGAGCAGGGAGAGGGGCAGAGGGAAAAACAGACTCCCCGCTGAGCAGGGAGCCCAATGTGGGGCTCGATCCCAGGACCCTGGGATCATGACCTGAGTTGAAAGCAGACACTTAACCAACTGAGGCACCCAGGCGCCCCTAACGTTTTCTTTCTAAAGCCGTTTATACTGCTTTGGAAAAAATTCCATAAATTTGAAAATAATAGTTTCTTGGAACTTTCTTAGTAAGCTCATGAATTATGAATTCAAGAGCAATAAATTTAACATAAAGATAATTTAAACAAGGGAAAGGAAACTATGCAATTTATCCTAAGGAGATAATTGTAAATGTGTGCAGTGTTTTTAGCTTCAAGGGTGTTTTAATATTTTATTTATTTAGTTTTAAAGATTATTTATTTGAAAAAGAGAGAAAGAGCGCACGCACAAGAATGTGGAGGGAGTACAGACGGAGAGAGAGGATCTCAAGCAGACTCTGTGCTAAGCACAGAGCCTGACATGGGGCTCAGTCCCACCGCCCATGAGATCACGACCTGAGCTGAAATCACTAGTCGGTTGCTCAACTGCCTGAGCTACCCAGGCGTCTCGAGGATGTTTTAATATTTTATAATGGAAAATTATTTGAAAGTTCAGTAATAGTAAATTGAATTAATTATTATATTAACTACGTGTGGAGTTAACAATCAGCCATTAAAAATGCTGTGGAAGAACACATTGCTTTTAAATTGGTGATGAAGAAGGGAAAGGTTCAGAGTTAATAAAAACAGCTTAAAAGGACCATGTGTTTCTTTTTCCAGACCCTTCCAGTCTTAAGTCTTCTGATACTAACATCTTTGATAATAACGTGTCTTCAAACAAGAGCTGTTTCAGTCGGGGAGATGAGAGAAGGCATGAAGCTGCAGTGCCACCTCTTGCGGTTGCTAGCACTAGACCTGAAAAAAGAGATTCCAGGGTTTCTACTAGTTCACAGGAGCAAAAAACCACTACTGTCAGGTAAGAGTCCTGTGTAGACCTGCTGTGGGTAGATGAGTATGTGTATGTGACCTTGACATTAGGTTTTAGATCTTTAAATTTTTGTTTTCAGAAATTTTTGGAAATACTGAGGTGGTTGTGAGCAATTTTTTTTTTAATTTTTTATTTATTTATTTTAGATTGAGAGAGAGAGAGAGAGCACAAGAGGGGGGAGCAGGAGAGGGAGAAGCAGACTCCCTGCCGAGCAGGGAGCCCAATGCGGGACTCGATCCCGGGACTCCAGGATCATGACTTGAGCCGAAGGCAATCGCTTAACCAACTGAGCCACCCAGGCGCCCCAAGCAATTTCTTTTTAACAAGATAATGATTAAGACCTATGTATGATTATCTTTTACCTCAAATATAGTAAATCAAAGTTTTAAAAAAGAAAGTAATTTTAAAGTAGTTTTTAATGGAATACGTAAAGGGAGTATCTAAACTTTTTCATTAAAATTTAAGTATTCTTTGAAGATTTGAAGATACTGCTCTTAGTTGGTTAAAATTTTATGTGTATGTTGTTTTTAAAAATAGACAGACTTATGATGATGGAGCTGCAACCCGATTAATGTCAACTGTGAAGCCTCTGAGGGAGCCAGCACCCTCTGAAGATGTGATTGATATTAAGCCAGAACCAGATGATCTCATTGATGAAGACCTCAATTTTGTGCAGGAGAATCCTTTATCTCAGAAAAAACCTACAGTGACACTTGCATATGGTTCTTCTCGCCCTTCTATTGAAATTTATCGACCACCTGCAAGTCGAAATGCAGATAGTGGTGCTCATTTAAACAGGTTGCAATTTCAGCAGCAGCCAAACAGTATTCATGCTGCCAAGCAACCTGATATACAGAACAGCCGGGTATATGAAACAGGACGTTTGTGTGAACCAGAAATGCTTAACAGCTTGGAAGAGACTTACAGTCCTTTTTTCAGAAACAACTCAGAAAAAATGAGTATTGAGGTTTGTGTGTGTGTGTATATATATATATATTTATTTATTATTATTATTTTTTTAATTTTTAAAATTCTTTTAGTTTTTTAAGTAGGCTGCATGCCCATCATGGGGCTTGAACTTACAACCCTGAGATCAAGAGTCACATGCTCTACTAACTGATCCAGCTGGGCGCCCCTGCATATGCTTTTTTTTTTTTTTTTTTTTTTTTAAAGATTTTATTTATTTATATGACAGAGAGACACAGCAAGAGAGGGAACACAAGCAGGGGGAGCGGGAGAGGGAGAAGCAGGCTTCCCGCGGAGCAGGGAGCCCGATGCGGGGCTCGATCCCAGGACCCTGGGACCATGACCTGAGCCGAAGGCAGACGCGTAACGACTGAGCCACCCAGGCGCCCCCCTGCATATGCTTTTAAATTCTGGCTTCTTAGGCTGAAAATTGGCATTTCTTTTTTTTTTTTTTAAAGATTTTATTTATTTATTTGACAGAGAGAGAGACAGCGAGAGCAGGAACACAAGCAGGGGGAGTGGGAGAGGGAGAAGCAGGCTTCCCGCTGAGCAGGGAGCCCAATGT
This sequence comes from Mirounga leonina, assembly GCF_011800145.1. NCBI lineage: Eukaryota > Metazoa > Chordata > Mammalia > Carnivora > Phocidae > Mirounga > Mirounga leonina. Next base: position 14,662,814 of record NW_023270825.1, on the reverse strand, counting down.
GGGACTCGATCCCAGGACCCTGGGATCATGACCTGAGCCGAAGGCAGATGCTTAACGACTGAGCCACCCAGGCGCCCCTGAAAATTGGCATTTCTTAAAACTGACTGTATCTGAAATAACTAAATGTTATTTGTTGCAAGTTTTCTTTAAACTGATTTCTATGCTATTCAACATACTACACCAGGTTTTCCTCTCCACAGCTGGCTTCTACAGATATGTGACACCTTGTTTACCTTCCTGGGATGCCATCATTTGAGATAACTGTAGCCTTACCTTATAATTTTGGTGGAATTTTAGGTCAGTTTTAGATTTTCCACGGCAGTTACTAGGAAACAACTAAGTAATTCCATTTTATGAGTTTCCTCACTGGTGCTATATTCTACTGTTTATAAATGAATGTAAAGCATTAGTTTTTGTTTTAGCTAACAATTGGCTATTAGGATAATACTTATTTTTATAAGAAACCAGGAAATAGCTTGTGAATTCTTAATATGATTGGCTTTTTCTTGGGGAAAAAAAATATTGTTGTAGAACTTTGTTTTTTCTCTGAGACTAGGTAAGCGTAAATTTATCTGATTGCAGGAAGAAAACTTTCGGAAGAGAAAGTTGCCTGTGGTAAGTTCAGTTGTTAAAGTAAAAAAATTCAATCATGATGGAGAAGAGGAGGAGGAAGATGATGACTGTGGGTCTCGTACAGGAAGCATCTCCAGCAGTGTGTCAGTGCCAGCAAAGCCTGAAAGGAGGTATCTTGACCATTGTCTGTAAATTAATCTTTAATTGCCTGATGGAATCTTCTGGGTTTCTTGAAGGAGGATATCCTGAAAATAAAATTTTAATAGCATGTAAGACTTTTCTTTTGGTTTTTGAGAAACAGATTAATGAAAGAGAAGTTGTTAAAATTGGAGAAGATTGCAGAGAATACTAAAAACTGGAATATGGTGGGGGGAGGGGGTGATCCAGACTCATTATTTAAAAAGTTAAAAGGTTCCAATCTAGTTGACATTTCCTAAAAACTACAACGAGTCTGTACAAAACCTAAGAGAAGACTGTAGCAAAGGCTTAATGGATAGCTAGCATGTAAAGAACTCAAATCTAAAATTTAATCAAAATACTTTTAACTTTTTTTAGACCTTCACTTCCACCTTCTAAACAAGCTAATAAGAATCTAATTTTGAAGGCTATATCTGAAGCTCAAGAATCTGTAACAAAAACAACTAACTATTCTACAGGTAATTTAAATGTATTATGTGTACATTAAGTGAGTTTTCTTTAACTCTTGAGGAAGCTAGAATTGGTTGCTTCCCAAGTTGTGGTATAGTAAAGACACTTGCCAGATGTCAGGACCAAGAAGAGGTTCAAAGAACTGTTTTAAAAGATCACTTTGAGAAGCTTCCAGCTGTCAGTGTAATTTAGTTCTTTGAGCAACTGTGTAATGCCTTTTATTCCCTCTTTCTAGTGTGTGTGAAATATATATTAAAATTTTAGTAGGGAGTTTTGATAAAGGTGGGACTTTTCATATTCATGGCATTGGAGTCAGCATTTGATAGGACTTTATGATCTGTAAAAGGGAGCAGAGTTGGATATTAAGAGGTCAGAATTAGAGAAATTTGGCTAGTGCATGAGCAGATTGGCTTCTTTGCTTTCAGTAGAACCCATTAAGGAATATAAGGCAGAGAATTGACTCATTTGTGATGTTCCTTCCCCAGTCCTAGTGGAAGTACTAAATTATTTTATGAGAGAATATAAGGGTATTGCATGTTTTTAAAACAAAACAAATAAGTCACGTATAATCTGACCTTACAAAAAGCTTGTTCTGAAATTAAACTAAATCATGGATGCCATATTGCTATAATTCTGTACTCTGCCCCACGTGCTGAAGCCAGTGTGTAAAACTTTCGGTTAATAAAAACTGATGATTGCCCACTCTAAAAATTTTTATTTTATCCTTGCTATGGATTTGATGACTGTTCTTTTAGCATTTTTCTGCTTTTTCATTCTCTTTTGTATCTCTTTTTGTGACCCCTTCCTAAAGTGGAAGTAAATTATGTTACCAGCTTTTGAACCTCATAGGTATCTGTCCTCTTGCTTCTCCTTTCTAACTTAACCTTGAACATAAACAGGTTTTGGCATATATAAGGATTATCAGGCAAAGGCCAAAACTAGACCTAATCTATTTACATTTCATTTCTTTGCCTTTCCACAATTGAGTAGTTTGTTTGTTTTTTTAAGATATTATTTGAGAGAGAGAGAGCATGAGCAGGGGTGGTGGGGAGAGGGAGAAGCAGGCTCCCCGCTGAGCAAGGAGCCCTATGCGGGGCTCGATCCCAGGACCCTGGGATCATGACCTGAGCCAAAATTGAGTCAGATGCTTAACCAGCTCAGCCACCCAGGTGCCCCTCTTTTTATAATAGTGGGAGATTCCCCAAGTATTTTTGAGAAACTAGCATTGAAGTTCATTCTCGACCTGTATTATGTAAATTATAATTTAAAGTTGTTACATGATCATGAAGCAAAGTTTAAACTACATTTGGTTAGGGTGCCTGGGTGGCTCAGTCGTTAAGCATCTGCCTTCAGCTCAGGTCATGATCCCAGAGTCCTGGGATCGAGGCCCACATCGGGCTCTCTGCTCAGTTGGGGAGCCTGCTTCTCCCTCTCCCTCTGCCTGCCGCTCTGCCTACTTGTGCTCTCTCTCTGTCAAATAAATAAATAAAATCTTAAAAAAAAAACTACATTTGATTAAAAATGAATACTTATATGTGGCAGTGTATTTATGGCATGTGCTTTAAAATGTATAGATGAAGCAGGTATCTAAGAAAAAAGGTGTTACCTGTGAACTGTTTCAAATTTTTCATATGTTCTAAACTCAAGGAGGCATTTATGTTTAAGAGGACATATTCACTGCTCAGTTTTGATGTATTACTGCATCTGCATTTCCCATCTTTTTTCCTTTTAAAAAGTCTCACAGAAACAGACACTTCCAGTTGCTCCCAGAACTCGAACTTCTCAAGAAGAATTGCTGGCAGAAATGGTCCAGGGGCAAAGCAGGACCCCCAGAATAAGTACCCCCATTAAAGAAGAGGAAACAAAGGGAGATAATATAGAAAAAAGCCAAGGTAATAATTTAAATAATACGTCATTCTCTACTCTTACACTTTTTCATGAGGCTTTAAACATTTCCCAGTGGGTATTTATGAAATGTTAGTTCTGTGAGAAAACTGGTCATTAGGCCCAAAAATAGGATGAGAAGGCACCATGAGGAAAGTCTAAGCCTACACATTTCAGAATCCTGAAAAGTCTTTTTATTATAGAATTTTTTAATGTTCTTACAAGTGGGAAGAATAGTGCAATGAATTCCCATGAACCCAGTTACCTGGCCTTAATAATTACCAGTATTTTGCTGGTCCTAAGAAAGTTTCTACTTAGAGATACATAGATACTTGCATTTTTTCTTCTTTTTGTTAATCCTACTCCTGTTCTCTTGAACTGGGAATTGCATCTTTAAATCTCCCTTCTTAGCATCCTTTCTTTGACCTGGCCAGTTGTCCCAGTGGCCCTACTTTATTCTTTTGTTGCTGGCAAACTGCAGTTAGCCTCAAGCTGATCTTTCTGCTTCCTTTCTCTCAACCCCCACTAACTCCATCTCCAGTACACTTTGCCTGTCTAAAGTTTGCTCTGATCATGTGACTTCTTCTTGAGAGCGTTATAATGTTTCCATCTCATGCATTGTCTGGGATTGATGCCATCAGCTTGGCCTTTAGGCAGTTTGGCTGTCTGGTCTCTGGGCCTGCCCAGTCATTTTCCACTGCTCTCCGACCTCTTCCTATCAAGAAAGGTCCTAGTTTCCATCTTTTTCTTTTCTATTGAGAGCTAAATTAGAAAACCCCACCAAAACTGAATGCTCGTCATGTTATTTCTGACTTATACTTTTCTAATGCTAGCATGCATTTTTTCATTCCTCCTGAACTGTTCTTGAAACTGTTTCAGGTTCATTTCAAATTTATTTGTTTCATGAGGCCTTAATGATTCCATTCTGTATTTGTCTCTTCATTCTCTCCTTAAAAAAAAAATCCTTGTATTGTGCATTTTGCCATGTCAGCATTATGTGCAAATCCAATAAATGATGGACCTGAGAACAGGAAAATTCTGAAACAGCCAGTAGGTACTAACTAGAAAGCATAAGTGGGCCAGTTTGTAAAGAGCAACTGGAGAGCATTTGAGCTTCAGTGAGGGTGAGAATTGCAGTGTATTGAAGCCCAACAAACAGGTTTAAATCCAAGATTTCATATATTTTTTTAAAGATTTTATTTATTAGAGCATGAGCAGCAGGGAGGGGTAGAGGGAGAAGCAGACTCCCGCTGAGCAGGGAGTCCGATGTGGGACTCGATCCCAGGACCTGGGATCATGACTTGAGCCGAAGGCACATGCTTAACCGACTGAGCCACCCAGGCACCCCCATGATTTCGTATTTTTTAAAAGTGAATCTTTAATTGGTCACCTTCTAGAGGTATAATAGATACTAATTCATTGTCTTGAAAACTGGATAAATAAAATTATTGAGCATTTATGCTGTCTTTCCGTTAAAGAATGGTATCCCTGTGTAACCAAATAGTATAGGAGTTAACATCTGCTTTTGTAAATGTAGTTTTATTGTACTCATTCATGTATATATTGTTTCTTGCTGTTTTTGTACTATATCCAGAGTTGAATATAGCTGATGAGGAAAGCGCTTTTTTTTTTTTTAAGATTTTATTTATTTATTTGACAAGGAGACACAGCGAGAGAAGGAACACAAGCAGAGGGGTGGGAGAGGGAGAAGCAGGCTCCGGGGCTCAATCCCAGGACCCTGGGATCATGATCTGAGCCAAAGGCAGACACTTAACGACTGAGCCACCCAGGCGCCCCCCCCCCTTTTTTTTAAGTAAACTCTATGCCCAATGTGGAGCTTGAACTCATGACCCTGAGATCAAGAGTTGCATTCTTCAGACTGAGCCAGCCAGGCACCCCTAGAAAAAGCATTTTTAAAAATTCTTCCAGCTCATAAGTAAAAACAGAATGATAGGATTATAGCTTGTTGGGTTCCCCCCCCCTCAACTCAGTGAATTAATCTAGGCACTGATGATTAATGGCTACTAAAAAAAGCGAAACAGTCATTTCATGCCTCCAGATGAAAGAATAAAACTACCTTAGTCTTGGCAGCAGCTCTTTCTGCCCATAGGTCCTGTCCCCATGGTTTAATAAAGTCACCATTTTTGCACCAAAAAAACAAAACTACCTTAGTCTTGCCAGAGGATTTGAACCTGGGTTATCAGGGCTCTGATCCAGCCGTCAACTTGCAGGAAGTACAGAGGCCCGAGGAATATGTTGGTTGTCACATCATGAATGTGCAACAGGCAAAGAACAGTCTCTGGGACTCCATATAGGTCAAACAGCCTGAGAATTCTAGATTAAAAGACAAAATAACAAGGTGCAAGGTTAAACTGTAGTGTCTAGAGATACACACTTGTGTGCCACAAAGAAATTTTAGGTTACTATAAGGCATAAATGGTTACTTTAGGAGAGGACTGATTGAGATGGAGCAAATACGGAAAGGTTTCTGGGGTGGTTGGCACAGTTTTATTTTTTGGACCTGAATGTTGACTGTAAGGATGTTTTGCCTCATAAAATTCATTAAGCTACTGTTTGTTTTGTGTGGTTCTCTCTGTGTTTTGTTTTAAAGTAAGAGGTCAAAAATTTGAAATGGAATCAAGTACATCTGATGAGGACTTACTACTCTTTCTGAATTGGTTTATTCGCAAGTGCAAAGTGACATTCTGCAAACGGCGATTAATTACTGTGCCTACTCACTGTTTTACAGCTTTGTGACTAAAATCTAAATATGCATACATATATTGGCATGAGTTAGTGTTTTTTCATCTCTCTGGTCTCTGTATTTTTTACTAGCCTAACCACCTCACAGTATTCATGTTATTTCTCTTTTTGTCTTGGATTAGTCTGTCACCAGAAGTTTATTGTGTTAATGTGTTCAAAGACTTAACAACAGTAATTCTGGCTTTATCGATTCTCCTTTGATGTCTTGGTTTTCTATTTCTTTGGTTTCTGCTCTTATTTTTAATATATCCACCTATATTTTTAATTATTAATTTTTCTCCGCTTGTCTTTTCCAATGTAAACATTTAAGCTGTAAATTTCTCTTGAGGTGCCATTTCTGTTGTGTATCACAAATTTTGATATATAATGTTTTCATTATCAATCTGAGTTTCTTTAATCCCTATTACGATCTTCATCTTTGACCCATGAGTTATTTGAAAATGTTTGTAATTTATAGTATACAGAGGATTTGTCTTTTAGTCTTTTATTATGTACTCTTGACTTGATTGCGTTGTGTCAGTGTGATTTGTGTAATACATATTTTTTGAAAATTGTTAAGACTTAAGACATTAATTTTGCACATCTTCCATGTGCATTTTGAAAGGAAATTGTTGGATTGAGAATTTTGCATTGAGTAGATAAAGCTCTGTGGTTACGTTGTTCAAATCTTCACCTTACTGAGTGTTTGGTTTGCTTGACTTAATGAGAGAAGGTCTTGAGATTGTCCATTATGATGACAAATTTATCTTAATTTCTCTATACTTCTATCATATTTGTTTTCCATGCCTTTGTTGTCAGTCTTCTCTGACCTTCTCTTTAATGCTTTAGGCAAATATATCTCTTAAATATTATAAAGCTAGATTGTTGTTTTGTTTGTTTTGTAAAGATTTTATTCCAGAGAGAGAGAGTGGGAGTAGCAGAGGGAGAGGGACAAGCAGACTTTGTGCTGAGTGTGAAACCCGATGTGGGGCTCGATCCCAGGACCCTGGGATCATGACCTGAGCCAAAGGCAGATGCCTAACTGACTGAGCCACCCAGGCACCCTTCTTTTTTGATTCGTATTGGCCTTTCATTTTTTTTCCTCCCTGTTTGCCTTTAAGATTCATTAGTTACTATTGTTGATTGCCCCAGCTCTGCATTTTTTTTTTTTTTACTAGTTTAAACACTCCATTTCTGTTCATTCAGTGACTAGCACTGAAATTTTACCATGCAAATTTAATTGCATATTCCATAAGTTAATGTTCTGACCCCATTTCCAAAGTAAATGAACTGTAGTTCTAGTCTTTACCCTTCTGGCTTATGTTTCCAGTGTTTCATTTTAGTCATTTTTTAAATGCGTAAGTTGGGCACCATTATTATTTTACCCAGGCAATGTTTACCTACGTGTTTATCAGTTTTTGTTCTCAAATCTTGAATGTTATTAGGGGATATCATCTTCCAATGTTTTGAATTATTTTTGAAGTGTATTCTTTGGCAGTTTCTTTAAGAATGGGTCTATTGCTCTAAATTTGCCAAGAGTCTGTTTATCTTTGTGATTTTTCTTTCCTTGTTCTTGTGCAGTAATTTTGCTGGATAACAACAGTTATTCTCAACACCTTGTATGTATTATTCCGTTGTCTTCTGGCTTCCATTATTGTTGAGTGGACTTCTGTCATTCTAATTGTCTGTCGTTCCTTTGTAGGTGATCTGTCCTTTCTCTGGCTGCTTTCAAGATCTTCTCTTTGTCTTTGATGTTCTGCAGTTTCACTACGATGTGTCTAGGTGTGGATTTCCTTTGGTTTTCCTATTTTGTATATGTTGTATAAAAAACATCTAAATAAAATATTTTACATATGAAATAATGTTTCCCATAGAAAAATTGGAAAAGCAAATCTTTGTAATGTTTGTTGATAGATTAGAAACTAATCAAATAGCGTAGAAAATTTAAAAATAAAAAGCAGTGTTCTTTGCTTCATTCTTCTCCACATAGGTTCTTCCCAGACAGCTACCACTTTTAAATGCTTGTGTTTATGTCTTTAATTTTCTCCATGTCAATAATATGCTTTACATTCACTAACTATAGGTGGTATCTTTTGTTTTTTTGCCACAATATATCAGGATCTAACTCAAAACTTTTCCCTGCCTTTCAAGCCCATATAGTAAAATCACTGTTTTTGGTTCATTTATTGCTTACTTTTGTCATTTTAAGTAATACATCTAAATATTTTTTGTGTGATTACTATAATTCAGTATGCTTTGTTCTTTTTATTTATTTTTTTAAAGATTTATTTTTTTGACAGAGAGAGAGACAGCAAGAGAGGGAACACAAGCAGGGGGAGTGGGAGAGGAAGAAACAGGCTTCCCGCTGAGCAGGGAGCCCGATGCAGGGCTCGATCCCAGGACCCTGGGATCATGACCTGAGCTGAAGGCAGACGCTTAACAACTGAGCCACCCAGGCACCCCATTTATTTATCTTAGAGAGAAAGCAAGCAGGGGGAGGGGGAGGGACAAGCAGACTCTGCACTGAGCTTGGAGTCCGACATAGGGCTCAATCTCATGACCCTGAGATTATGACATGAGGTGAAATTAACAGTTGGACGCTCAACTAGCTGAGCCACCCAGGCACCCCTATTTCAGTACACTTTGATCTTCCTAAGGATATTTATGCCCCTTTATAAACTCTGATGCATCTTTTCATACCACACCTTCTAAATTCTGTACTTGTTTGTTGGGGGAGGGCAGAGGGAGAGGGAGTGAGAGAATCTTTTTTTTTTTTTTTTTTTTAAAGATTTTATTTATTTATTCATGAGAGATAGAGAGAGGCAGAGGCAGAGGGAGAAGCAGGCTCCCCACAGAGCAGGGAGCCCAATGCGGGACTCGATCCCAGGACCCTGGGATCATGACCTGAGCTGAAGGCAGACGCTTAACCGACTGAGCCACCCAGGCATCCCGGAGTGAGAGAATCTTAAACAGGCTCCACACCCAGCCCAGTGGGGCTCTATCTCATGACCCTGAGATGGTAACCTGAGCCAAAATCAAGAGTCAGATGCTTAACCAACTGAGCCACCCAGGCGCCCTAAACTCTGTACTTTTATATTGCCGAAGAGGATCAGATACACATTTTGTTTTGTTTTCCTTGTTAAGACTATTATGCTTTGTAAGTTGACTCTAAAAGTTGAGAACCAATAAGCAGCGTATTTACATTATTAGGATTATATAAATAGGGGTGCCTGGGTGGCTCAGTTGGTTAAGCGTCAGACTCTGGATTTCCGCTCAGGTCATAATCTAAGGGTCATGAGATCAAGTCCTGCATCAGGCTCCACGCTAGGCATGAAGCCTGCTTAAGATTTTCTCTTCATCTCCCTCTGCTCCTCACCCTGCTCAAGTGTGAGCATGCACTCTCACTCTCTCTAAATAAATAAAAATCTTTTTTTAAAAAAAAGACTAATTATTCATTAGAGGTCCAGCTTTACATTTTGTCTGCAGCTCTTTGCTAGGGGTTCCTTAGAGTTGTTTTTCTGTTCTTGAACAATTTTTTGTTTTCCTTAGGTTACCCTTCTTGTGTTGCCCAAATTTATTATAGTCTAAAAATCTGTCCTTTTATGCTATTACATCTTTGAGTTCCACTATTTTCTTAGGTACCTCCGTTCTAGAGCCTCTGCCCTCTCTTGCTCATCTGACTGGTTGCTCTCTAGGTCTGCTTCAAGACTGTCGTTCCAGGACTTACTCCTTCCCTGAGTTTGCTCTGCATTTTCTGGATCCCACTGTCTTCTCCGTATGTTTTGCCGTTTTGTCATCACATCATGAGGAAACTTAAGAAAAAGTATGGGAGGTAGATTTTTCTGAGTACTTAGAAATCTTATAATTTTAATTGATACTTCGGATAGGTACGGAATTCTAAGTTGAATTTTTCTCAAAATTTTGAAGGCATGGCTTCATGATCTTGAAGCTTCTAATGTTTATGCTGAGGAGTTGGTTGCCCATATGATTCTTATTCCATTATAGAATACCAGGGATTTATTTCTCTGGAGGGTTTTAGGATTTTCTGTGTGTTCTTGATGTCTGAAATTTACTGTGATAAACATAGGTGCTATAATTAGTCACTTTTGGGCTAGATACTTTGTGTACTTTTTAGATTTGAAAATCCATGCTTTTAAGTCTGGGAAATTTAAATTATTTCTTTAAAATTTTTTCTCTTTTGGAAATTCTGTTAGTTGGATGATAAACTTCCTGCTTTGATTTTCTCGTCATTTTTGTCTTGATCTTATTCTACTTTGGGATATTTTATTGACTTTATTATCTTTAGTCCCCCTGTTTTTGTTTGTTTTTTTAAGGCAAGTGTATTTTAAAATTTCCTCAAGCTTTTTCTTGCTCTATTTATGTATCTTGTTTTGTGGATACAGTATTATTTCAAATTTGTCCAAAGAACATAAGTACAGGGTTGTTTTTTTTCTTTTTAAAGAATTGTATTTTGTACCCTAATTGATGGTTTTCTCCAGAGTCAGTGTTTGGTTTTTTGTTTGTTTTTCCCTTTTATTTGCAGGCTCTTTTCAAAAATGTGTGTAGACATGTGGGTTCCTAGTTTAAGAAAAGGCAGTAAAGAGGCTTACCTAGAATTATGTGGGCTGAGCTTTGCTGTGCGCAGGTTTTGTTTTAAATTAGGCAGACAGGGAGCTGCAGTTGGCCTTGAAATTATAGAGGAGCTTTGTGGAGGTGGTTACATTCCCAGTAGCTATCTAGATTCTCCCCAGATAATTTGCTGAGTTCCTTCTTTTTAAACCATTTAAAAAAAAATTTTTTTAAGAAGGCTTCATGCCCAAAATGGGCCTTGAACTCATGAACTCATGACCCTGCGATCAGGAGACTTATACTCTACTTACTGAGTCGGGCAGGCACCCCAGAACGTTTGAATTTTTAAAAAATGCATGGCTGTCTTGTTTGCAAACCCTTGTTTTCTGTTGCACATCCTTTGTAGTCTTCTTTGCTCCTCACTTCTCACAGTTGGATGGCCCTTTATTCCTTTCATCCAGGTTATATATCCACATTGTCAACTCTGAAGTGTGTATCTCCAGCCAAGACTTTGCATCTGAATTCTCCCAACTGCTTATTCTACGTTTCTTCTTGGATATGTAATAAGTACTTATCTAAAGCCTAACTACTAACAATCTTTTCTTCCAGTCTGTTTTTCCTGCAGCCTTACTCATTTTAGTTAATGGCACAGCACCACTTTTCCAGTTGATCAGGCCAGAAACCTAAACCTGTTCTTTCTTTGAAACTTAGGGCCATTCTTCCTTGCCTCTCTCTTTTCTTTCCTCTCTCTCTCCTTTTACCTTCCACCTTTAGCAAATCCTGTTCACTATTCCTTATCACCTCTGCCTCTAGCATCCTAATTTAAGCCATCATCCATGACTTGCCTTGATTATTGGAAGAGTGTCCTTACTGGTCTGTCTGCTTTCACACTTGCCCTCCTACAGTCTGTTCCACACAGTAGCGAGTGATCCTTTTAAACTGTAAGTGAGATCATGCTATACTCCCCTTCTCAGAACCCATTGGTGGCTCTCCATTACACTCCAAGTAAAAGTAAGATTCCTCCCTAATCTTTTACCTATTATTACCTTTTCCCTCCCTCCACTTCCCTTCTCCTTGATATCTCCTAGGCATACTTGCTGTGTTTCTCTTTCAGAGCATTCAAAGAAGAGCATGTCTGAGATGCTTTCAGCCTTTCCCTGGTATATTTTTTTTCCGTACGTACACATAACTCACTCAAAAGTCATCTCTGTGAAGCCCTCCCTAGCTCCCTCCACTCCTTAACCCACTTTTCTAAAGCTTTATTTTTTTCATAGCACTTCTTATCATCTAATACATAATTTATGTTTTCATAGTTTAGATATTTTTATCCAGACTCGGGTCATCAACACAAAACATGTTCTGTTTTACATATATTTTGGTGTTTTTTTTTTTTTTTTTGAGCTCCCATCTCCTTCCCCTCCCACCAGGATATAAGTTCTCTGACCAGGGATTTTTGCTTATTCATTGCTGTGATTGAGTGCCCAAAACGGTGCCTGACATATAGTAGGAGCTCATTAAATCCTTTTGTCTTTTTTTTTTTTTTTTTTTTTAAGATTTTATTATTTATTTGAGAGAGAGAGAACACAAGCGAGGAGGAGGAGCAGAAGGAGAGGGAGAAGCAGACTCTTCACTGAGCAGGGAGTCTAACATGGGGCTCGATCCCAGGACCCTGGGATCATGGCCTGAGCAGAAGGCAGATGCCTAACGAACTGAGCCACCCAGGCATCCCTAAATCCTTTTGGCTTAACGAATATGTCACTCTGCCTTGCATCTCACTTGCAGCTTTCCTAGGGTCTCATTTTGGCTTTTCTGCTCTGCCTCACAGTCAGTATTTGTCCATATATTTTCTGTTTTCTAGAGGTTATGGAAAACTCATCTGCTATGATGCCCTTCCTAATCTACACTTCTAAATCAGTGATCTCCTTATATGATTTTTTGTGTACTGGAATCATTTTTTGCTACTACACTCTGTATGTATTTGACTTAAATATATCCACACTATTATTGGTATGTATGTTAGAACGTGTAAAAATAGGACTCTAAGGAGGATAGAGATATAAGTATTTCTAATATAAAATTTCTGGTTATTTTCTTCCTGTCCCTCAGTGGATAATGTTAGAGACCCAGTTTGGAGTCCCTGTTGTATGTGTTAGGAGATTGTCCTTTTTAAGTTCTTTACTTCATTTTTACGAACTCTGCAGAAGCAGCAGCTATAAATGCATATGCTCAGTGTGTCCTGTTGGACTGGAAGCCCTTTGTGAAGGAGTCTTAATAAAGAGAGGATTTTTTGTATTCAGACAAAATGAAAATCTCCCTTTTGTTCTGCCCATTGCCTTCCTCAGAGATAAGCACTATACTTAAAACAGTTTGGTGTAGGGGCACCTGGGTGGCTCAGTGGGTTAAACGTCTGCCTTCGGCTCAGGTCATGATCCCAGAGTCTGGGATCAATCCCCACATTGGGCTCTCTGCTCAGTGGGGAGCCTGCTTCTCCCTCTCCCTCTGCCTGCCGCTCTGCCTACTTGTGCTCTTTCTCTGTCTCTCAAATAAATAAATAAAATCTTTAAAACAAAAACAGTTTGGTGTATATCTGTAGTCTCCTTGGCATTTTTTTCATATGTGTGTACGTGTACATCCTTTCTGTGTAAAGTAGAATTATATTTATATGCACATACCATATATGTCCATATAAAATAGGAATCGCATCACATGAATTTCTCTGTGACGTTTTATTTCACTTAATATGTTATGGGGAAAAGTATAATGGCGTGATTTTGAGTATGGACTGAAGGCGTCAGACTGCTGAGGTGTTAATCCAGGCCATGCCACTTACTGGGTGACCTTAACCTTTTTGTACTCCAGTTTCCTTAAAATCTGTAATTGTCTTCTGCTGAGATACTTCCATTGGAATCCATGGAGGGAACTTATTTTGCATTCTAAAGTGGGTTGGGCACAGTGGGTGTGATAACAGAGGACTCAAATGAGGTTTTTTTAGGCACTTTGTTATACTCCTCCTTGGTTCGACCTCTTCCCTGCTTTTCTCTTCGATGTGTGGTTTGCTGCCCTCTCGTGAAGCAGCTGGTTTTCAGGGGGCGTTTGGCTAAGGATGTGATGCTGCTTGTCACGCTTTATGCCGTCGATACCATCTGTCCCGCCAGGGCTCTTAATTCTGTGTGAATCCAAAACCTTGTAAATTTTGAAAATTATTTTCTGCCTAAAGATTTTAAAAATTAGATTAAATTCACAGATACAGTGGAGAAATGAATAAAGATTCTTAAATAAATTTCAGCACTTTCCTCTGTTACTGTAAACATCTGTTTAACTGGGAACCCAAAGGCTACAGTTCATTGTAAGAATCCTTCTAGGGACTGTTGGGGGTCATGTCCACCATCTTGCATCCTTATATTTTGCAGCTTATTTGTTGCTTGGCTAGTAAACCAAAGTAAAAAAGACCTTTCTTAAATTAAAGCCATAGAAAGAGATCTTTCATGTTCATGGATTGGAAGACTTTAATACTGTTAAGATGGTGATCCTCTCCAAATTCATTTATGAATTCAACTCAATCTATGTTGAAATCCTGCTGGCTTTTTTGCAGAAATTGGCAAGCTGACCCTAAGATTCATGTGGAAATGAAAAGGACATAGAATAGCCAAAACTACTGGAAAATAAAGTTAGAGTACTTACATTTTCTAATTGCAAAACTTACTACAGAGCTATCGTAACTCACTGGCACTAACATAAGGATATACAGACAGATCTGTAAAATGAAATTGAGTATCTGGAAATAAGACAATACATTTATGATAAGTTGGTTTTCAGTAAGGATGCCAAGACAGTTCAGTGGGGAATAAATAGTCTTTTCAACAAATAGTACTGGACAGCTGGATATCCACATGCAAAGAATGAAGTTGGACCCTCACCTTACATAAATTAACTCAAAAAGGGCTACATGTAAGAGCTAATTTCATAAAACTCTTAGGGAAAAAATAGGTGTAAACCTAAATGAGCTTGGATTAGGCAATGGTTTCTCAGATACGACACCAAAAGCACAAGCAACCAAAGAAAAAGATAAATTGGACATTATCTAAATTAAAAATTTGGTGTTTCAAAGGATATTCTGAAAATTAAAAGGTAACCCACACAGTGGGAGAAAATCACTTATCTAATAATAGTCTATCATTGAACCGAGGCCAATTCCTCATTTCTCTATCTGTAAATTCCTACCATACCATATCCATGCAGCTGAACTGCATTATTTCCATATATATTTTAAAGGAGATTTGTCTGTGATTGTGGGTCCGATTATCTTCCCTACCCTCCCCCTAAAAAGAAAGTGCCAAATATCACCCTATACTATTTTCAAGGGTAAATGAAACTCAGGATACTAGATAAAAAAATTTAAAAATAATTTGAAGCCCGAAAATTATGGTTTAATAGATGGACAGTAGTCCATTAAATTCACATCATATCCAGGTATAAGGGACTTAATGTCATTATACTGATTTTTACTTCAGATCTTCAGTGCTCCTTGTCATATGAGGTAAATAATAGGAAATTCTTTGTCACATGTCTGCTTTCAGCCAATCAGAAGCCAGAATTATTTCTTAAGCAATAATAGGGTTCATTGTTTGGAGAGGAGCTTTAAGTAGGACTTACAGGATATAGGGGGCTTCATATTAATTAAGGCTTCTTAGTTGGTGCAAAGAGAACATTGGTCTGGTTTGTTTAGCATTTTCAAATTTACTTTGAGTTCTGACTCCAGAAATGTACAATCCTGTCTTTTTAGTTGTAGGTTTTAAAATGTTATTCACTCTTAATACTTTTTAAAGTAGCAGCCTTATTCTCTGTTTTTATTTTTGATGAAACAATTTAATGGGCTGTGAAGGAAAAATTACCAAATTTTAAGAGGGAGAGAGAATTTTATGAAAATGTCTTCAAGGTTTCCATCACCATCTTTACCGATTTTCTTCTCACCTGGGCCAATTGACTTAGGTTCTGTAACAAGTTCTTCTTCTTCACTGAATGAGCTAGACAATATTTCCCATCTTTTAAGGAAAATATCAACTGATATCAATGAAATTAAGGGAATGAAAGCAGCAATTTTGACCGTGGAAGCAAATCTTTTTGATCTAAATGTTAGAGTGTCACAGAATGAAGCAAAAATTTCATCTTTGGAGGTTAAAATGAATGAATGTTCAACATCAACATCTGAGTGCAATAAACAGTTTGAAGATCTTCAAGAGGAAGTAGATTTTGAATCACAGTCAAGGACTACTGATGTAAAAATAATTGGCTTCCTTAGAAACATTGAGAAAGGTAAATGTTTAGTATTGGATATCTTCTACATAACTCACCCTTGGATCTGTGTCTTTTTATGTAACTTGATTAGTTCTCATATGGAAGCAGCAAGTCAAAAAACTTGAGTTTCTCATGGATCTTTAATGACAAAACTGGAGTCCATATGGTTATCTTAGAAGCCTAGAAGTTACCAGAATTCTCTTTAGTGGATCTCTATAAAATGTTTTGAAGGGAGAGGTGAGCATAGAGAAAACTTGAAATGGGAGAGAATGGTCCTCTTTCGTGTTCTGTCTCGTGAAATTATTTTAAAATGTGTAATTCTTTCATTATTCATTGTGTTAAAGAGACCTGTTACAGTATTAGAATTGAAAGAGCTTCTTCCAGTAACCATAATATGTATCAGTTACCCAAGCTGTCTTACAGGAGTACAACTTGACCAAATGACCTCTGCATTTCAGGTCAGCTCATTGGGATTTACTGTGTTTTTTTACCATGATAATTTTGGAAGGAATTAACTTTTTTTGACACACCACTTAAGAGTGATATATCTTATATTTTAGAAGAAAATAGCTGATAGAATTTTGAATTGAGCGTTTAAAATTGAAAAACCCCGGACACCTTGCTTGGCTCAGTCAGTGAAGCATGTGACTCTAGATCTTGGGGTCGTATGTTCGAGCCCCACATTGAGTGTAGAGATTACTTAATAAAATCTTTAAAATAAAAGAATTGAAAAACCCCTTTTAATGAAACATGGCAATTGCTTGCCAACTAATGTACTGAGTGAGCAAAGGCTGTCCTTACGAAACTGTTAGTAATAAGTATACTAAAAATTAGTATTCAGGCATCCTACTAATATTTCAGTATTTGGAACCCTATCAATCACATCCCTTTCTACACTGTACCACTTTTTAAAAAAGTTTTTAGGGGCGCCTGGGTGGCTCAGTCGTTAAGCGTCTGCCTTCGGCTCAGGTCATGGTCCCAGGGTCCTGGGATCAAGCCCCGCATCGGGCTCCCTGCTCGGCAGGAAGCCTGCTTTTCCCTCTACCACTCCCCCTACTTGTGTTCCCTCTCACTGTGTCTCTCTCTGTCAAATAAATAAATAAAATCTTTAACAAAAATTAAATTTTTTTAAAGATTTATTTTAGAGAGGGAGAGAGCACGAGGAGAGGGAGAGAGAATTCCAAGCAGACTCTGTGCTGAGTGCAGAGCCTGATGTGGGGCTTGAGCTCATGACCCCGAGATAATACTTGAGCCGAAACCAAGAGTTGGACCGACTGTGCTGAGGCATCCCTACTTTTTTAATTTTTATTTATTTTTAATTGAAGTGTAGGTGACAGTACTACATTATATTAGTTTCAGGTGTGCAGTGATTTGACATTTGACATTTATATACACATTATGAAATTCTTACCACAATTAAGTATAGTTAACTATTTGTCACCATACAAAGTTATTAAAATATCATTGACTGTATTACCCATGCTGTACTTTACATCTCTGACTATAACTGGAAGTTTGTTCCTCTTAATCCTCTTTACCTATTTGCTTCTCTCTGCTGCAGCCACTAGTTCTCTGTATTTATGAGTCTGTTTCTGTCTTGTGTTTGTTCATTTGTATTGTTTTTTAGATTGAACATAGAAGTGGAAGTAACAGGGTATTTGATTTTCTCTTTTTTCACGGTAGCATAGTACCCTGCCTCTAAGTCTATCTGTGTTGTTGCAAATGGCACGATTCATTCTTTTTTATGGCTGAGTAATACTCCTGTGTGTGTGTATATGTAGGTGAATATGTATGTGTGTGTATCATATCTTTATCCATTCATCTGTCAGTGCACACTGAGATTGCTTCCATATCTTGGTTATTGTAAATAATACCATAGTAAACATAAGGGTGCATATATCTTTGCAAATTAGTATTTTCATTTTCTTGGAGCAAATACCCAGAAGTGGAATTATTGAATACCACAGGATCCAGTATTTCTATTTTTAATTTTTTTAGGAACCTCCTTACTGTTTTCCACAGTGGCTGCACCAACTTACATTCCCACCAACAGTGCATGAGGGTTCCGTTTTCTCCACATCCTTGCCAAGACTTGTTATTTTTTGCCTTTTGGATACTAGCCCTTCTTTTTTTTTTTTTTTTTTTTTAAGATTTTACTTATTTATTAGAGAGAGAGACACAGTGAGAGAGGGAACACAAGCAGGGGGAGTGGGAGAGGGAGAAGCAGGCTTCGCGCTGAGCTGGGAGCCCGATGCGGGGCTCGATCCCAGGACCCTGGGATCATGACCTGAGCTGAAGGCAGACGCTTAACGGCTGAGCCACCCAGGCGCCCCTGGATACTAGCCCTTCTGACAGGTGTGAAGTGATATCTCATTTTGGTTTTAATTTGCATTTTGAAAAATATTTTCTGTACTTAATTAGAGCAAGCACAAGTTGGGGGAGAGCTAGAGGGGGAAGGGAGCCTTCCCGTTGAGCAGGAAGCCTTATCTAGGGCTCAATCCCAGGACTCCAAGATCATGACCTGAGCTGCTTTGTTATCAGGACTTACTTAATTGACTGAGCCACCCAGGACCTTTAATTTGCATTTTTTGATGAATATTGAACATTTTTTCATGTGTTAGCCATCTCAGTGTCTTCTTTAAAAAAAAGTCAGTGGTGCACTTGGGTGACTCAGTTAAGTGTCTGACTCTTGGTTTTGGCTCAGGTCACAATCTCAGGGTCCTAGGGTCAAGCACCAAGTCAGGCTCTGTACTCAGCATGGAGTCTGCTTGAGATGCTTTCCTCCTCCTGCCCCTGCTCCAGTGCTTCTCCTCTGTTATTGCCCCTGCTTGCGCATGTGTGCTCTCTCTTGCTCGCTCGCTCGCTCTCTCAAATAAATAAAATCTTAAAAATGTGTATTCAGGTCCTCTGCCTTGTTTTTTTTTTTTTTAAAGATTTTATCTCTTTGAGAGAGTGTGTGCCTGGCACAAGGTGGAGGAGGGGGAGGAATCAGCAGATTCCCTGCTGAGTGCAGAGCCTGAAGAGGCGCTTGTCCTGAAGAAGAGCTTGTCCTGGGCCAAAGTCAGACACTTAACCAGCTGAGCCACCCAGGCGCCCCCCCCCACCCATTTTTTAATCAGATTGGGGGGTTTTTGGTGTTTTATGAGTTCTTTTTATATTTTGGATATTAATCCCTTACTGGATATATCATTTGGAAATATCTCCATTCACTAAGTTGCCTTTTTATTTTATTGATGGTTTCCTTCACTGTGCAGAAGATTTTTTAGTTTGACGTAGACCCACTTGCTTTCCTTTTGTTGCTCTTGCCTACAGAGACAAATCCAAAGAAATGTTGCTGAGAGGGATAGCCAAGAATTTACTGCCTATATTTCTGTTGAGGAGTTTTATGATTTCAGGTCTTACACTTTACATTTAATTGAGTTCATTTTTGCATATGGTATGAGAAAGTGGTCCAATTTAATTTTTTCTCTCATGTAGCTGTCCATATTCTCAGCACCATTTATTGAAGAGACTCTCCCCTGCTGTAGATTCTTGCCATTGTATTCTTTAAGATTTTATTCATTTTGACAGACCGCGAGAGAGGGAACACAAGCAGGGGGGTGGGGGAGGGAGAAGCAGGCTTCCCGAGGAGCAGGGAGCCTGACGCAGGGCTCGATCCCAGCACCCTGGGATCATGACCTGAGCCGAAGGCAGACGCTTAACAACTGAGCCACCCAAGCGCCCCTTGCCATTTTTTTTTTAAGTTTTTATTTTTTTAAGTAGACCTTACACCCAACATGGGGCTTGAATCCACAACCTGGAGATCAAGAGTTGTGTGCTCCTCCTACTTAGCCAGCCAGGCGCCCCTCTTGCCTTTTTAATCATAGGTTAATTGGTAAATATGCACATTTTAACAATATTATTTCTTCCAGTCCATGAGCATGTTGTATCTTTCCATTTATTTGTATCCTCTTCAGTTTCTTTTATCTGATAGTTTTCACAGTACAGGTCTTTCACCTCCTTGGTTAAATGTATTTCTAGATATTTTGTTCTTTTTGGTGTAGCTATCAGTGGGATTGTTTTCTTAATTCCTCTTTCTGCTGCTTTGTTATTAGTGTATAGAAACGTAATAGATTTCTGTGTCTTAATTATGTGTCCTGAAACTTGACTGAATTCATTTCTTCTAATAGTTTTTTGGTGGGGTTTTTAGGGTTTTGTGTATATAATATGTCATCTGTTTGTTTGTTTTTTTTCCTATTTCTTAATTTTCTTCCAATTTGGATGCCTTTTATTTCTTGTCTGATTGCTGTGGCTAGGACATCCAGTACTATATTGAATAAAGGGGAGAGAGTGAACGTCCTTGTCTTGTTTTGATTTTATGATGTTATGAGTATGATGTTAGCTGTGGGTTTGTTATATATGGCCTTTATTATGTTGTGGTATGTTCCCTCTAAACCCACTTTGTTGAGAGTTTTTATCATAAATGGATGTTGAATTTTGTCAAACGCTTTTTCTGCATGTATCGAGAGAATCATGATTCTTACTTCGCTTTTTATTTTGTTAATTTGGTGTGCCAGGTTGATTGATTTGCGGATATTGAACCATCATTATATCCTTGGAATAAATGCCACTTGATTATGGTGAATAATTATTTTAATGCATTGTTGGTAACACTTAATTTTGTTTTTGATAACACTTTTTTTTTAATGAAATGTCTTTTTTTTTTTAAGATTTTATTTATTTATTAGAGAGAGAATGAGACACAGAGAGCATGAGAGGGAAGAGGATCAGAGGGAGAAGCAGACCCCCCGCTGAGCAGGGAGCCCGATGTGGGACTCGATCCCGGGACTCCAGGATCATGACCTGAGTCGAAGGCAGTCGCTTAACCAACGGAGCCACCCAGGCGCCCGATAACACTTGTTTTAAATCTGCAAGTGAGGGGCGCCTGGGTGGCTCCGTTGATTAAGCGTCTGCCTTCAGCTCAGGTCATGATCCCAGGGTCCTGGGATCAGTCCCACATCGGGTTCCCTGCTCAGCGGGGAGTCTCCTTCGTCTCCCTTTGCCCCTTCTCCCTGCTTGTGTTCTCTCTCTCTCTCTCCCTCTCTCTCAAATAAATAAAATCTTAAAAGAAAGAAATCTGCAAGTGAGTACTTACTATCGCCTAAGCACTGTGGAGGGGGGGAGGTTTGGAGAAGTGTGACATCCTCCCAGTCTTCAAATTGAAGATGGAGAAAATCCGTTCTTTGTCACTGCTTTGTTTTATTTTGCAGTGTAACTGAGGAAATTAAGAACTTTTTAAAGAAATCATAAATACTCTAGCTGAGTATCTTTTCTTATAGGAGATTCAGATAATTGTTTAAAAAAAGATTTTATTTATTTATTTGACAGAGAGTGATAGAGCACAGGCAGAAGGAGCAGCAGGGGAGAGGGAGAAGCAGGCTTCCTTCTGAGCAGGGAGCCCAATGCGGGGCTCGATCCCAGGACCCTGGGATCATGACCTGAGCCGAAGGCAGACGCTTAACTGACTGAGCCACCCAGAGGATTGTTTTCATGCTGATGTAGGATCTGGACTCCAGATCTCTTGAATGTCATAATTGTTCATTGTTTTCTTTGTATCAGTCTAAGCTTACAGTTTGTCTTTTGGGAATTCTCTGATGAGATATCTCTGCTGTGTTTTGTTTTACAGTTCTAGGGGTGTGGCGTGAGTTGTAATGGTGAGAGCCCAGGTCATGGAGGGAGAGGTTTCTTATTTTGATCTTGCACTTGGCTGTTGCCTGTCAGTTATGGCTCAAGCTCTGGGTCCACACAGCACCTCCTCCTGGTTTTTCCAGCCTTTACCTTTACTCCCAGGCTTTACCTCGAGTCCAAGAAAACTGGCTTCCAGACAAAGGGAGAACTAGGAAATGTCCTACAATGCCGTTTTTGGTTTAACTCGGAGTACAGATTTTTGTCTTCAGACCTTTGGTCTATAAGTATTATTAAACTGCAGTGTTGAAGCTAATCAAATTTTTTTTTTTAAAGATTTTATTTATTTATTTATTTATTGGAGAGCAAGCGAAAGAGAAACAGCATGAGAGAGGAGAGGGTCAGAGGGAGAAGCAGGCTCCCTGCTGAGCTGGGAACCTGATGTGGGACTCGATCCCAGGACCCTGGGATCATGACCTGAGCCGAAGGCAGTCGCTTAACCAACTGAGCCACCCAGGCGCCCCACTAATCAATTATTTTTAAGACTTCCAGTTAAAAACCCAGGAAGATTATTTCAGGCTTCATTTCTGGGAAACATACATGCTGGTATTGTTTGTTTTTTAAGCTTAGTAAAGTTTTAAAATTTGTTATTCTAGGAACTCAGCAGAGGCAGTTGTTATCCCGACTGCAAATTGACCCAGTAATGGCAGAAACTCTACAGATCGGTCAAGGTTGGTAATAATCTTAAATTTTCATTGTAATTTAGCATTTTTCAGTTGCTATTTCCATTTCTTGCACCTCATTTAATGTATCTTGTATATCTTAGATCCTGCCCTAAGATGCTATATTTAGATTGTGAAAATATTTTAGGGCCAGGAGACAAGATCTGCATTTTCTTCATGTTTTATGGTGTTTGTATTTTTCATCTCATTCAAAAACTTTCTTGCTTTGGTGCCTTTTCCCCTGAGTCCCTGGAATCTTCTGGCTGTCACTCCCCTCTAGGGACAACTCAAATCCTTACCCTGCTCTCCTTTCTACCCTACTTTTCCAATGTCCTGAGCTGCTTTACTGTCCTGTAGCCTGTTCAACCTTATCCTTACTTTTATTTCTCTTTAGAATCTCCTCACCAGGGCCACACCGAGAACTTGTTGTTCTTAGAGTCCCCGTAGCTTAATTTTTTGCCTGTTCCCCTTCCCCACCCCTCCCCAGCATAGACACGTAAGCCAGGGGCTACCTCAGGACAGGGCCAAGTGCCTTGTTTATCTCTGCATTCTCCAATGCCCAGCCCCTGCCACATGCATGTACAGTCCCCAGGAAATGCTGCCTACATGAAGGGAGCCATTCGACACCTGCAATCTTCAGTTCAGAAACCTCCTTTTTTCTGTTTCCTTCTATTTCCCCTACACCTGCCCATTGTTGGAATCTCTGTTGCCTTGACCCCTCCCCTTGGCTCTTCTTCCCCTTTGGTCAGGCCTCCACAGTCAATAGGTATATTCCCTTACCCCATCCAGCTCTGTCTCAGAAAGAGGAACTTGTTCTCTCTCAGGGTTGCCTTCCACCCAGAAGCCAGATCCTCCCCAGTTGATGAACACTGGAGTGCCCCCACATTCCTGTAGTTTTAGTCTCTGCCTCTCTCCTGGCTTCTCCTTTCTGTCTTGTCTAAGTGTTTAGATACTCTCCATTCTTGATTTTGCCCTGTCATCTCTCCACATTCCATCCTGCTTTCCACATAAGGGTATTTTCTTTCAAAATGTCTGGCAGCTAAGCTCTGTGTATGTTGTATCCACTTCGTTGGCATTTGCACATTCTTTTTTGTTTCCTTTAATGTTTCTTTTTTTCCCATGGTGCACGTACAGTTTGAAGCATCTAGTTCTCTGAGGCTTATGATTGACTACATTCTTTGCTTACCTCCTGTCATGGTTTTTATTCCTGAGAGCCCTCTTGTTTCTGCATATTCCTTTTATTTATTTTTCACATACTGACTTTGTTTCATGTATGCAACACTCTCTGTTATTTCTAATATCTACATCTAATATCTGAGGATATTAAAGATAGTTTTGGGTATTTTTTCCCCTCCCTTCTTGGTCTTATTTTTTCCAAGTTGTTTGTTTCAATTGCTATCTTTTGTGACAGGTTTTCCTCAGATGTCTGGGGATCCTTGGTTGTCTTATATTTATGAGTGGGACACTCAAAAAGCTGATTGGCATTCTGGGTTCATTAGTCAGGGTGGAGGGCTTGTGACTTTACATCTGAATATAGATCCTGCAGTGGAGAGTCATTTGTCTCTCTAATTTAGGGGCACCGTGAGGTCACCGTCTTTAGGCTTTTCCTCTTGGACTGGTTAGCTTCTCCAAAGAAAGATCTTTCAAAGTAGTGGATTGGCTGTCAAGTGTTCTGGGAGCTAAGTGAGGAAAAGGGGCTGGGGGAGGCACCTCAACTTTAATGACTATGTGATGCTTGCTTAACATCCCCTCCCAGTTTTCAGAATGGTACTTCTTTCAATGTGGCTGGCATCCCTTGGTCCAGAGACTCTCTGTTTTGACCTTTCCAAGAGTCTTAAGCTTCCCTCTTCTCCAAGGGAGAAAATGGTCAAGGGTTATCAGGAAATCTAAATGCTTTTAAAAATTTTAATAGTATACATTTAGCTTATTTTTTTGCAGCACTAATCTGTCAAAGTGGTGATGCTTCATTTATAGGCCACTCCAGTATTGACCATCGGGAAAGCATGTCTCCAGCTATTCCAAAAAACTTGAATATAGAGGTAGGGGAACAGGTGTGATAGGGATCAGAAATGAAGAAAACAAATTCCTAGTTTAGGAAGACATAACTGCTTCTGGAATGGACCTTGAACACACCTGTATTGGCCTTGTCTTCCACCTCTTCCCAAGGTCCCCTGTGCTGCCAGTTACCCAGCCTTTGGAGAATCTTGGGATCCACATTGAATTGTTTCATTATTGGCTTAAGACTCAGCTTTTGAAGATCTTAGTTTTTCACTTTCAAAATGTGGATGTCTCCTTTTACAGTTGTTTTCTTTGTGAGTTTATGTTTCAATGAATTAACCTTTGTTGACATTTTAGTGGGGTTTTAGGAGGAAACCAAATGCATGGGTTCAGCCGGTAGTCTGTACCCAGAAGATGTCATTAACTCTCGCATCTGTCTGCTCCTCTTTGACCCAGGTGATACCGTGAACCTTGTAGAAGTGATAGTGGCTTATGTGGAATGAAAAGCTCTGTGTTCAGTGCTCACTTTTCTAAACTCTGTAGTATGTGACACGTCGTTCCCATGTTTTCTTAAGTCTTTGTTTGGCTTCCAGGACTTCACGATCTAATTCCATGTCATTCTCCTTTATCACCTCCTCTCCTCCCGTACTACCCCTCGAAATGTTCATTTTATCCTGTGTCCTGCCCTTAGCATTATTTTCATCTCTTTATATTCTCCCAAGATGCAAACTGGTAGAACTGCTTTGCCTCGGAAAGGGCTGGGTCGTGAGAAAAAGGGCAGCAGCCTTGGACTAAGTTCTAGACTCTACCTTTGCTAGCTGGGAGCCCTCAGTGAGTCACTGAAGAACAGCGAGTTGCCTCTTGGTCTCCTGTAATGGAGGAGGGAAGTCTCCTGCTCAGGCTCCCCATGAGAGACGGCAGCGCTGAATGTGTGTGCTTTGATTCAACGCTGCTTTGACCTTCAGTTGGAATGCTGCTTCTCTTATTTCTCTCGCCTCTTATTTCAACTTCTAAACGTCTGAGAGCCCCACAAAGACTTCAAACTAAATAAATCTAAAGTTGAAATTTATCCTGCCCCCTTTTCAGTCTGCTCTTTCTCCTGTCCTCTGTCTCCTGGATCCAGTTTCTCCTTCCGCTGTCCTCCATCTGCCTCTTTACCCTCTCCGGCCCTCGTGGGGGAAGGCAGCTCTGCTTCGTTCCCAGGATGGGAGTTGAACATGCAGCTACTGTGAGGTGCCAGGGCTGCTGAGGTGTGTGCAGTGTGTCTTCTCTCCTTCATGTGTGGGCTCAAATAGGACAAAGATTGAGAATCTTTTAATTGGAGCTTCACTGTGTCTCCTGGGCAACAGCCTAGTCACTGAGCTCTAGGACTTCCTTCCATACTACCTGTTCTTCCAAAAACCAGTTTGATCATATCATTTCCCTCCTTAGAAACCTCTCTTGATTCTTGATGACTTCTAGATCAGAATCCAAACTCATTGACACATACAAGATCCTTTATGCGTCAGCCTTCCCTGCCACTCAGCCCTCCCTGCACACAGCCCTCCATCCACACCACGTTTCTCATCAGGTCTTAGATTCCTTGTGTCTCATGAAAGCCTCTGCCTTCTTCCGTGTGGTCTCCTCTGCCTGCCACGCTCTGTTTATTGTCCAGCTCCTTGCTCCCCACCCTGGTTAGCCTGCTCATTTCCTTTAACATCTGCTTCAAATGTCCATCGTCTGTAGGCTTTGTCTGGATTTCCTAGCTCGAGTAGGTTTCCTGTATTCTACCAAAACTTGGTTCTTACTCCTTTAGGATTAGCTTTTAGGGTATGCTGTTCTGCAATTGTGTGTACATCTGTTTTTTCTTCTTTGTGTACCTAGTACAGTGTTCAGTTCTCAGGTTTTTGGTTTGTTCAGTTGAATGAACATGAATGGACATCCTGTAGATATTGGTCTCTTATTTGCCTATTAACCTTAAGAGAAGTGCAACTCATTAACTTCTGTCAGTTGATGGCATAGCAGTAGGTCAACCATCTCCACTCTGGGCTCTTGGCATATTTTATGAAGTAGTCAGGGTTAAGAAGCATATTATAGATGGCATGAGCTGTGGTTATTTGCACTGATGGTCAGTGTTTCCTTTGCTGTATTTTTTTTTTAAATGCCCATTCATCTTAAAATTCCTTTCCAATATAGTCTTCTTGGTACAACCAGGCAGAAATTATGCCAGGTGAATTCTTTTCATCAGGGCGTGTTCTCTCTCAGTGGTACTGTGCAAAATGAACAAAACATTTTAGAAAAATTTTTAAGCAGCCTTCATATCATAGTTTGAGGGAATATGAGGATTTTTCTTTATAATTTTAGAAGATATTATTGTACTTAGAGTAAGTTTGTATTGTTCATATCCCACTAGATGCTTCACATAAGAACCTTTCTGTACCGTAGGCAGGGAGTGTTGATTAGAAGCCCCAGGTCATGGGCTGTTACGAGGAAAGGAATACTTCCTTGAAAAGGTGTTTGGCACAGAATTGCAGTGCTATTCCTGGGTAGAACCATTGTGATTTTCCTTTGAAAAAATTACAAATATGTAAAAGATTGACATTCTTCTCACGTGTGTGATGTTGGGAATGCAAGGTATATTCAAAAGTAAACATTTATGGCCAATTTCTTTGGCTCAGATTACTATGACATGGAATCCATGGTCCATGCAGACACGAGATCATTTATTCTGAAGAAGCCAAAGCTGTCTGAGGAAGTAGTAGTGGCACCAAACCAAGAGTCGGGGATGAAGACTGCAGATACCCTTCGGGTACTTTCAGGACACCTTATGCAGACACGGTAGATGGTTTCTTTTTCTTGTGTAGCTTTTTTGTGTTGATTAGATAGTGCAGGTTAATGTGAGTTCCCAGCTTCCCTCTTCCCCATCCCAGCCCCCAGTGTAGAGTGCTTTTATTGAGTCAGCCGGCAGGCCAGGAATAATAGTAAGCCAAAGTCAGTTTTCAGAAATTACAGTTCATCTTTCTTGTTCAGAAATCTGTTAACCTACAAATAAGTCCATGTATGATTTAGCTCTGTAAATAAGATTCTTTCCTTTAAGCGCATCCAGGAAATGAAATTTAAAAGCCAGGTGATCAAAATCAGGAGATCTCTGCAGTTAGATCAGATTGGGGTGATTCCTCCCTTAGAAAATGGACTAAAGATTCTATAAAGTAACAAACATACAGATAATAAAATCAGTGTAAATATAGAACTGCTGGCCACGTGTTCTGAGCATAGATGCTGATTTTTCAGTTTATTTCCATGTGACCCTGTGAAGATCAAATGGACGATGATGTTCAGGGTGGAGGGGAGATTGTCCTTAGTGCAGCCTGGAGGGTCGCTGGCCATGCCGCCACAGCAACTGGCCGTGGCCATGGTGTCGTGGCGGAAGCCACCAGGGCCGTACCTGGAAGTCCTCCTGAGTTTGTTTGGTTTTTTTCCTACTGAAGAGACCACCACCAAGTAAGGGAGCGATAGTTCTGCTGAAGAGCACTGTAGGAGGCTCAGCGTTTTGTGTTTGTTTCCCTAATTCTATGGTATTTTCTATCTGTCTGGCAGAGATCTTGTACAACCAGATAAACCTGCAAGTCCCAAGTTTATAGTGACGCTGGATGGTGTCCCCAGCCCCCCAGGATACATGTCAGATCAAGAGGAGGACATGTGCTTTGAAGGAGTGAAACCTGTAAACCAAACTGCAGCCTCAAACAAGGGACTCAGAGGTCTCCTCCACCCACAGCACTTGCAGTTGATGAGCAGGCAGCTCGATGACCCAAATGGTAGCTTTCCAAATGGTGTGTTGAGAGCTCAGATTTTCCCTTTCCAGGGTGCTGTCATTGTGCAGGAAACCTGGGACCGGCCTCTCTACCTGGAATGAATATTGGTTGGAGGCCTTGCTCTTAATCGTAATTCAGTAGCCGCCTCTTTTCTTCTCTCAGACAAAACAATGAGTTCCATCCGTAGTGGGCACTGCTCCCGGGCTGCCGTGCGCTCAGCCCTGAGAGCCAAAGTACATCTTAACCATGCCTGTGAAAGGATCAGCCTTCGTTCTTGCTACCTTGTTTCCTTTTTTCCTTTAGAAACTATACTTGTTACTGTCCCTTTGTTGTAACATAATAGTCTCTTACAATTAACTTGACAGAAAAAATTTGGATTTTGATTCTATTTATACCTCAGTGAAATTCCCTTGAAAGGAGTTTCTCACCTAATTTATCAAGATACTGCTGGGAAGTTTAGCAAAAGCCTTATGTTTAAGTTAATAAATATTGAAGCAAAGTATTTAGTAGACACGAGATGAACTCTGTTCAGATAACAGCCTGCTTTTAGGCAGATGAATCGTTATCACTGGCTGTTCTCTCCCTGGGCCCAGTGTCAGGTGCACAGACTGCTGGACGTTTTCATTTGTGACAAGAGAATGGTAGTTGTGTTCCTTCTGTCTTGTAAGATGTTTAGAAACACCTTTATTGGGAGGGGAGACAATTACTGAAGCTTAAAAATGAATAGTAGTGAAGCAAAGAAAAAACAGTAATGGGTTTCGATACTTTTCCAAGTTAATCCTCTTGGCAGAAACATGAAGATGTATTCAATACCTTTTTCAGTTGCTAAAAATATAATAGCTTTTAGAG
Organism: Mirounga leonina; assembly: GCF_011800145.1. Taxonomy (NCBI): domain Eukaryota; kingdom Metazoa; phylum Chordata; class Mammalia; order Carnivora; family Phocidae; genus Mirounga; species Mirounga leonina. Next base: position 14,634,079 of record NW_023270825.1, on the reverse strand, counting down.
GGAGATCATGAGTGAGTGAGGAGATACCACTGTTGAATTGAAAGCTTTTTCGCCTCAGTCAATGATATAATGTCCTAGTTTTGAGTGGTGGAGGGAATTGAAAGTCTGACTGTATCAAAAGGAAGAAAAGATTTTAAATGGTAACAAAGGTGGTTAAGAACTGCCATAGAGATGCAGTACAGATTTCCTGAACCTGTGTATTTTGTTTCAAATGAGAGAAAAAGTTAGGGTCTAATTTTGTTTAAATGTAGATGTCCATGTTAGGCTTTATTGGTGTATATGTCCTAGCAGCGCCCCTCTAAATAACACGTTAGACTTCTTGCCTCGGTTCCACAAGTGCCGTGGCCCTTCTGGAGGCCAGGGGGATGAGCGCGAGCCTCCTGTGCCGTTGCTTTGATCTGGGACTCTCACTGTTTCACTGCTGCTCGAGGATGAAGCTTTGTAATAGTTGGAACATAAGTGAGGCCCAAGAGACTGAATATCAGTCACAGAGAGGCTCTGGTCCTTCTTGCTCTTCCCTTCCAAGCAGGGAATTTGAAACTTGGTGATTGCTTTTGCTGGCTTTTTGTCCAGTGTTTCAAGGGTGCTGTCAACAGCACTCCCCGCCCTCCCCCGCCCCTTGGTTTTATAACTTGCAATAAAAAGTGAATTTGCGGGCGCCTGGGTGGCTCAGATGGTTAAGCGTCTGCCTTCGGCTCAGGTCATGATCCCAGGGTCCTGGGATCGAGTCCCACATCGGGCTCCCTGCTAGGCGTCTCTCTCTCTCTCTCTCTCTCAGTCTCATGAATAAATAAATAAAACATTAAAAAAAAAAAGTGAATTTGCCTAATCTTAAGCAGGAAAATTTTTAATGGCTTATGAGGTTAATGTTGGGGAAAACCAGAATTGAGACCTCTTGTATATATGACCCAACATTTCCATTAGAAAGATAATGTTTCCTTGTATTTAACTAATATTGCCCATGAGTAACTACTTCATTTTCCAGCCAACCTGTTCTTGGGTATTCTGTTAACTTCTTTCATTTGGCCTGGGTTCCCATGTATATACCATAGTCTAAAGTATGTTCTTTAGGAGAAGGGTAGGACACATTTCCTGCAGGCCAGGATATTAGACACACTTAAAATTGGAGAAAACTGCTCTTTCCAGCCATGCAAGATTTTATTGGAGACTAAGAATACCTTTATATCCTGGAGCTAAACAGTGACTTTTACGGTTTTAAAAGTAGCATGGAAAACTATATATCAGACATAGTTGTGGGTTTTTTGTGGCTTTTTTAAAGATTTTATTTATTAGCATGAGCAGAGGGGAGGGGCAGAAGCAGAAGCAGACTCCCCACTCAGCAGGGAACCTGATATGGGGCTCGATCCCAGGACCCTGGGATCATGACCTGAGCCGAAGGCAGACGCTTAACCGACTGAGCCGCCCAGGCGCCCCTAGCATAGTGTCACAGTAGCCCTTTCATGGTACTCCTGTCTAGGCTCCAGGACTGGATTTGTGTGCCTTGTTCTCCTGTAATGAAGACTGAGGTTGAGTCACTAGATCAGTAAGTTCTCAGAATACCAGCTGCTGCACTGTTAGGTTTTGATTGGTCGCCTTCTTTGTATTTTTGTTTCCATTCAGTCATAAAACTCTAAGGAAGACATTATTTTCTTTTTGCATAGATAAGGAAACTGAAGTTGAGGTACTAGGTAAGACTTGTCCAAAGTGTCTAGCTCAGCTAAGTTACAGAGCCAGATTTGAACTGCTTGATCTCAGGCAAGAGGAATAGAGCAATGTGGCTGAAATGATGTTTGCTTTTATAGTTACGAATGTGAACCCTAATTTGTAACACCCATGATGCTTTTTTTTTTTTTTTTTAAAGCTAGGGTGTTTTGGTCCAGAAGTTGTTGGGTCGTTATGGCCTTTGGGTGTGAATTTTTGGCCTTTTTACATTTTAAATGGGCATTAGTTGCCTGCATTTAAGCTTTGTATGTCATATAAAAAGGTTTTTGGCTTTCTCTGAATCAGGAGACAATCTGGAAGCACAGGCCCACTTTCCCACGCCCTGGTAATTGACATTGTCATTGGACACGACCCCGAGAGGGAGCGGCAGGCAGGCAGTGAGCCCTGTGGATGGTGGTTGCTCTTACCCACCTTTGTTTCCTCCCCACCAAGGCTGTCTGCCACCGATCATCTTCTATCCAGCCAGGCTCACTGCTGGATGATCTAGCGGGCTCCTGTAGGTAATGACATTTGTGACCCATTTTAAGCAAGAAACTTTTCCTCACATTGATGTGAGTTTATCACCTGGACTTAGAACTGTGTATACCTCAGTGAGTGGGAACACTTTTGTGTATGAACCACTCATAATGTCTGAACGTGAGAATTTGTTCACATTCTTTGTTGTTGTTGTTTTTTTAAAGATTTATTTATTTGAGAGAGCATGAGGACAGGAAGGGGCAGACGGAGAGGGAGAGAGAATCCTCAAGTCGACTCCTTGCTAGGCTTGATCCCAGGACCCCAAGTTCATGACCTGAGCCAAAGTTGGATGCTTAACTGACTGAGCCACCCAGGCGCCCCAGTTCATATTCTTTTTCACCTTGTGTTTGCAGTTTTCATTTCATTTTATTGGCTCCCTACTTGGACATCCTTCCCCGCCCCCCCTCATATTTTAATTCAGCTCTGAAATAATATTGAGCAGGGGCTTTGGGGTGAGAGCTTTGGCTCTAGTTGCAGCATCCCTCTCCGGTTTGCTTTTCACAGTGAGAACTGCAGTGTGCTTCCTGGTGACCTTTTTTAGCAGGCTCTTACCTGTGTTACCCAGAATGTTGGACTCCTTTATTTTGTATGATCATAGACATGGAAGAACATAAGATTTTAAGACTGGGTTTTGAGGGAAATGTATTAAAGGTGCCATATACTGAGTTGATCATAATTAATGAGATACTTTTGACTTTTTCCCCTTTTTAGCGGAGATGAGTGAACTGAGTGTGGTCCAGAAACCAGAAAAACTTTTGGAGCGTTGCAAGTACTGGCCTGCCTGTAAAAACGGGGATGAGTGTGCGTACCATCATCCTGTTTCACCTTGCAAGTGAGTAGCAGCAGCAAGCTGACTCTGATCTGCAGGGTAATTTCTAGATCTTAGAGCTGGTTCGGTTTTTCGTTTCTGTGGATGAATTTGACTCGTATAAATGCAGTGACACTTAACCTTTGCCCTCCCAGAATAGCATCCTTGTGTAATACGTGTGTGTGTGTGTGTGTGTGTGTGAGGGAGTGGGGAGATGGGAGGCGGCTTCTGTACATTGAAGGAGATGGTTATATAACTGCCCTGGTTTGAGTGCGTTGTATTCATGTACATAGCCACAGCTTTTAAGGCATTGGGGACACAGTGACAGGTAATGTGACAAAACATTTTGGACGTGGGTGTAATTTTTCCTCACCAGTTGGCTGGTTCAATGGCATGATCTTTGAGAGGTGGCTTTTAGATTTAAAAAAAATACACATTTTGGTCCTAGAGGTGGAATCTCCATGTTTTCACTTAAGAAATGTGGATGTGAGAATAATATGGATGTACATGGAGGGGGAGACCACACCAATGAGTCTTTTTGGAGTGGTGCCTTGCACATATATTATGCTCAATATATTGAGTTCATAAATTACTGCAAACATAGATCTTACAGGGGAAATGGTATAAGGTATGATTCTTAACACAAAAAATCCTTTTGTCTCTCATGGTCATGGCTTGAGTTGAAAATCTTATTACCTTAGGCTTCAGAATAGACTACTGTGTCCTTTTTTGAAATCTGGCCTCATTTTTTTTTTTTAAGATTTTTTAAAAAATGTATTCATTTGAGAAAGAGCACAAACGGGGAAGGGCGGAGGGAGAGGGAGAAGCAGACTCCCCACCTGACTTGGGGCTCGATCCCAGGACCCTGGGATCATGACCTGAGCAAAAGGCAGAAGAAGCTTAACCGCCTGAGCCACCCAGGTGCCCCAGATCTGGCCTCATTTAAAAATTGAGTTTCCCGGGGCATCTGTCTGGCTCAGTTGGTAGAACATGCGACTCTTGATTTCTGGGTTGTGAGTTCAAGCCCCACATTGGGCATAAAGCTTAGTTTAAGAAAAAATTGAGTTTCCCCTTTTTCTATTCTGTGTTTCTCAAAAAAGTAGTGATGGAATAGAATGAGCCTCTCTACAAAAAAAAAAACAAAAAAAAAACCCTAATGCATTGAGAAGATTAAATGTGAATAATGTTTTTATTTTATAGAGCCTTCCCCAATTGTAAATTTGCTGAAAAATGTTTGTTTGTTCATCCAAATTGTAAATATGATGCAAAATGTACTAAACCAGATTGTCCCTTCACTCATATGAGTAGAAGAATTCCAGTACTGCCTCCAAAACCAGGTTAGTGACACTGTGCACTACTACAGTAGGTAAAAAATGGAAAATGACATTTTGTGATTATCAACTGAGTTTATTTTTTTATTTATTTAATTTCTTCGTTTGACAGAGAAAGACACAGCCTAGAGAGGGAACACAAGCAGGGGGAGTGGGAGAGGGAGAAGCAGGCTTCCCGTGGAGCAGGGAGCCCGATGCGGGGCTCGATCCCAGGACCTTGGGATCATGACCTGGGCCGAAGGCAGACGCCCAACGACTGAGCCACCCAGGCGCCCCATCAACTGAGTTTAAAAGAAAAAAGGAATAGTTTTAGAAATTATCATGCCAGAATCAGTTAACCTAAGCAGTCTTTAAAGAGTAGGTGTGTCTATTCAGTATCATTCTAAAATATTTTATCTAATGAATATATGTCTCATATTTTTAAAATGGGTCCATAAAAACATCAGTAGATTGCATTACAGATGATTTTGCCGAATTTGTTCAATCTTTGCTCTTATTTTTGTCAGCAGTTGCAACACCAGCCTCACCTTCTAGTAGTCAGCTGTGCCGTTATTTCCCTGCTTGTAAGAAAATGGAGTGTCCCTTCTATCATCCAAAAGTAAGAATTTTCATTTTTCCAAAAAATGATTTAGTGACAACTTTTCAATTCTGAGGCCTGGAAGAGCACTAGCAAATTGATTATCTTGTGTGTCCATGGTCTTCCCCTACCCCCCCCCCCCCAATTTGTTTTTGTTAAGAGTTAATGTTCTGGTCTTTAAGACCTTGTGGTTCTTGGTCTGAACCAGAGGTTAATGTTCTAGGCTCTCAGAGTGAAGCTTCCCTTTGCTTAGTTTCCATTCCTCTCTGCACCTAAGCATGTGGGTGGGGTTTTTTACCCCCACCTCATGTCAGAAACAGATGATGAAGTCCAGTTGTACTTGTGCAGATGGTTTTAATTTTCTGTGTGCTATAAAGATGGATGTCTCCCCCCCCTGTTGAGTTGCTCAGAGTGAATGATCTCTCTGGCCGTCACTCCCCACCAACTGCAGTTGGGCATAAATGAGGGTGTCCGGGGCATGAGGGAGAGAAGGGATGTTAGGGTGATTGGAATTTTGTGTCAGGGGGTGGGGAGGGGGGTCATTTGTCAAGGTTTCAGTATTAAAATATTATTAGATTGTATCTCTTGCCCCATTAAATGTTTCTCTCAAATTGCCTATTTATTTGTATTAGCTTTGCAAATGTTGAGACTGTTGTTTGTGTTTAGCACTGCAGATTTAACACTCAGTGTACAAGACCTGACTGCACATTTTATCATCCCACCATTACTGTGCCACCACGACATGCCTTGAAATGGATTCGACCTCAGACCAGGTAAAGACTTGGGGGAGATGATCACTTTGATTTTTCTCTACTGTTTCAGTTGTACATGGTCCTTGGAAAACGTTTCCCAATTTCGTTTTACCAGTGATTGCTTCTTCACCTAGATATCTCCAGATCAGATTTACTTTCTGCCTATATACTGCTTACAAATCTCACATCAGTTTTCTTGGCATTAGTAATGTAAAACATTGGAAGAAAGTTTTATAAATTTAAATACACATCATTACGTAGTTTTTATATAATTATTTAAAAATCTGATACTTACATTGTAAATCTGTAGAACAAATACTTGTCGTGTGAAAATACTCCTTAGCTGGGTATGTATGAACGTAAAGCAGTTAATTAAAATTTTTTGTTTACTCAGTGAATGACAGTCCTACTTGGCAGAAGATTGTGGAGTTTCCATCTACTGGCAAAAATATTCTGCAGAACTTGTCAAACCTTTGAAACTTGGAATATATTGGTTTCATAATACGAAGTTTATTGCCTATCTGAAGTGTCTAATTTTTCAAGTTTGTAAGTTTATTAAGTGGTTTTAACATTGGGTATTTTTTGTTGCTTGACTATGAAAAGACCGTTTAAGGAAAAGCTAAATTCTATTAAAGCATTTGAGGCGTGTTTGTACACTGATGTTTCAGGTTAGTGTCAGTACTGGGGCTTCAGTGAAAGTTGGGTTTTGTTCACTTTTCCCAAGGATTAAACAGAAGACTGGCCAAAAGTGTGGAGACAGCTTAAAATAGTCCTTCAGTCCTGCTTTTAAATGAATTTAGTTTGGCTTCTTGGGTTGAGTGCTGCTGTAGTTATACGAACGGTTCTTACCTTCTGGGATAGGGTGGGTCGGGTAGAAACAGAATGGCAAATGCAAAAAAAGATGAACAGTTCCTTAAAATGCTTTCATTTACTATGAACATACACTTTTTAAATAAATATTTTGGGGCTGCATTATCACAAAATTATACAAAAATTTTTTTACAATACTATATACAGAAGGTATCAGAAAACAAACTTCAAACTCACAAGATTATAACTACATACATTAACATTTTCAGAAATAACTCCACAAAAAATTTTTTAAATGTAAAAATTAGATTTAAATAGTATATTTTAAATGACTAATTACAGAAACCAGATGGGTAAACTGCAAAACAGGACTAACCTCTCGGACTACTGAATCCGTACACAAGCTTCTGTGTGTGGTTTTTGAAATAGTTAAGGCAAGAAGTGTCAGATGCTTTAGAATTAAATAACCAACGGATCACTGATCTTAAAGACTTGATGTACAGCAATTTTTAAAAAAATAGACTCACACATTCTCAGGACCAAATTAACTGTAAAAAAAAAAAAGTTCATTGACTAGTTATATACCCGAGGGATAACAAAACAGAATGTGTAAAAGTCCATGTTTAAGAGCATAAAACCAGCAGTCGTTCTGTGGCCATTGCTTTTCCACTGGGAGAAGAAAGAATTAACCAGTTATTAAACCAGCTGTAAGTTGCACTTTGCTGTGCCGATTCCTAAGAAAAACCTTGAAACCGTGGAAGAGGAAAGACCGTGCCCAGGATGGCCCAGAGCTCTCACCGAGTTAGGCTGGGGTGACAAGACTCCTGAATTTAAGGCGTTTGCTCATTCCAGTGCTACTTAGATTTCTTCTGCAAAGATGTAAAGCATCTTAAGTTGTATTTCTAGAAATCTAAACAGACTTTTAGTATCACGATTTATAAATGGCATTCAGAATTCCACTACAAAGAACATAAATGGGAAACGGGGCCTAAGTGGTTTGGTTCAGGCATTTCACAAGTCAAGAAAACACTGCCTGGAAACCCCTTTAAGGGTTTAATGTTACCTTCCAGCTGCTGTGTTTTACAGGCAAGCTAAGGTTGACTCTAGACCAAGTTACCCAACAAATGTTTAAAATGAACCACCATCAAAAAGCATCACAACAAGGGAGGGAATCAGGTGGCTAGTGGCGGGGGCGGCAGATGCATCGGGCGTGCGCTTATGTACGGAAACGGGACTGAAGGGGCCAGAAAGGTCAGGTGACAAATTGAGGAGCTTAGTCAAATACTGCACACAAAAGTAATTTTCTGGGTTAAAAAAATAAACACAGGGCAGAATCTTCATAACCTGTGTGGTTATTCAGTTGATGGCTGGAATACACAAGGTGGTGGTGGGAGAACTACTTAAAATCAACATGAGTTTTAGTCGTGAAACTGACAACAGTCATTAAAGCTGGCTTATCAGGCTGGCCACTCGGGGGAACAAAAATGCAGCGGAGGCATTTTTGTCCTAAGTCTTTTACCTAAGGTTATAATTAGCGTTTCTACATGTACTGTAATAGAAATGGAATTTCTCTTTAGTCCAAAGCTGGGAAGCTTTGGCTCAGAAGGAAAATTTGAACAGGCTCAAAGATGGAGGGGGCGAGTGGGGGGGTGGTTCAGGGGAATTTCTTTAATTTATTGAATGGCTCTTTATAATAATATACATGGACAGAAATTTAATATTAGTATATTCTAAAATTGGGCTTAATTTAGGAGAATCCATTGATGTGAATATGATCTTATGTTTCAAGCTTCTTAATGCCTTAATCAGTCCTTCAGACACAGCTACTGTTCAGAGCTTTAAAACTGACCATGTTCAATCACTGGTTAGGCTTTTTGTGATACAGTTCCGCCTACAGTTCTGTTTTCAGTATTTACAAGGTGTTGGGCATACAAAATAGGTATCCGGAATCTTCATGTCTGGTCAAACCAGACTGAGATTTCCAGAAACCTGAAGGGGTCTATTACGCTACAAAGATAATTAACACATTAAAATAAAATTCATAGGACCAATAGAGCATCTTAAACTTTTTCACACTTAGAAAAATATATTTTTAAATAGCAATCTACATAATCTCCCATCTTCAGGAAACTACGGACAGGCTAAACAAATTCCTGAACGGCAAGTACTGATCTTTGGCAGCATTAAAGTGAATAGGGATAAATATCTAAGAGTTAAGCCCTAATCCACCAAAAAGGAATTTTAATGGACAAGTTTTACAAGTGGACCTGTATTCATTCCTTTTGGAGGTCAGCCTATGGGGTGGCATACATCTAATAAATTTTTCCAGTAGAGAAAAAAGCTATAAAAATTTTATTTCAAGAGCTTACTAAATTGTTTGACTTTGTAAATGTGACCTTGAACACTTCAGTCTACATATTAAACAAGTGTTTCTATTATACTACATCTTTAAATATTCGGTATGCTCTCCCAGTTAACTACTGCTGCTGTCTAGAACTTTAACCTGTACACCCCTGAAAAGGACTGTTTGTCATACTACTTTTTCATTAATGAGGCTATAATCATGTTTTAATTTTTCAGCTATAGAGATGACTTCCGAACAGAAAAGGATCGACAGCTCAAAAATGAAAACGTAGTGATCATATATTACTAACTTTGGATTTGTTCCTGAATGTAAAACTGCCAGGAAAAAAAATGTCCTTTATAAAAAGAGGTTTACTGATGCTTAAGTAGCATTATCTTCTCCAGTAAAGCTCATGTGTGTGTTTTCTTAGGGAAAGTAATGTTTGCCTTTTAAAAACTGTGATCCTCTAAGGTGATGGTGTGTTTCCTTTCCTTATGTAAACACAAGGATAAAATAAGTCATTAAATAATGAACCTTGAAAATAAAATACAAATTCTAAAAAAGAAAAACCGTTTTGCTAAAGAGAGGAAGAAAATTAAGCAACTTGGGTTTTTAAGGTTTTGTTTTTTGAGAGGCGCTGTCCCCTAAGCCTTCCTAGCAGGTCTGCCAAGTTTGCACACTCCCCCAAACTGGGGGGCTGGCTTTCACCGAGTATTTATTCAATCCTTTCTTAAAGTAATTGTCTGGCAGTGTATGGATTATGGACAGTTATCCAGTGCATACAACAAATATTTTGAACTTATCTGTGTCTTCTGTTTGGATGACTCTGGGCATTTATCCCTGTTAACAATCCTAAGTTAGCACCACTTGCCCATGCAAGGTTTGGTTCTGTTTTTGTTTTGTTGTTGTTAGTTTTTCCTCTTCTGTAATTCTGGTCTCTTCTCAGCATCCATATCTTTCAGTGAGGCATATGTACACATTTCCAGACAAATAAACTGCAATCAGAGACAAAAAAAGCAGTGAGTTCATTATTTTTCTAGATTTTCAGAAGTTTTAATGAGCTTTCAAATCAAATGTATAAAATTTTTCATTAACTCCTTTTTTTTCGTCCTGCCCCACCTGCTGCTGTCCTGCCACGGAGCCAGCCGGTTACGCCGCCTTCGTCTGTGGTTGACTCACAGAGTCTGTTACCTAATACAGTGATACCAGGTCTCTTAGGAACTAGCAAGAGAGAATCTGCTCTTCTTGGGCTGAGAAAGTTACCCACCTGCAGTCATCACCTCCGGCACTAACGACGTGTCGATCACCGCTGGTAAATCGAATATTTGTCACATGAGGTGAATGACCCAAGAACCTTTTGTGCTTTGCCTGAAAAACCATGAAAAACAAAGCTCAGGATGTTGTGTGAGGCACACAAAAATCAGAGGTTCCTGTCAGGAACCCTAGATCTCCATCACAGGGGCTGTGAAGAGAGGTAGGCAGTTTGGACCACAGCCAATGTTACTAATGTTAGCTAATGGATCTGCACCTAACACAAACCAGGTTCTTGGGGCAGGACTCTGAACATTTTCCTCTGAGGAAAAGCATTTGAAACTTCGTAACTGAGTAAAGGCTTGATAAAAAGGCTAATCACAGCGTTATTAGGATAGTTTGCAAAGATGGTGTTACCTGGGGGCATGGGGAGATGATTTCTAAAAGCTTTTACTTCAGAGCAAGGGATTTAGTAAGTTTTGAAAAAATTTTAGGAACATAAAAAGTGTTTCCAAATCAGGAGACGGTAACATATTTAGCTATTAAATTATGGGGGAAGAAGTAGTAATGATCAGATGTCTGAACTGCTAGTAAAATTACATAAAAAGCAAAACCAAACACAAACTTACAAATTTTTCAGGACACGGGAAGTCAAATAACTTAACCATGCCAAAGTCATCTCCTGTTACAAGGCTGATTCCTGAATGAGATACGCAGGCACAGTTGACATTGGCTTTCTCAGTGTGTCGGGACCAGATTCCCGTAACTTCATCCCCTAGAATACTAGAGGGAAGGAATAGAAGAAAATCCATAGCAAACATGTACCACGCTAAAAGTTTTTTGGTAATTAATCTACTTAATTATGTTACTCTAAAATTAAAAGATGCTTATGCTTTAGGAATTTGATAGATTAAAAAGATGACTACTCATGGTTACCTGTTGAAATAGCAAATTTATAAGGTTCCATTTCTAATAACTGCAAGATACCGTTCCTTTAGATAAATAACACAATTGCTTAACAGTACCCAGTATGTGGCTTTATTGCTTGTTATTAAACCTGATGTGTTAAGGAAAATATCAGGGCATCTTTAAAGGCTTTTAACCTTGATAAAGCATTTGGGAATATGTTCAGTGAAGAGGAGTTCCAGCATGAGACTGTATCATCGGCCTCTTTGGAAGAATTCAAGATACGGTAACAAACATAAAACTCAACTACTGTTCCCTAGTGGAACGGCTCTAACTGTTGAGCAATAGGGTTTTCCAGTTTTCCCGGCTGACCTTCAGTCAGTTCTTACCTAGTCCATGTAGCCCAAGTGATCCTGTCCATGGCGGCCTGATCCGTAACAGGTTTTCCTGAAGGCACTTCATAGACATGTCGTTTATAGCAACCAGTGGAGACCTTGCATGGTATTAAAATGGGACAAGAATTCCATTAGGCGAGAGACACATCAGAAGGCTATAGGATACTAGCAAAGGGTGCTATCTGATTTACATTTCTAACAATGACTACAGAAGTCTGTTAGAAAAAATGGAGAGGAGGACTAATAAGAATAGGATATTAATGCAGAAACAGTGAAGAATAAAGTCAAGAGTTCAGAAGCTCTGGAACTCAGGAGTTTTTTTCAGAAAGTTACCGCCCAACGTGTGGCTCCGACTCACAACTCCGAGATCAAGAGTCGTATGCTCTGCTGACTGAGCCAGCCAGGCTCCCCTAAAACTCGGGTTTTGTTTTGTTTTTTAAAGATTATTTATTTATATGACAGAGACACAGCGAGAGAGGGAACACAAGCAGGGGGAGTGGGAGAGGGAGAAGCAGGCTTCCCACTGAGCAGGGAGCCCGATGCGGGGCTTGATCCCGGGACCCCAGGATCATGACCTGAGCCGAAGGCAGACGCTTAATGACTGAGCCACCCAGGCGCCCCTAAAACTCAGTTTTAAATGCATCCACTAACAGTGTTAGAACAGCTAGTGTAAACTGGGTTTTATAGTATTGGTACCATACCTGGAGATACCTGCTATCTGCAGAGAAGTCCATTTGAATGACAAAGCTGGGAATGTCTCTGCAGTAGCTGATTCTGTTAAGGGTGGGGCCCAATGTTAGGTCGTAAAAATCCACGGAGTTCTCACTAGAACCCACAGCCAGAAACCGGGAATCTGGACTAAATCTGGAGAGGTAATAAAAGACGTGAAAGACACGTTAGACCACATGAAATGTAAACATTTAAGACCAGTGACTTGCTTTGTACCTCTCAAAAATAAGTATGTGTGTGATCGGGCCTCAAGTAGATTTACCCGATAGACACAACTAACTGATCGTGTATACTGAGATTATATTTGTGTTACATGAAACAAAAAGCCTGTATTTCACTTCAGTTTTAAGTGGCTCCTGAATTTTCATCTGATTCCTTTAAAAAGATCTTAAGTTTTGAAAAAGCCACTAACAAATACATAACTCTTAAGTTACATAGTACACCAAATCTACCAAGATAGGATTCTTTCATCTGGAAACATGGTATCTTCACAGCAAAAAACACAGCCCAGATTAATTTGCCTCAGGTTATCAGATGAAGTGACACCACCTGAAGTTTAGAAGTATCTTAACATACAAATACGTGCCTAGAGGTCATGGGAAATCGTATGGGACAATTCAGGTGAGGTTCTTTAGGGAAACGGGGGCCTGCGGGAAGTTTATATATTGAAATTCTGAGGAAGGTTTCATGTGTAAAAGGGTTTTACTAATGAAAAGAATGCAAGCTTTTGACAGAAATGGATTCAAAAATCTTAATCTTGATCACACAGAAGTACTCAGTAAATGGTAGCCACTGTCAAAATAAGCTTACGCACTGGAAATATAAAAGTTCAAGAGAAGTTTAAAGTTTAATTCAGATTCTGGGGCATAGATGTTTGATGAATATTAATTTTTTAAAAAATATTTACTTGAGAGAGAGTTGGGGAAGGGGCAGAGGAAGAGGGAGGAGGAGACTCCGGCTGAGCAGGGACAGAATCCTGAGATCAGGACCTGAGCCAAAGTCAGGTACTCAACCGACTGAGCCACCCAGGTGCCCTGATGAGTACTGATTAATTGATTATATATTCAATTAAGAGGTGGGGTTATAGCTTTAGTTCTCTAGGCTGACAACTTTGAAGGACAGATGGCTCTCTTCTGTACAGTGGAACATAATTCTTGGATGGATCAACTTGCTGGACACATCCAGTGTGATACTTACTCCTCAAACATTCCCTGAGTACATGCTGTTATAAGGCACTGTGGTTGGTGCCAGTGGATTGATAATTTAGCAAGCAGTAAGTATACAAACAGCTACATTTCAGCATACAATTTATGATGTGATTAAATGCTACAGGCACTAAGAACCTGTTTTCAAATGTAACCCAGGTCATTTAAGAATATATATACCAAAAATTCTATTCCATTTGTTGACTAACCTGATATCATGGATTGCACATCGTCTATCTCTCTTCTTTCCCCATATTTTTAGAGAGCTCACCAGTAAAATAATAAATTCTCCGTTTTTCATTCCAATAGCCACCATATCCCCTTCAGGGCTGTAACACACGGTACGAGCAGCATGTCCCAAATTCACTTTGTTTAACATCTTCTGCATAAGAACCAAGAGTCGAGAACTATATTAAATAGAGTACTTAAACCAATTTCTTTTCAAAATTCTCAATATAATTCTCAAATAGTTAAGTGCTAGCAATTTAGGACTTCCACTGTCCTTAGAAATTGTAACTTTAAGAAAGAAAACTGTACCTACTTTATCAGCAATATCCCAGAGTCTCACTGTCCCATCTTCTGCAGCAGAAAGGAAAAAATCCCGGGAAGGATGTGTCACCAGTCCCCATATGGGTCCATCCACATGGCCATTAACTAAAATATTACATGCTGCATTTTTCTCTCCAACTTCAATGATCTCCGCATTCCTTGTCCCAACTAGGATCTTGCCCTGAAGCACAAATGGGACCAATACATTTAATGCAATTCAACAGTTGCTTTCAATAACTTAAGAAGGACCCTACTGACCTCGTCTCCACGAACGTTCTGCTGTGAGTGCTCTAGGAGCAAGCCAGGCATTAGCTCCTGCGGTTTCCTTTGACTAGAAGCACATCCGCAGGAGCACTGGGCTGGCCTGTCTGGCAGAGTCCGTGCTAAAGACCAGAACTGCACTCTAACATCACAGCACCTGGCTTTGCCAGTCAGAGTTTGGACTTGGGCTCTAGTTTAATCCGAAGAGCTCCAAGGAGGTGTAAGTGCACTGGGATCCAGGAAGAAAGTATTGGATTTTAGTTAAAAGGGAAATTAAACCAATAGATACATGGACTGAGAATAATACATGTATATGACTTATGCTTATTGCAAGTTCATGCACGGTCAAAATTTTTTATAGAAATGGGTGTTTAAAAAAAACGACGGGGCACCTGGCTGGCTCAGTTGGTACAGTGAGTGACTTGATGTTAGGGTCATGAGTTTAAGCCCCACGTGGGGGGGGAGGGGGGAGTACTTTAAAAAAAAAAAAAAGCTGCTCTAATCACAGTGAGTCGACTGGCGAGAAACTTCACGCCTGCCTACCACAGCTGAGTTAGCGGACTCAAGAACCTACGGAGGTCGACCTGGAGTACAGAGACAGAAGAGCAGCTCCCTGTGCTCCGGCCGGCCCCGGGAGGCCGAGGACAGCCAGCAAGCAAACTCCTCTTATCTACCACTCGTCAAGTTCCCGAGGGGGAGAGGACCCCACGGAAAAGTGTCCTCTACTTTGTGCCGCCCCGTAATGGCTCGAGGAACAGCTTACTTTGCCTCTGCACACAGAACGAACACAGTCCGTGATTTGTCCGGTCTCGAGCCTGAAGGCGCGGCACCGTCTCAGCTCCTGATCCCACAGTTTGACTGCTCCCCCTTCTTTTGACCTGATAACAACCCAAACCCAAATAAGCATGTTATTAGCTATTCCAATCATTTCTGAAATAAATACTAAATTATAAGCAGAATAGTAAAAAAAAAAAAAAAAAAAAAAAAAGAGGCCCTAATACTTTTTACAGCAATTTTAAGATACACAGTATTTCAGTCATTCTGTTTAAGCAGAATTTACTTTACTTTTACTTCATTTTCCGGACATAAGCATGATCTTATTTAGCTCCCATCCCCCACATAATGTATCCATCCTCTTGATTAAGGAAATGTATAACGTTAAAATGGTAATGAAAAGGTAAGGCTAGATAACCGGATTACAGATGCTATGCTCTAGACGAAATTTTTCTTTGTTCCTCCCAGGACGAAAACACCCGACTGAAAGCACTCAGTGGCTGCCCACGGGCCGAGTGCGTGGCGTGCGGGAAACCCCCGCGTCAGAGTAATACGGGAAAGGCCGCATTTCGTCCATTTACGGTTTTTCGCTTGGGAGAACTGAAAAATGTAGAACTTTATTTTCTGTCTGTGAGATGAATTGCTTGTCTTAGGACAAAAACACGCCCATGTAGGACAACAGTCTTTCTTGATGTGCAAGAAAAGCTACTGCATTTGTGTTTCACACACGTGGCTTCTCTCAGTCCTGTCTGGAAATGTACTTACTTCTTGGACACGTAAACACTGCATTTTTATATGAGTACGTCGGCAGAAAATCCGTTCTAAGTATCTGGCTTCTGGGAGGTTTTCAGAGCACTCAGAAAAAGGCCTTTCCTTAGACTTAAGGTTTGAAGCCTTGTATTACACAATTTTATGTCACAGGTTTGCCTCAAGGAGAAGCACACAAGGCCATTTGTTTCGAGCATCCTCTCCTCTCCTGCTGAGGCAGCCAGCGGTCGGCACCTTGCCCCTGGGTGTCCGTCCGGACAAAGGAGAGAGCAGGCCGGCCAGGTGCACCCGGGGTTTGAGGGCAGAGACTCCCCCACAGGCCCCCCTTACCCAGCAAATAGGGACGCAGGACACAGACGTGACGAAAACCAGCTCTCTACCTGCGTCACAACTACCTCAGAGCAAGTCTCAGCCTGACGGCTGGGCGCTAGGCTTCTCTGCAGCACGAAAACAACTGCGAGCGGCCCGAGAGCAGAACGTGAGCAGCAACAAGGCGGCAGGTAAGAGGCAACACGGGCGAAGCACAGGAGGAGGACGTGCGGGGGGAGCGTGGGCGTGGCCCAGCAGGAACCAGACTGCTGAGCGGCAAGCCGCGGGCCGACCGACGCGCAGGGAGGCCGTGCGGGGGAGCGGGACTCACGGCCTCTCCTTGCCGCCGGTCACGACCAGGCCGTCCCGAAGCGTGGTGTACATGGCGAACACGGGCCCGTTGTGAGCTCTGGCCACGATCCTACACAATATGTGGTCTCTCCACACACACACATCTCCACTGACGGCACCTGTAAACGTCAAGTTATTCTGAAAAGGAGTGGGGAAGGGGGAGATAAACTCATCAAAAGTTCAAAGAGAGACGAAACAGACGCAACTAACTCTCTAGGTAAGGGGGGCCTACCTCGCACACGGCCCAGCGGGGGGAGCCGGGCGCCCCGAGCCAGAAAACCCCAGCTGGCTTTGCCAGGGCCGGCCATGCGGCTCTGCTGCACGTGCCCCGGACTAACCTGGGACCAGACCTGTAACCTCTAGGAGGAGCCGCTTTTTCATGTGTAAAATGAGGGAGTTCGGGCTCCAAGGTCCCTTCCAGGCCTACAACATTATCATTCGGGTTCATATCATCCCTTTGGGCCGCTTCCCTTCAGCTGCCCAAGAAATAACTTGAGGTCATTAGTCACAGAGAGTCAAAGAGGAGCAGGAGTAGGAAGTGAGAATAACTTTTCACTAGGTTGGTAAAGTATTTTGTCACAGAAGGGAAAACTATAGGATTTATAAATAGAGCAAAGCTGTGGGAACTTTTAGGTTTCACTAATTCATGAGTTATATATGAAATTAACGTTTGCCATAACTTCTTAAAATGAAAAGCAAAGTCAATGCAATACAAAATAAGATAAATCTGATAAGGTGCCAAAAGTAATAGCGCTTTAGATCACTGAGAATTGCCATCCTACTGATCTAGTTCATTTATGTGGAGACTGGAGAAATTAAATTCTGCATCATGTGCTATTTTCATCCATTTTAGCTTCACTTCTGGAGCAACTGGTACAAGATCTTTCACCAGAAACAATATGGAGAGAACCAGCAGGAAAATCAATTTTGAATTACAACAAAACAAAGCTTTTCTTTAAGCTTTCTGAGAATACTATATGGTTGGTATGTTTAATTTCCCTACAACAATTTTTTTTTAAGTCATCTCTACCCACAAGGTGCAGCTCGAACTCCCGACCCGGAGATCGAGTCGCCCACTCCACCGACCGAGCCGGCCGGGTGCCCCTCCCAACAACAATTTAATGTGACTTCGCACTCCGCAGCACTTATGCCTCTTCTCTGTACCTTATATTTGGGTAACAATAATTATATTTGTCATTTAGAAGCATCACTAATCCATGCCTTATCTGCAGTTAGAATGTGAATGCGTCAGTACTTTACTTCTCTTGCTTTTACAGCCCCTCGGCAAAGACGACGTTCAAAGAGGCCTAACCTGGACATCAACCCGTCTGGCTACATAACAAAACACTCTGATCGCACTGCTCCTTCAAACGTCAGCCAATTGTGACTAATATTTTAGTCTTCCATTTATTGTCTATCAGGCATGGGCAACTGGCCAAGTAAGAAATTTTATACACGAAGAAAGTTAATCTACACGGACAAATTAAATGCCAGAAGCATTTGAATATGTGAGTTCTTCTTCTAGAAAGGAATTACTGGTCTTCTATAAAGAATGCCCAGAATGTTTAATGGAAGTCTGACATGGTACAACCAACATTTTCAATGGTCTTTTTCTCAAAAACGTGTGCTTAAAGGTTCTAAAAGTATAATTTTCTTCACCTTCCATGCCCACATAAACAGTACAGAAATCCACTTAGGTTTTTGATGCACCCAAGGATTTTTTAAAAAGCCCGGCCAGGGCAAAGGGTATTAAAGGAAAGAGATGCGGATCATGAACCGCCAGCCCAGATGGGATGGGGGAGGGGAGGGAATGGCTCTCTCAAACTCTCTCTGTGAAAGCCAGGAATCGTGCTCTCCTTCCTCCTTGGAGTGAGCTGGGTGAGCGGGGCCAGCGGAGAGGGAGACACCGGCCCAGAGCACTTCCAACTATGTGCTAAGCACTGCCTTACGATGATAGAAAGCAAAGGAAATCCTAAACCCCAGTACCATCTTAAATAGTTGAAAATTACATTTCTTGATTCATCTCTCTGTATTCTGACAAATCTTTAGGAATATGAGGATCTCCTAGGAGGATAGAAATTTTAGGAGTTTTAGGGTGACAATTACAAAATTAATGAAGGCTTTTAAGAATGGCAGTGGCCTAAGGACTCAAACGTTTCATTATAACTTCACCCTCATTAATTTTCCTTCCCACTCCCTCTGATTTCTGAGTCTCAGAGTCTGAAAGGGGAAATGTATGCACTGACCAGGACATCCCTAATGATTAGTGGGTCACAATCCACAGAACAGTGTATGGGGGCTTATCTATCTAAAGTAAGAAAATGCAAAGGAATCCAATTTCTGTAATTCCGAGATACTACTAGCCCACGCATTTTAAGAGACATACTGCACCAAATGCAACAGCAAGCATGGTCTGCATCCGCGCATCCTCCACTGTGCTCAGGAGCCCTTTTTTGCTAAGAAGAGCCCTTCCTGCCAGTGTCCAGAACTTCACGTGTTTGACTCCCACAGAGACAAACTGGGAATCTGAATCTGGTCGGAATTCGGCCACAAAAATACGCTGGTTGTGGCCAGCTCTGCTGGCAATTTTGGTACCTGATACAGAGAGACAACAAAATTAACAAGGTTAACAGTTATTCAGAATATATAGTTCAAAAAACAAATACTTATGAGGGGGCGTGTCCCTCGCACAGCTACCTAGCAATCACAGGACCTGTGCAGAGTCCTTTGGACATATTTTCTCAAGGGATATGTGTATTAATGGGAGCTTTATTATCACTGAAAGGCCATTCCAGATTTTAGAAATCATTCTCTGTGGCTCTGTGAACTTCACTTTTTATAGCAGCTACATAACTGAAAAGTTTTGTCTAAAGTATAAGTAATATTACCCTATTGATGTTCATTGTCACTTACAATATACTTCATTTCCGTTCTTGACTAAGACCCTCCATAACCAACCAGATACCCTGGCAAAGAGACTTACATATGAAAGGAAATAGCAGTGAATCATATATAGTATTAATAACTTTCATTAATTTATGTTTTGTGAGCTGCTTTCACTGAGTTTTTAAAGTGGAACATACCAATAGTAACATCAACTGTGTACTGTATAAGGCTGAAATGAAAAATGATTTCAATCACCAAGTTAAGGCAAATACTAGAGAACTAATATTACCCTAGTATTCTTTTTTTTTTTAATTACAAAAGGAAAAAGAACCCTACCTTCCTGCCATCTCCAAATGGTAATAGTATGTTCTGGGTCCAGTCCCACAGACAGCAAGAGTTTTCCAGTAGCACTGAAGCTGACTGAACACACTCCCTTTGAATGGTAGCATCTCAGGATAGATAAAGTCTGCTTGTTCACCGCATCCCAGATGTGGATGGAAGGAGCTGTAGCTAAATAAAGATAAAATCCAAAAGTTGTAATATGCCTATTGCAAATGTTTCCATTTCTACAGCTGATGCCTATTTTCTGAAACATGGAAAAGTATGTACCAAAGGCTATGTACTTAATAAAAAATAGCTCAAAACGAAGACTAAATTAAAAAAAAAACGAAACGAAACAGACTCATAAATACAAAGAGCTGATGGCTGCCAGAGGGGAGGGTGGTGGGGGATAGACAAGAGGGGGAGGGGGGCACGGGAAGGGAGTGGGAGAGACAGGCTCCGGGTCACAAATAAGCCACGGGGAACAGAGGTGGCCGAACCGTGATGGCAGCGCAAGCATGGTCACACGTGGCAGCCACACTCGTGGCGAACGCAGAACACACACCCTTGTCCAATCATGACGCTGGATGCCTGAAACTCACTTAACATTGTGTGTCAACTATGCTGCAATTAAAAAATTGTGCGCACACACTCTCTCAAATAAATTAAGAAACAGTTTACCATATAATAAAATAGGGTATTTTTGTGTGAAAAACTGAACATAATAAACTTAAGTACTGGACTAAAACTAGAATGTCCCTTATTCAATAAAAGTCAAAGGCTATGAAGAACTGGCAAACTTATTAAGTGTAGCAGCATGAACAGTGGCCTCAGAAACTATGGAAAGAGCCCAAACGTCCATCAACTGATGAATGGATAAAGAAGAGGTGGTGTGCATACACACAATGGAATACTACTCAGCCATCAAAAAGAACAAAATCTTGCCTTATGCAGTGCTGTGGATGGGTCTAAAGAGTATTATGCTTAGCAAAACGTCAGTCAGAGAAAGACAAATACCGTATGATTTCACTCCTGTGTGGAAGTTAAGAAACAAAACAGATGGATATTTGGGAAGGGAAAAAAAAAAAAGAGGGAAGCAAACCGTAATAGACTCTTTTTTTAGTATATGTGCTGCCGAAGCGAGCACCTGTAATAGACACTTAATGACAGAGAACAAACTGAGGGCTGATGGAAGGAGGGGAGGTGGGGGACGGGCTAAACAGGTTATGGGTATTAAGGAGGGCGCTTGTTGGGATGAGCACCCGGTGTCGTATGTAAGTGATGAATCACTAAATTCTACTCCTGAAACCAATATTACACTGTATGTTAACTAGAATTTAAATAAAAATTTGAAAAAAATATATACTATAGATCAGTCTATAATTTTTTGCCAGTAATAAATATTATATAGGTCTTCTATAATATAAAAAACATTTTTACATGTTCACAAAAAGCACCTCTCAGCAATCCATATACTTTATTTGCCTAAATGTGATGAGGTAGATAATGGACTTTCAAGAAACATCACTCAGTTTTGTCTCCAAATTTCATATGTCACAAATTACAAAGACTTTCATTTACCTAAAATTTAGCTAGCAAGTAATCTTAAGTTGAATTACTGAACTTTTCAAGCTTTCGTAGAAAGTTAAATGAGATGGTAAGGAGTGTACACCTAAAATTTAGGTTTTAAAGCATACAGGTAGGACCATGTCATGGGATTGCTAATATCAGACTGTTCTGAACTTATATCAGTAACAGGATTTAAGATTTAAATCACTACAAATTTTCAAGGCCTTTCTAACTTACTGAAGAAAGATTAAATTATGTTCATTAAGTACATTTTATTTTCTCCTATGATTAAAAAATGGTCATTCATGATACTGGAGTAACACAGATCCTGCTCTCACTCTTCCCCTTCCGACGGGCCACCAGCTAATGGGTGCCCATCCTGGGCCAGGCCTGGTACAGGGGACACATCTAGGCCCCAGTTCTAGGCAGATGTACTTTCCCATGAAGTCAGTCAAGCCCTAAGTCACACACACCTCAGAGCTGGCAGAGCCAACAGAGCTGTGCTGTCCTCAGAGTCCATTTCTGTTCTTGCTCCTTCTGTGACATCAAGCTATCTCTGGAAAATCAATCCCACTGTTTTTTTTTTTTAAGATTATTTGAGAGAGGGAGAGAACAAGCGGGGGAAGGAGCAGAGGGAGAAAGAGTGGCAGACTCCCCGCTGAGCAGGGAGCCTGATGTGGGGCTCGATCCCAGGGCCCCGAGAGCATGACCTGAGCCAAACGCTTAACAGAGCCACCCATGCGCCCCTCCCACTTTTTTTTTTTTAAGATTTTATTTATTTATTTGACAGAGAGAGAGCGCGCACAAGCAGGGGGCGTGGCAGGGGGAGAGGCAGGCTCCCCACTGAGCAAGGAAGGAGCCCAATGTAGGGCTTGATCCCAGGTCCCAGGATCATGACCTGAGCCAAAGGCAGATACCCAACCAACTGAGCCACCCAGGCGCCCCTCCCACTGACTTTTTATAAGCATTCTTAAACTCTAAGAATGACTAGAAGGGTCACATGGGAGCTTGTGATAGAAATGTTCTACATATTGATTTGGGTGGTGACTGCACAGTTTTGTACAACAGCCAAAACCTTTTGAACCTCTGCTTTAAACATGAAATAAAAATAGAAAAGATCTGTAAACAATAAATCAATTTAGAAATTAAAAAAAAACTCAAGTCTCTAGTACAGAGATGCCTATAAGGGTCTCTTTCAATTACTAATTGGATCTCCTAAGAATCAAAGTTTTAAAGGATATTCTTTCTCCGTCCTCTACTTTGCCTTTGGTGCAGCTATAAAACTATATTTTAAAACAAAATTTTCACATGGGTCATTAAGTGAGCGAACTGTGAGTGAGTGTCACTCTTCAGTTTCTGTAGTGGACAGCTCTTTGCTGCATACCCACCGTCCATTACCTCCTTTCTTCTTAATATAGCTATACTTCTATGCAGGAATCCATTCCTCCCTATGTAGAGCAAGTGATTCAGGGGAAAGACACTGCTTGCTCAATTGATTAGTCTACTGCTCTTGTGATAACCTCCCCTGCACCCCAACCCCTCAAGTTCCATTCCCCACCATTCCCCACTCCCCACCTCCAGCAAAGTGATTTAGTTCAGTAACCCAGATTTAGCCAATCAGCACATGGTATTCCCCAGGTGTTCTCTTTTTTTTTTTTTTAAAGATTTTATTTTTTTATTTATTTGACAGAGAGAGAGAGAGACAGCTAGAGGGAACACAAGCAGGGAGAGTGGGAGAGGGAGAAGCAGGCTCCTGGCGGAGCAGGGAGCCCGATGCGGGGCTCGATCCCAGGACCCTGGGATCATGACCTGAGCCGAAGGCAGACGCTTAACGACTGAGCCACCCAGGCACCCGCCCCCCCCCCCCCCCCCCCCCCCCCCCCCCCGGTGTTCTCTTAGTACAGGGTTTGCTTTGGGTCTTAAAAGGACTCAATCAGGCTAAAAGGAAGGAAGCATGAACTTTTAGCTCATGGTTGTGAAAAGGGTTTTTATCTTTTTTCCCACTAAACGAAAGCAAAGCAGCATGTACCTCTAACTGGTACTGGCAGCCCTTTTCTGACCACATGCAACCAATCTTAGGGCTAATAAATTTCCTTACTTTCTGTAACAGAGGGCACAAGGAAGACCGCTAAGGTATTAATGGACAATTGCCTATTGTGACAAATGGTAACTATGATGGGGGGTCGGGGGGCCGGAGAGTTCTCTTTGAATCCCCTTAAGGATCAAAATGTCAAATTCTTAGCACTGTCTTAGGTACACTGAAAAAGCTTTATCAGACAAAAGATGTCTCCTTACTGTCTACCCAGAAGACACGTATTCAAACGGTAATTATACCACATATTTTCTAATATATATTTACTCTCCCACATTCCAAAGTGACAATTTCAAAATTTTACCCCCACCTTCTTCACCACCTCCTCACTCTCAGCTATTGAAATGAAGAAAATAGAGCTTCCTTGTTCCCGCCACCCCCCACCCCCCCACCAGTCTTCTTGCCTTCCCTTCAATCCTTATGTCTTGTGAATAGTTTCTTGCTGCCCAACTCTTTCTCCAGAAGTATTCTCCCATCTCACTGAGCCTGCTGCTCAAGCAAAAAATTAACAGCCTTGGTTCCTCACTTTCTGTCACACTCACATCCAATTCTTCAGAAAGGATCACTGGCTTTACCTCCAAAATACATCCCATCTTTGTCTAGTTCTCTCCATTTTTATTCCTACCACCCCAGTTAAAAATGTCTTTTGCTTGGACTACTATAACAGCCTCCTAACTTTCTGATTACATCTCTTTCCCCTCTACATCCTTACTAGTGCAGAGTGATTTTCTCAAAGTATAAATTAGATCACCTCACTCCCTTGCTTCACACTCTCCATGATGGATTCTGCACTGAGCATGAATCCAAACTCCTCTCCATGATCTGCAAAGCCCGGTGCAGCTGATTCCTACCCCTCCTTCTCCAAGTTCATCTCAGAGGCCTTACTCCTCCATACTGACCTTCCTGTTTCTTGATTTACCTTTATGGCCTGCACAGGAAAGAGTTAATATAAACAAGCCTGAAGTTACTATCATTAGAAGGGCCTGCTTGCAAGCGTGTAAGAACTTGACTTTTGAAATGGTCCCTCTGTTGATGTAAGGCTGTTTGATCTACCCGGGGCGCTGGACACCTCCTCTCTTCTGGGTACTTCAGTAGTTGTGGCTGGTCTGTGCCTATGTGAGCAGCCCCCAGTAAAAAGCCTGGACTTTAAGGCGGGAGTAGGCTTCCCTGGACAAAACCCTGTTCCCATGCTGCTGCATCTGCTGCTGGTAAATCAGATTTGTGTGTGACCCTGGGGAAGGGTGGTGAGGGAGACAAAGAAAGCCTGCGCCCGTAGCCTCTAGACTCTACCCTGTCTTTTTCCCTTGCTGATTACTGTAAGAAACTATAGCCCTAACTATCTCTGGGCCCTGTGACTCCTTCTAGTGAATTATTGAGCATGGGTGGTCTTGGGACCCACAAACCAGGCCTCAGCCTGGAGTCCCCAGTTCATCCCTTGGCTATCATTTTTTTTGTATCATTCTTGGCCCGGCTGAATGTTACCACCTCTGAGAAAACGAACACCTTGGTTTACTGACATCATCTTGTTGTTTTTATCATATTACCACCTCAGATCATGTTAGTTTTAAAAGTTTACTTATTTATTGCCTGTCTCCCTGTGGAGCTGGAGTCTGCAAACTTTTTCTGTATAGGGTCAGAGACAAAATTGAAGATATTATGCAGGTACTTGTGTAATAAGAGAAAACAAATTTCCATAAAATTTTTAGTGATGAAATTCACTGAGTAAAATTTTTTTTTAATAAAAATGTAATGAGAAAAATGAAATTCTTTTTTGGAGATAACAATGTCACTGAAGTGAGGTTCAAAGTCAGAGTTCTTTATCATTAAAATCAATTTCAAATGTTTGCCTGTAGTAATTTTACACATCGCAACTTTGAAAATGTCTTATGTAGATAGTTACTGACAAATTTGAATATTAATGCACAAGCACATGATCTTAACTGAGCTATCAATCACTAAGAAAGCATTTAGAGCATTCTCTTAGGGTCTTGTCTTGATTATCTGGCTTTTAGCATGTATTACATTGCAGAGTAATTACCATAAACCGAACGTTAGGTGGAAGTTCTTCAGTTTCAGTTAAACCAATTTTTGAAAATGGACATTTTCTCTGCTTTTACATCAAGATCTGAAAAATGCTGTTGGAACTGTAGTTTGAAACTAGAAAATACATTTGCTACAAATGGGACTCTCACTTCTTGTTCTAATGTTTAACAGCATGAGAAGCATATCACGCAGGTTGGTGTTACTTGCAAACACAACATCAGCCACCACCAATGAGCTTCCTGTAGGTGTAAGTTTCACTGCAAGTGTAACTGCAGGTTGTTACTGTGATTGTAGTTTCCTTGTAATTTCGGGTGGAATTCATTAGGAAACATTATCAAGTCTGTAGCAGAAACTAATTTCCAAGGCCATTCAGTTTTCCATAATAGAGATGGACAGCACTACTTTTGTCATTCAGAAAAATTAGTCTTGGTTCTGAGCTCCAAAAATTGCAATAATGCTACTATTGCTAAACCACTGAACTGCTGTGGATAGGACAAGTCAGGATATTCAGCTTCTATCTCTAACATAAATTCACGGAACTGATGAGGGTTAACTCTATGAGAACAAATGACATTAACTGTTGACTCTCAATTACAAACTGTGGTTGTCAATAACACATGATACACTGAAATGTTTTCCACAAACTACCTGATGAATAACACAATGAATAACCATAGCCTTTAAACACCTTAAATTTTCACCAGCTTTGTACACTTACCAACTATCCTTTTCTCTGCTCCAGCTCCACATATATTTCTACCATCAGTTATCAAATATCTTAGCAGATTCCACTTCTTAATGTTTTCTTAACTTCTCTGACAATATTATCTTTTGTAGTTGTTCCACGGAGACTATTCTTAGAGGCCAACTCCTCAGTCACTTCAAAGTTGGCACTGATTCCTCAAGTAAGCCACTGGCAACATCTGTCAATCCATCAAGAGCCAAGGGAAACCATTCCGAATTATTTGCCTTTTGTGGGGTCTTGTTTTTAATTGACTACTGAGTCTGTTCCCAACGTCCTCAACTCTTTCATGATTTAATTAACTCACAGTCAGTAGACAGCTTCTCTTGACTAACAAATAAGCCATTCAGAAACTTTGGTTGCGGGATCATTTTATGTTTTATTTTTGTGAAGAAATTCTGTTGTGATGAGAGATTCTCACACATATTCTTTTAAATTTTCTAATTTTTCTGACTGTTGGTTTCCTGTGAGCTGGAAATACTGTGATAAAGTTTCGTGTGAAAATGTTACCATATATTGTATTCTTTTAGCCCAGCTCTAGCGTCACTGCAGGATAAACACAATGTTTTACCAGGTAATTTGATAACAACACAATCCACATCTCACTGTGCCTTAAAAGTGTGACCTTCGGGTACCTGGGTGGCTCAGTCGGTGAAGCGTCTGCCTTCGGCTAAGGTCATGGTCCCAGGGTCCTGGGATCGAGCCCTGCATCGGGCTCCCTGCTCGGCGGGGAGTGTGCTTCTCCCTCTCACTGTCCCTCTGTGCTCTCTCTCAAATAAATAAATCTTTAAAAAAAAAAAAGTGTGACCTTCAAAGTCCACATTCCTTTTTTGCCTTGTTTTGACATGATGGATATACACTGGTTAGATAACAAAACACAATGCTGTGGTGTAGCTTGCAGCCTGCCACAGTATAAGCGCATCGCTGCACTCCGAGTGTGCCAAGCAGCAGTGAGCAGCGGTGACAAGGGGGTCACGCGTGGTCTCTGGCACAGCTGCTACACGCCGACGTAGCACAAAAGCCGCCACAAACCATGCGGAACCAGATGAGCGGGCTGGGTCCAAAACTTTTCTATGGATGTTGAAATTTGAATTTCATATTTTCATGTGCTGTGAAATTTTCTTTTGATTTTTCCCAGCTGTCTCACTTAGTAAAAACTATACTTAGCTCATGGGTTATACAAAAACAGGTAGTGGGCCACATGAGGCCCCAGGGCTGCAGTTTGCCAACCCCTGCTCTTGAATGTAACCAAGAAAGCAAAAACACTGCCTGTTGTGTTGGATAAATTTGTAATTAACAACCAAATCACAAAATCATGCTTTATCCTGGAGGAGAGGGAGGTAGATACACATCATGGGGAAATACTGGTATATCAAGCTGCTATTTTTACTATATTATGTAAACTGAAAACTGAATTGAAAAAGCCTGGTGAATACCTAAAAACAATGGACACATTGCTTGGTAGCTTTATAGAGTCACAAAGCTATGGTCAAGATCAATAAGAGAGGGCGCCTGGGTGGCTCAGTTGGTTAAGCAACTGCCTTCGGCTCAGGTCATGATCCTGGAGTCCCGGGATCGAGTCCCGCATCGGGCTCCCTGCTCAGCAGGGAGTCTGCTTCTCCCTCTGACCCTCCTCCCTCTCATGCTCTCTGTCTCTCATTCTCTCTCTCGCAAATAAATAAAATCTTAAAAAAAAAAAAAAATTAAAAAAAAAAAGATCAATAAGAGAAAGTTATTTTTAAACCTTAAGTGATCTGTTGATCTAGTATGCACAGTAATTGGAATGATATATAAAAATAACAATTAAAATTTTACTTTGAGGCAATATAATTTATTGACTCATATTTAAGATTAATTTTACTCCCACCTCACTCTTAGCAGCTATATGACACTGGCAAGTTAATACCTACCATGAAGGATTCTGGCAATGACTAAATAGGTAATACATGTGAAGTGCTTACAATCGTGCTGGCACACTAAAAAGGTCAAAATATATTAAGTTTTAAAAATAACTCATATTGTTATTGCACATAGGGTTCAGTATCATGACATTAGAATATATTTTTCATTAAAAAAAATCCCAAATAGGCTCACGCATTGAATTTCTCTATAAAAATTTGGGCTATCATTACTAAACAATATAACTGAAACAGAAAATGATGAATTTTCCTTACCTGACATGTCTGCTAAATCACCTACAATGGAAAAGCAGCAGAAAAATAATTTTCCATAAATAAAAGCAGAATTTATAAAATTATCACAAAATAATTTTTACACAACATAAATCATAAAGTGTCATATGCAAAATGAATTTTATTATGTTAAACTAAGTAAACTGTAAGTGAAGCCATTCATTTCAATTATACATATATATTTACATTTCATGTATATGACCATTCAATCTTTGGATATATCTTAATTTAGTTTACAAAACGCTCTGTTAATAGACTAAAGTTTTAATGTATCTCTGCTTGGCCCTGAGAGTCCAAGATTCTAGCCAAGGGGGAAAAAAATGAATGTAACTGGCTAAAATACCACAAAGGCAAATATTTCCCCTATGACCTATATGATTTTTAACAAAGAGAGCCATAAACATTTTAGACAGTGTTTTGTGTTTTGCAGGTATTATACAAGCTTGGCAGGCAAAGTAACTACTGATTCAATTCTCTTTGGGTTCAGAACAGAAACAGTCCCTCACTCTTTGGTCTTCTCTTGAGTCTATCTTATACTTTATTAGCCATCAGTAAAAAATTTCTCTATCTATTCTGTGGAAGGGTACAGTGGGGCAAGGCATAGGGCTGCATATATGATCTAAAATTCACCTCTGTACTGCCTGGACTTTGACTTGGAAGGACGGAGATGGGGAGATAATTAGCCATTCCACATTTCCCTACAGTGCTGCCTTTCAAAATAAAAGGAACAAATGCAAATACTGAATCATTAAGTTGTGCACCTGAAACTAATATTACATTAGTAGTATTAGTACATTAGTAACATGTCAATTATGTCTCAATAAAATAGAGAAAGGAAAAGAGGGCCAAATTTCATGAAAGATTATATTTGTGACCACAGCATTTCTTAATCAAAAGAGAAAACCACAGCACTAATATGTTAAGCAAAGCTGCTTAAAAAAGGGAGAGAAGAGGAAAGAAAAGAAGGAGCAAAGCTGGGAAATGGAAGAACCATACCTTCTAGAATTCTATTCACGGTATGCCAATTCCATTAACATAGAGATTTTGTCTTTTTTTTGGTAAGCTGCTTGTATCCCAGCACCTAGAACAATACCTTGTGCATGGTACATGTTCAGTAAGTTTGTTGAATAAATGAATTTAGCTTAATAAAAATTAACTGAGTAACCATATGCCAAGAGGCACTAAACTAGGCTTTCATGACCAAAATGGTAACATTATCTTATTTTCCGTGCAGAGTAAAAATAAGACTTTAATTTTTAAAAATGTAGTGAAAAAAAGGGCCTAGACTCAAAGATTAGAATCTTTTGTATGTAATGCACAAAGTATCAGTCTACTTCTTGTTAAAAATAGAAAAAATTTACAGAAAGGAAGAATACTAAAGTGGTGTAACTGCAGAACTAAGCAACCCAGAGATCAAGTTTCTGATTGATCAATTTAGTATTTGTATGAAAAATGAAGATATTAAAAGCATAAATTAATCTACCCAAAAGAAAAAGACACCTGGAAAGCTGGCTTAGCAACTGAGGCCCACCGAGACCCAACAAACCCAATGACATCATTTTTACAAAGTATACCAGGAGTTATGAAGTTCTGATTGACCAAATCTATTATGTAGTATTCGTAGTGATCACTGATGGCTGGATATGTTCTAAATAGACCTGCTATTATCTCATCATTTTGCTTACAGAGTGATGTCCTTTGAGTTTTTTAAAGAGTTAAAAGAAGACAGAAAGACAGGGGGTTTTAAAACAGTTGGCAACTTAGATCAGTGCCAAAGAAAAAAGGCAGAAAGATTTACCAGCATGGTCACTTGGTTTCTCTCTTCTTTCTACTCAACCCCAGCTGCCACAGATGCTGTGCCCCTGTCAGTCTAGTTACTTCCTGGCTCCCCTTATTGGCCATTTTCTCCTCAAATTCTTCCTTTCTGCTTAATATGCTATATTAAAACCTTTCTGCTGATCAGAAATTGCTGCTAAAGGACTAAAATCCAACTATGTCAATCACCATAAAATAGTTTATTAATTCTGAACTGTCTGCACCAATTAAGATAACCAAAGTGAGAGAAAGGTACCTGGAAACAATTTATGGTAAAACTGGGTGTGTGTTTTATATACAAATTTTGTACATTTTGAACAATACACAAATATATTTTGCTTTTTTTCTCTAGGATATTGAATTAATTTGAACAATACAATTACTTAAAATTGTTTCTTTTTAAAATATAGAAACATACCTACTTGGCCAGTTGCCACTATGTTGATAAATTTGGGATGCTGATTTACAGTGAGGCACAGTATATCATCATTATGTTCCTGATAAAAACTCTGAGTCCCTATAAAAAAAATTTGAGAATTAAATCTGAAAACTTTAAGGTATAACAGCATAATGCATTTATCCAGGACAATGAACTGCTCTGTTTAACTTACTTAATACATTTTTGAGCACTCAATGTGTGCACATCATCATAAGGATGGAAAAATGACTCAGAAGTCTTTAAATGGTTAGAGTCCTGAAACGCATAAACCATGTAACACAAGGCTAAAGACATCAAGTGCCAAAAGAGAGTTAAAGATCCAAAGGCTATGGGAATTCTTATTCTTTTTTAATTTTATTTTATTATGTTACGTTAATCACCATACAATACATCATTAGTTTTTGATGTGGTGATCCACAATTCATTGTTTTCATATAACACCCAGTACTCCACGCAGTACATGGGGAATTCCTCTTATTGTGGGCATTTGGCACTCTTGGACTGACAGGACAGATTTTGTTAATGTGAAGGTGGGTGGGAAAGGGCATTTCAGGAACAGAAATACTTTAAGCAAAGGTACAAAGACCAGAAAGTATTAAGTATGCATATATATGATTCATTTGGTCGAAGTGTGAGGTCAAGAAGAAATCTGAGAAATATGGCTGGAAGGGCAAACTGGAAATAGAATGATAGAGGATTTTGAATGCCAGCCTACTGAACTCTGTATTTATTCTGTAGTCCGTGGTACTCAAGAATTTTGATCAAAAAAGTCATGTGATTTACCTAGTAGCACTGACAGTGAAGACACCTTAGACATTGTCATGTAGGACATGATAAAGGTTTGTTTTGTGTAAGTACAATGGAAAGGTGGGAAATGAGGTCAGGATGATAGGTTGTAGGTTGGGTCCAGATTACAGAGGGCCATCAACACCAGGTCCTCCAAAAAGCGAAGCAACACAAAACAAAACAATTTAACAATGACATTTGCCAGATCTAATAGTTTAAAACTTCTCTTCAAAGTGAAATGTGCTTTATATTTCCCAGAGCTGAGAGTTCAGTGACAATAAACAAGCAATTTTATGTTCTGTTGGCTAAGTTTGAAGAAAATCAGCTAATAGATCAAAACTTCCTAGACTGTAAACATAGCAATGTACCCCAAACTGGAGAGGACAAATAATGACAAGTGGAGAGGTGCCTATCCTCCCTTCTGCTCTCTCTACACCCCACCAGTAGAAAGGTGATTAATTACAAATCAGAAAATTAAAGAAAATTACAAGTATAAACATGAGAGTGTATTTACATATTCCTTTCTAGATCATCTTTTCTTATTCTCTATTCTCTTTGAAGGATAGGTGAAGCCTCAAAGAGGATCATCTAAGTATTTTTTAAATGACCCAAATTATTAAACTGAAAATCACCACTGATTACTGTGTGATCTTGGTGAATCCTTTTCTTTAGGAAACCAAAATAGGACTATCATATTAATGATTAATACAGAATAGGCATGGGGGATTAGGACTCACATAATCTATTCTTTACCTATTCAGAGTGAAGCTATCAGAGGAAAAAGCCAGGAATGTTTGAACTAAATAATCTCTATTTTTATTCCAACCTTAGACTTTATGAAGTTTATAATTACATATAAGAAAACAATTCAAAATTAGTGAATGTCACTAGCAGGATTATACATCATTGGTCATCAAATCATAAGAGAACTTTATTTGCTTTTCAACAATCCAATCAGTTAAATAAAAATCAAGAAATATTTTCTCACTATGAATCAAACAAAGTATCACCACAGTAGAGCCACAGGGAAACAGCTTTCTTATTATCTTCCTTGGCTTTCCAAGGCCTCAGTAAGAACACTGCCCACTTCACCCCACTCCCCAGCAATCACTCGCCCAACATGCTACTTTTAATCATTACCTAAAAGAGACAACCACTAAACCATCCATTTTCATGTTAAGGTTAGGAAATAAAGTTACAAATGGTTTCATTATAAAACATGGTTTCAATGTATAGTAAACCTTCACTTTACTAACAGAGACCTATGAGTACTTTTCATTATGAAATCCTTTTCTGCTGTGTTATACATTCTTAAGACTATAAGTTTGGTTATTTGAAATATTACTAGAAAAGTCAATAGTATGAAATATATTCTGGACTTATGTAATTTAATTATTTATAGCTTTAACAAAGAAATGTAAGGTTATAAATAAGTGAATTCTAAAGTAAAAAAAGGTGGAAGATGGAGAATCAGAGTTTCCTACCTGTAGCAACATTATGCAAAATTCCAACGGATGCAGTGTGATAAATTATATCATCACCATCATTTAGATAGTGAACATTATTCCTACAGTCTCTTCCTCGATAGCCAAAAACAAGCTCCAACACAAGGTCCTATAACAACAATAAAACCATTATACAATTCCTTATCTCTAAATGTTCACCATTATTTTTGTATATAATATTGGTATCATCAGTCAAAATGGAGGATGCATTTTGATGTTTTACAAACTTCAAATAATACAAAATTAAGTAGACAAACTTCTCCGTAATGTGCTTTGGGCAGCTGAAACACACACTCTATACTTTCCTACATAAAGTTATAGAAAAGGAAAAGAGAATCACAAGGTCATTTGACTTCAAGAATGTGTTGGGGTGCCTGGATGGCTCATTTGGTTAAGCATCTGCCTTCGGCTCAGGTCATGACCTCCAGGTCTTGGGATCGAGCCACATGTTGGGCTCCCAGATCAGCTGGGAGTCTGCGTCTGCCTTTCCCCTGTTTGTGCTCTCTCTCAAATGAATAAATAAAATCTTAAAAAAAAAAAGAGTTCATGTGTTAAACACTGAGATACTTCTTGTGTCCAAAAGAATTATTATTTTGATTTGTACTGTTAGTAAAAATACGTAATCTGCATATATAACTCAGAATACATTATGTCCAAGTGCTGTACATTTGAGATGCCAAAGAGTATATCAGCGTTGGTGCAGAAAACTAAGTACACCATCTCTGATAACTCATGCTAAAGTTCTAGCAGGTAATCTGCCACTGAAAGTGTCCCTTTTCTTTGACCTTGTGGGCTTCGTGGGGTAATGAGTACAACAATCACTATCCCACAGATTTAGGCCTCATTTTTTATCTGATTTAGCAGTTTGCTTGTGGCTGCTGATACTGGAATTAAGAGCCTGGGAGAACTTTCTTGCTCAATTATTGTGGTAAGTTCCTTTGTTTGAAAGTAGAGCCTTCACTGAACCCTACAGTGAACAGATCACACGGGGTATAAACTTTGACTTATAAATTCAAACCACTAAGTATAAGGCACTGCCAAGGTACCTGCACTTCTATAAGCCATAGATCTTTCACATATATTTATATTTACCAGTTGTCTGAGAGTTCAATTCAGGGTATTATTCATGGAAAACTTTAAAAAAAAAAAAAGACTAATATAAATACAAAGAAACGAAGGATATCAATCCAAAACTCAGACTTGACAACTAGGCAATCAAAATTTTATGACCAAACAAAAAAGATTCTCAGGGACACCTGGCTTGCTCAGTCGGTAGAGCATGTAACTTCATCTTGGGGTTCGAGTCCCATGTGGGTGTACAGATTACTTAAAAACAAAATTTTAAAAAAAGATTATTCAGTATGTTTATTTTCATAAAACCTAATGACAAGATTTGGCTGCCTTACAAGAAGGGAATGGAATGAATTCTGAATACATTTTAAAGCACAAGTTAACACTGGGGAAGGGGTTCTCCTTACCTCTATAGGTCTCTTTTTCTTGCCAACATTGTTTGTCTGGAGTTTTTCTGGCCTTGGTGGGGCTCTGCTCACAGGGGGCCTGAAACGGGAAAGTGGGAATGAGGAAAGACATCCATTATCAGGCGCCTTCACTGAGCCTCCCTCACCTGCCCACTGGACAGAGAGGTCTGACACACCTTCACAAAAATGAACCCAATCTGTGTTCCTCACTAGACCGTGCCCTCTTTATCTTGATATCTTCTAAAGCCAGAAGGTGGAAAGAAGATATTAGAACTTTAATTCATTTTATTTTAACTTCTTTGGTGTATGTTTCATAATGTAAATAACATATTAGCACAAGAGCAGACTGTTTATAGATAAATATACAAATGTTAGTTTAACATACTCAAAAACTTCTTGATGGGATGCATTATAACAAAGCCTAGATTACTACTCTAAAGTGTCTACCACAGTATCTTGCACATGGCAGGTGTTCAATACATTCATCTTGAATTTTGAAAATATTGTTATGAACTTTCTATACTGTTGGCAATATAAATTATGTCGGAATTCAAATTTGTACTCATTACTTGCTCCACCAGGCCCTTTACCTTCCCTTCTTCCTGAAGTCTCTAGTGAAGTCAAGTCAATCAAACATTTTACAGTTACATAAACTTATAAATCATACAACACTCTCTAAAAGGTAATTATATTACTTACTATTGCCTTCAACTCCTTCTCTTCTTCTCTATTCTCATTATTCACTAAACATTCATCAACTTCACCTAGAGAGTAGCTCTCACATCTAGCCCCCTCTTCTCTGTTTCCACTGCTAGTTCAGGATCTATTTATAATGTCCCATTAGGTGTACAGAGTTCCCATTTTGAATCATTTAAATGTGGAGGCTCTTAAAATGCCTAGGAATAAACTCAACCAAACAGGTGAAGGACTCTGAAAAGTATAAAACACTGATGAAAGAAACTGAAGATGACACAAATGGAAAGACATTCCATATTCATGGACTGAAAGCATTAATATTGTTAAAATGTCCATGCTACCCAAAGCAATCTACAGATTCAATGCAATTCTTATCCAGATGCCAACAGCATTTTCCACAAAACTAGAATAATACTAAAATTTGTATGGAACCACAAAAGACCCCAAATAGCCAAAGCAATCTTGAGATAGAAAAACAAAGCTGGAAGTATCACAATTCCAGATTTCAAGCTATATTACAAAGCTACAGTAATCAAAACAATAGGGAACTGGCACAAAAACAGACATCTAGATCAATGGAACAGGATAAAGAACCCAGAAATAAACCTATGGTTATATGGTCAATTAATCAATCTATGAACAAAGGAGGCAAGAATATGCAATGGAGAAAAGACCGTTTTTCAATAAATGATGCTGGGAAAACTAGACAGTTACATGTAAAAGAACTGGACCAATTTTCAACCAATTTCTTTGCCACCAGCCACAGCAACATTTTTCTAGGTATATCTCCTAAGGCAAGGGAAACAAAAGCAAAAATAAACTTTGGGACTACATCAAAATAAAAGGCTTTTACACAGCAAAAGGAACCATCTACAAAACAAAAAGGCAACTTACTGAACGGGAGAAGACATTTGCAAATGATATATATGATAAGGGATTAATATCTAAAATATATAAAGAGTTTATACAACACACCACCAAAAAAAACCCAAAAAACAGAAAAACGCCAATCTGATTAAAAAAATGGACAGAGGCCCTGAATAGACATTTTTTCCAAAGACGACATACAGATGGCCAACAGACACATAAAAAGATGTTCAACATCACTAATCAGCAGGGAAATGTAAATCAAAACCCCAATAAGATATCACCTTACACCTGTTAGAATGGCTCAAGTAAAAAAGACAAGAAATAATAAATGTTGGTGAGGATGTAGAAAAAAAAGGAATCCTTGGACACTGTTGGTGGGAATGTAAATTAGTATAGCCACTATGGAAAACAGCATGGAGGTTCCTCAAAAAATTAAAAATAGAAATACCATATGATCCAACAATTCCACTATTGGATATTAATCCCTTCTAAAAATGAATACACTAATTCAAAAAGATATATGCACTCCTTTGTTTATTGCAGCATTATTTCCAATAGCCAAGATATGGAAGCAACCTGTGTCCAGGGATAGACAAATGGATAAGGCGCGCACACACACACACACAACTATTATGCAGCCATTAAAAAGGATTGAGATCTTGGGCGCCTGGGTGGCTCAGTTGGTTGAGCGACTGCCTTCGGCTCAGGTCATGATCCTGGAGTCCCTGGATCGAGTCCCGCATCGGGCTCCCTGCTCGGCGAGGAGCCTGCTTCTCCCTCTGACCCTCCCCCCATCTCATGTACTCTCTCTCTCTCAAATAAATAAATAAATCTTTAAAAAAAAAAAAAAAGGATTGAGATCTTGCCATTTGTGACAATGTGGATGGACCTAGAGGGTATTAGGCTAAGTGAAATAAGTCAGACTAAGAAAGACAAATACCATATAATTTCACTCATATGTGGAATATTAAAAAAAAAATGAATCAACAAACAAAAAGCAGAATCAGACCTATAAATAAGAGAACAAACTGATGGTTGCCAGAGGGGAGGGGTAGGAATGGGCAAAATAGGTGAATGGTAATGGGAGGTACAGGCTTCCAGTTATGGAATGAATAAGTGACAGGAATAAAAGGCACAACATAAGGAATATAGTGGGGGCGCCTGGGTGGCTCAGTTGTTAAGTGTCTGCCTTTGGCTCAGGTCATGATCCCAGGGTCCTGGGACTGAGCCCCGCATTGGGCTCCCCGCTCTGCAGGAAGTCTGCTTCTCCTTCTCCCACTCCTCCTGCTTGTGTTCCCTCTCTCACTGTGTCTCTCTCTGTCAAATAAATAAATAAAATCTTAAAAGAAAAAAAAGGAATATAGTGAATGATACTGTAATAGTATGGTATGGGAACAGATGGTAGCTATACTTTCAGTGAGCAGAGCATAATATATAAACTTGCCAAATCACTATGTTGCATGCCTGAAACTAAAGTAACTTTAAGTGCCAACTATACTCAAAAAAAAAAAAAATGTGGAGGCTCTTTTCCTAAAATCCTTTGTTTAATTAAAAAAACCCATCTCATTTGGTTTATTTTTATCTCAGATAACCATTATTCAAATGTTTAATAACCTGAATACCGGATCTAAATCAATCATGCTATCAACTCCCCTTCCAAAATTTTCTTTTTTTTAAGATTTTATTTATTTATTTGACAGAGAGAGACACAACACAGTGAGAGAGAGAACACAGCAGGGGGAGTGGGAGAGGGAGAAGCAGGCTTCCCGCTGAGCAGGGAGCCCAATGCGGGGCTCCATCCCAGGACCCTGGGATCATGACCTGAGCCGAAGGCAGGTGCTTAACGACTGAGCCACCCAGGCACCCCCCCTTCCAAATTTTAAGTGAATATTCAATTTGTAACAACTAAAGCAGAAAATGACATGAAATGACTTTGCTATGGGAAAAAAAAATCCAATATGTGATTAAGTGCATAAAATTAAAGGATAAAAACATATTTGCATTTTCACAAGGATTTCCAGGTTACACATCTATAAAAGTGGATGAAGTGCTCCATCTTGAACACTCAATATAAAAGAAGTGAATACTTTCATACATGACATGAAGTAGTATGTAGAAGCAAATAACCATGGCTGGTGACATAAAAATTGCATGCACTTAAAAGAATATATAAAGAACTCTTCAAATTACAGAAATTACAAAGGTTTGGTTTCAAGCCTTTTTCATATGTTTTGAATGTAAGTAATAAATATAATTCAATTTATAATATTTAACATTTAAAAATGTTTCTCTTAGGACCTATTTCTTTATTTAGAGAGGGAGAGAATCTCAAGCAGGCTCCACGCACACTCTGATGTGGGGCTTGATCTCTTGACCCTGAGATCATGACCTGAGCCGAAATCAAGAGCCGGTCACTCAACCAACTGAGTCACCCAGGAACCCCTCCTTAGGGCCATTTTAACCCCTCCTTGGCTTTTCTTCTAAGTCAGTTTTGTTGGTGAACTTCATTGAGTGTTATCATCTGACAGCTTTAATTGTAACCCAAGCAAGAAACAGGTAATTTTTATCCATACAAACCTGTGTAACAGTTAAGTGTATTTTAATTTTTTAAAGACAACTTATATATTTTTGTTTAAATAAAGTTATACAACTTATAAAATTATACAAGTTGAACAAATAAAGCTTTGGTAAAGCAATTACTTATGTAGCAGAAATCCAATAATTAAGATGCTATTTGTTTCAGTGATACTGATTTTAATGGAGAAAAACGTGGAAAACTGTGAACAGAGGTAAAGAACACCAAGTAACACAGCTCATTAATGGTAAATATGAAAGATGATAAAAATACAAAATTAGGTCTCATAAAGTATAACAAAGAGAGAGGATTACCTGGAACCTCTTTTTAGCAGCAAATATAAAAGGGAAAAGATTACAACACAGATTTGAATTTAAAACACTAGTAAAATACTTCTGTAATAAAATATTTTTGTAAGTTTAATGCAGGTAAAACATACTGCATATATTAAAGAGCTATTGTTTTTATTTATTACCGCATAGAAGGCTAAAGTTATTCCATTAATGGCAGGGAAATCAAAAGAAGGCGAAAAAAGAAAAATGAGAATTGAACATGTTCTATGTTGTAAACTTTAAAGCCTACTGTTCTTCTTTTTCTACAGTGCACTCTGAATTTCAAACAAAATACTGAAGCCTATCCTTGTTCTTAAGTGTGGGAGTAAAATGGTAACAACCAAGTTAAAAGGTTGGTCGTACTGGAGATGCTATTAAGGAAACTGTCTAAGGAGGTGAAGCAACCCCTCCTCTAACCCAGGAGGGTTTCTCAGTCAGCCAGTCCAGCCTAGCAGGCAAAGTGAGTCACTCAAGATCATACTAGCTTTGGGATTTTGCTAGTAAAGGAGGTAACTTAAAAGAACCCCTTTAATAACATAATGACCAAAAGAGAATTGGAAGAGATCACAAAGGTGATCTCATCCACCCTCCTACTGAAACCAGGAAACTTCTTTACACGTCTAGAACATCCCTTTGTAGCAGTGACGGACAAATGGTCACCTAAGCTCTTATGAAAACTGCTTATGAAAGGGAGGTCACTTCATAAAATTCACCCACACCCAAGACAACAATTACATCTCCACTTAGCTTTGTTTTCAAACAAAGCTAAAGTGTTTCCCACTGTAAATTGTTAGTGTCCCTTTAAAATCACTCCTGAATAAGCTACTTCAGATCTGACGCTAGATCTGAATGTTTTATTTGTTAAAATAGTCTAAGATATGTGGCCTTTTTGAAGTCACATCACACTCTAGACTCCTATCTTTGTACATATCACCCCTGTTTAAAACAAAAATGAATTTCTGCTGCTGTCTACCAAATAAATTAAGGAGTACCTTATATCTGAGTTTCTGTACAATCTGGTCTTATATCTATTTTTTTCATCCTTATCTCCCAGCATTTACCTATTGGTACCTTTTTTTTTTTTTCACTTCTAAAACAGACTTTTTCCACACTGTCCTGTTTCAGAAACTGACTGAAGACATGTTCATCTCACTAAAGCTAGTTGTGAAAAGTGTCCCACAGAGTCCTTTTATGCATATATACCATTTTATTGAACATACAAATATCATCATTGCCCTATGTTAATGTTTTTAAATGAAAGTATAAATATACATTAAATGAAGCTAACAGGCTTATAAACTGCATAATTTTTCACTGATAAGTATGTGTGGCTATTTTTATAAACCTCTGAAACTTAAGGGATAACTAAAACTGTCTGGAGTTTGTTATAAAACCAAGTGATCATAATGAAGAACCTCAGCAGCACCCACATACTGCACATGTAAAACGCAACTTTTCTGTAGGACTTAGTTCACTTTATAATTTTTTCTTGACAAATACAGTTCCATGTTTTATAGGGAAAAAATCAATACCTTAAAATATAATAAAGATCAAAACAGAACAAAGAATAAATAATGGAATAAAATATCTTATTTAATAAAACTTACCTTACTACCCCCTGCCTTTGAAAGGAACAAGGGAAAAAAAGAAACATTGATGATGAATAACATGCAGCAGTTAAGTAAACAGAATAAAGGAAACAGCAACAGAATTCTAAGGAAATACAAAATGCCTAAATTTTATGCTCCACTGTTCTGAGTATTTTTATTAAAAAATATTGGAAGTTTGATTGACAACTACTTTAAATATATACATAAGATTTGCTACAAAAAGAAAAACATAAAATTATTATAGTCATTTAGGAAAAAAGGCCTCACAAAAGTACCAACCAAGTAGAGCAGTTACCAATGTCATCCAAAACCTTTTAAGTGGATGTTTGACAAGCATTTGTTTTCAGTTTATAAAATGTTGTTTCATATTTGATAGCAATATTTTATTTAAAATACAAAAACATTATAGATAGACTATAATATCTCCTCACAAATTATGCAAAGTTGGTAAAAAGAAGTATCTTCATTTTTTTTTTTTTTTGCAAGAAGTATCTTCATTTTTTTCTCCTTTGATAAATCTCTCATTTTATGAAAATAAAGACTCCTAGTTCTGAGTCATTTTGGACTCGGCCTCAGCATTTTCAAAAGAATTCAGCAGAGCTGAAATTATAAAATAAACTGAGAACAATGCAAAATAATTTCAAAAATAATTTTGAAAATGTTAGCTGTAAAAAATGCAAGCTAACAGCAAAGATTATGAAAGCATCAAGCATTTTTCACGAGCAGAAAAATACTTCCGTCTGTCAGAATTTGGGTCACTTTATTAATAAAGGAGGAATTTTAAGTGTTTTACCATGAATGACAGACTACAGATTAAAATTTGGTCACATTTTCTGATATACCTAATTTATCTGATATTTTTCTTAAAAAATAAATGAAAAAGATTTATGGGAATGTCTAGAATTTCTTCCTCCCTATAGTACACTTTTCACTTTTCATTATCTGTGAGGTATAATTTAAGTAATTTTAAGCACTATACTGCACATATTCTCACCAGAACATCCACATTTGCAAACTTACATGTATTTCTCTGATTAATAAATATGTAGATATTGTTTACTACTTTGTGGATATTTAATTTCAGAAACTGTTTAAATTTATTTCCCTCAGGTGACTCTCTATTTCATTTGCAGGGAGGGGTGGTAAAGACTTACTACCTAAATTCTTTAATACATTTTGTTTCATTTTATAAAATACTCCATAAGTGAGTGACGGTAAGGCTCATTTAACCTCTAAGGAAACAGAGGCTTAGAGGCAACAAATAGTTTTTCAAGGTGACACAAGAGGAAAATGATAAAAATTAGTATTTTAACCCATTTGTCTGACTCCAAAACCATGTTCTTTGCACTGTAAGATGCTGCCTCCCACTAGATCACTTCAACCTTGAATCTTGATATTTAAATTATGGTATGCTCAGATTTCTTAAAACATCTAATTTATTTTAGTTTATTTTTTAATTTTAATTTTTTATTTTATTTTAAAAAAGATTTTATTATTTGAGAGAGAGAGAGAGCACAAGCAGGGGGAGCAGCAGGGAGAGGGAGAAGCAGGCTCCCCGCTGAGCAAGGAGCCCGATGCAGGACTAGATCCCTGGATCCTGGGATCATGACTTGAGCCAAAGGCAGACGTTTAACCGACTGAGCCACTCAGGTGTCCCAAAACATCTCTCTAATGTAATACTTTGCCTCTTTATACGTGATGACAAAATGGACAACTACCCCCTGCCCCCTATCCATAAAGGTGATGCCAGTGCTATTATTTGGGTACTCATCAGCAAATGGGCACCTGGAAGAGGAGCTGTGGAGACATCATAACTCAACACTCCCCTTAGAACTTCTGTGGGAACCTGTGTGGCTAGTCAGTTCAGAGACCCTCTAGATCCCCCTTCTCCATCAGGAATATGCACCTCACCCTTCCAATTTCATTCTTCTCCCTGAATGTTAAGTCCGTAGTGCAAATTCAAACCCCTCTGCCAGTGCTTTCTTGTACTGTCATCTCTATCTAGCTGAGCCCCAGGAGTCTTCAGCACTACTCTCTCTGACTAGACATTCACTCGAATTTTCCACAAATTCTGTTCAGTGTGAGTGAACTCCCTTTCATTTTTAAATTTTCCCTCAAATATTCTTACCAACTTCTCATAACAAAGTTTTCCTCAACACATCTTTGGACAGAAGAGGTCACTGCTGTTCCCACCTCCCACTCCTTCTTGTCTCCTCACTGCAGTTTCTGGATAATCTTTCCTTTATCAATTCTTAAAAATTCTTCACTTCTGAAGTCCATGTCACTCACTGATCCACACACCTCTTTACTGTCTTCCATATTCCCTAATGGTTTTTAAAGCATCACGTGATGTTAACAGTTCCTCTCTTGATCTGTCGTCTAACTCAGAGACTTTATTAAAACAGTTTTCTCTCCTTATAAAATTGCTGTTGGCAGAGCCTTTAATTCTGATGTGCTGCTTCCAGACAAAGACCAGTAATTCCCATTCTCTAATGGAAGCTGGACTTCAATTTGCCTCTTGGAAAAATTTTTGTTTCTTATTACTTTTTAAAGATTTTATTTATTTGACAGAGAGCACAAGAGAGCACAGGCAGGGGGAGCAGTAGGCTGAGAGGGAGAAGCAGACTCCCCGCAGAGCAGGGAGCCCAATGCGGGCTCGATCCCAGCTGGGATCATGACCTGAGCCGGAGGCAGACGCTCAACCATCTGAGCCACGTAGCCAATCCTGGTGAAATTTTCTACCCTTGATTAAAGGCACATGGATAAAAATGCCTTTTCAAAATTTAATCCTATCTCTGCTCAGGTGCTTCCTAAAACATACTTGGTATTGGATTCAAATTTTATTATTTCCTACAACCCTATCACATTTATTTATAAAAGTTAGCAAATAATATTCCTTTAATCATAGACACTTTGTATATTCCCTAAACTACTTGAAAGAGACAGTGTCACCACCAAAAAGGATTTAAGGACAAACACGTTTTCTAAGAGGTGCTGGGAGCTGGAAAATGCAAGAGTACCACTGCTACTTAGTTTTTACAAAAATTCATTCAGTTAAACAATTAATTCAATTTTAATACCAATATATTTTTCTTCATCTAGTTTTAAATTTGATTGTTACCTCTCATCAACTGAGGGTTCTTTTTGTTGCAAATGAGGCTTGACTCCAAACATTGGGCGAATATTTGTTGATAAGGCTCTAATGGTGTAACTGATTTCATTCTCCCTTGTAACATCACTGTCATAGCCTGCCATCAAAACATAAGAATTATTCTCTAAGTTGCAACTGAGGAGTTCTATTATGATCCTATAAATTGGATACAAGGATGTTCAACAATATGAAATAAGTTAAATTATGAAATAATTATGAATAATAAATTATGAAATTACAGTCAGTAAAAATTATATAGAATATTTAATATGCAACAATGTTTTTAAAATATTACTAAGAGATAACAGCCTATTAAATATAAATTCAATATATCATTTTTGTTAAAAAATATAATGTATATAAATGCAAATACCCCTGTGGAAATACCTCAATATGTTAACAGACGTTACCTCTGAGTGGTCAAATTATGGATACTGTGTTTATTTTTATTGCAAAATGTATTTCCTAATTTTTCTGTAATGAGCTGGTATTATTTGTATATTAGGAAAAATTAAAATCATTTTAAAAT
The DNA here is from genome assembly GCF_011800145.1 of Mirounga leonina. Lineage (NCBI taxonomy): Eukaryota > Metazoa > Chordata > Mammalia > Carnivora > Phocidae > Mirounga > Mirounga leonina. The sequence continues at coordinate 14,590,090 of NW_023270825.1, read as the reverse complement.
ATGAGGTTCAATACCATAACAATTTTTTTTAAAGATTTTATTTATTTGAGAGAGACAGAGCAAGCACGAGTGGGGGGAGAGGCAGAGGGAGAAGCAGACTCCCTGCTGAGCAGGGGGCCCAATGCAGGGCCTGATCCCAGGTCCCTGGGATCATGCCCCGAGTTGAAGGCAGACACCTAACCAACTGAGCCCCCCAGGCACCCCACCATAAAATTTATTTTAACAGTACTTACTTAAAGTAGGATTATCATACATTTGTAGATGAAGAATATTTAAGTCATCAATATATGCTAGTCTGTTATTTTTGAGGCATAAAACCAATTTTGGTGTTAAACAGACCACAAACACTAAAATCACAATTATTCAAACATTATTATTACTTGTTTAACTGCTATAGTTTAAATCAGTTGTGCTAAATTGTGTTTTTATTAAAATATTTTAAAATGACATACCCCCATCTTCTTCCGAATCTGTATCAGATTCTTCACTATCACAAGGCCTTTTTTCTCGATAGCCCTCGATTTCATTTGTCCAAACCATTAAAGACATATCTGCACCTCCTAAGGTAACCAACATGCTGTCATCGTAAGTCCAGCGAACATTTGTGACATGTGTACTATGGGCCACATACCTCTTAAATTTTCCAAATTTTCCCTAAAGATGAAAAAAAAAATTCAGTCTTTGAGAAATGTTACTACTTGAAAATGGTCCTATTCTTCAGGCATCTATACCATCTAGAAAGCTGAAAATGAAGTTTCTGACCAATAAATGCTTTATTGGAACACATTCTTACCAATTAAGGTTCTGCCACTTAAGTGTACCTAAAACAGGGATGTGTGGAGTATTTCCTCAGGTGCCTGGGTTCTCTATGAGAATTTTTAAACTTGTTTTCATTTCAATGCTGATCTAAAAATATAAATATGAGCAGCTACTTAAGATCTATACCATAATATGATTTCGGTGCCCTATTTCAAATTTATGTTTATGTTCATGCCAGATTATAATATACAGCTGACCTTGAACAACACGGGTGTGAACTGCACAGTCCCTTATATGTAGATATTTTTTGATAAACACAGTATAGCACTGTAAATATATTTTCTCTTCCTTATTGTTACAATATTATTTTTGCAATAACATTTTCTTTTCTCTAGCTTGTTATAAGAATACAGCATATAATACATACAACATACAAAATATGTGTTGACTGTTTGTTATTGGTGAGGTTTCCAGTCAACAGTAGGCTATTAGTAAAGTTTTTGGTGAGTCAATGGTTATATGCGGATTTTTGACTGTACAGGGATCGGTATCCCTAACCCCCACATTGTTCAAGCGTCAACTGTATATCTGAATCAGTGACAAGAAATAAATGCATCTGGACTTGATATATGAATTTTATTTTTGTGCTAAATGAAAGCCTAATATTTCCCGGTAGCTTGAATAGAGGAAAGCACTAAGAGAATTCAGTCATCACACAGCTCACCACATGGGCACATAGTACTCCAAAAAGTCTGTGCAGTCTAGTTTCAGCAAAATAACATCATTCATTACATTGAATCAATGCTGTCTATTTTAGTTTTATAGGTATTGTATTTATAGTATTTTGGATCTAATGGTTGAAACATTTTAACCGACTGAGCCACCCAGGCGTCCCATGGTTGAAACATTTTAAACTTAAGGCTGTAAATATAAAGAGTTTGAGTTTACTGTTAATGGTATATATTTAATCAAATGAATACCAAAATTATTTAAGTTAGCATTAAGGGATAAAAGAAATGTTTCCTCTAAAAGGGACATTTATATTACTCAATACTGAGAAACACTATACAATATAACTTAAGGCACAGGATCATAAATTATAAGACTACTTCTAAATAAAAGCTACAAATGTCAAAAATAGTATATATAATTCTAAATCCTTCATATTACATACATAATATTCATATTACAACAACAAAATACTATGAAAGAGCATTACCTTAACCATTTTTATAATTATGATCATTAGGGGAGTTAAAGAAAAACACATACTTTTGCAGGATATCTAAATAACTTCACAAATCCCAAATCATCCCCAGTAGCTAGGATCATTTTGTCACTGGTGAGGCAAGAGGCAGTTATGTCTGTGACTTCTCCAATTACTGGCCAAATTCCCTCACAGCATAAACCAAGCACACTTGTCCATGATGCCCAACAAATTTTTTCTACCTAAAAAGAAAAAAAAGGCTGTAAGTTTGTAATATCTAAACCTTAAAAACTGACAACAAAAATCTGAATATTTTTCTTTATAGTTATATATGTCACAAGTAAAATTAAAATTTTAATTATAACAGTTAAATTACTAGTTGTCTTGGTTTTGTAGCTTCCCAAGTCTGCCAATTCCTGTAGAAAATATTTAATATAACATTATTCAAGATGTACTTATTATGTATCCACTGTGTGTTCTAGATGCTGAGGATTCAGTGATAATAAATAAGACCATTTCTGCTCTTAGAATAATCAATCAATCTATACTTCATGTCTAAATTTCTAATACTTTAGAGGCTTGTTTTCCAATTAATCATTACTGGATATTAAGAACCTTTACTTAGAGTCTCTCTCGTCATTAAGCCACTTTCATATTCAATTTGTTTAGCCTCTCTTCCTTAGCCGTATCAAAAAATTTTGCTAATGCTGTCAGTCACAAAAGGAAACACATTTTTTTTTCTTCTCTTTAAACAGGAATTTGCCAACAAGCATCTTAGGCATATAGGTTCCAAAAGATTTGACAGACATGCAGTGCTCCTATCTAAGATAGCATGTCTTCTAATTGCCTCCTATCCTTTGAGGAAAGTAACTGGACGAGAGCATACCTAGATGTAAAAGTTGATTTATTCCCCCCCCCCTTTTTTTAGAGAGCACGTGCATGTGCATGCAAGTGCAAGTGAGGGTGGGGTGGGGGCGGTGGGTGGGGAGAGGAGAGAGAGAATCTCAAGCAGGCTCCATGCTGGGCCTGACACAGGGCTCCATCTTACCACCCTGACATCATGACCTGAGCCAAAATCAAGAGTCAAATGCTTAACCAACTGAGCCACTGAGGAGCCCCTGTTTTATTCCTTTTCTTATACAGCATCTTTTCCTTTACTCATCTAATAGACTAGGGCAGAAAATAAACTCACAGAAAGAATAGCCATGATTTGAATAATGTGAGGACAGTCTTCATATGTAAATGACAAAAGGTGGCCATCAGTGTTCTAACCACTTAGTCATATCAACAACATTGCAAGCACTATTATCTTCCTACCTCCACACTGGGGATGGTTTGTTTTTTCCCTCTGGGAGCTTCAAAGAATAACTGTTCTTTAGCACCAGTGTTGACCTGTAAAAGCTTTCCTTAAAAAAAAAAATTAAAAATATATACATATATAAAATATATAGTTAATGGGATGTTTAACTTTTTAAAATATTTTCTTTCATAGTTTATTATATTTAAATTGTTTTATAATCATAAAATTAAATTGTTTCATTAATGTAAAATGACAGAGTCAATCCTATTTAAAAGCATTCAGTGAACATTAGTGTTTGTACCACCTTTCTCCCATTAAATTCTTTTTAAAATTCCAGTGCAGATAACAGTGTTATATTAATTTCAGGTGTGCAATATAGTGATTCGACAATTCTATACATTACTCAGTGCTCCTCATGTAAGTGTACTCTTCATCCCCTTTGCCTATTTCACCCATCTTCCCATCCCCCCCTTTTTTAATTATTTATTTATTTATTTATTTTTTTTAAGTTTTTTTTATTTATTTGACAGAGAAAGACACAGCGAGAGAGGGAACCCAAGCAGGGGGAGTGGGAGAGGGAGAAGCAGGCCTCCGGCGGAGCAGGGAGCCCAATGCGGGGCTCGATCCCAGGACCCTGGGACCATGACCTGAGCTGAAGGCAGACGCTCAACGACTGAGCCACCCAGGCGCCCCCCCCCCTTTTTTTAAAGTTTTATTTATTCATTTTAAGTAATCTCTACACCCGACGTGGATCTCAAACTCCCAACACTGAGATCAAGAGTCACATGCTCTACCAACTGAGCCAGCCAGGCACCCCAGTATTTTATTATTTTTGGTGTAATTATAAGTGGGATCGTTTTCTTAATTTCTTTCTTCTGCCTCATTATTAGAGTATAGAAATGCAACGGATTTCTGTATATTGATTTTGTATCCTATGACCTTACTGAATATGTTTATCAGTTCTAGTAGTTTTTTGGTGGAGTCTTCAAGGTTTTCCATATATTGTATCGTATCCATATCATATCCAGGCAAAGAGTAAAGTTCTACTTTTTCCTTAGCAATTTGGATCCTTTTTTTTCTTTTTCTTCTGTCATTGCTGTGGCTAGGACTTCTAATACTATGTTGAATAAAAGTGGTAAGAGTGGACATCCTTGTCTTGTTCCTGACCTTACAGGGAAAGCTCCCAGTTTTTCCCCATTAAGTATGATGTTAGCTGGGGTTTTTCACATATGGTCTTTATTATGTTGAGGGTATGTTCCCTCTAAACCTATTCTGTTGAGGGTTTTCATCATGAATGGATATTGTACTTTATCAAATGCTTTTTCTATATTGAAATGATCATAAGGTTTTTATCCTTTCTCTTGTTGATGTAACATCTCATGTTGATTGATCTGCGAATATTAAACCCTGCTTGCATCCTAGGAATAAATTCCATGTGATTGAGAATGATTTTAATTACTGTTGAATTTGGTTTGCTAATATTTTATTGAGGATTACCGCATCTATGTTCATCAGAGATATTGGCCTGTAGTTCTTTTTGTGGTGTCTTTATCTGGTTTTGGTATCAAGGTAATGCTGGCCTCACAGAATGAATTTGGAAGCTTTCTTTCCTCTTCTATTTTTTGGAATAGTTTGAGAAGAACAGGTATTAACTCTTAAGTGTTTGACAGAATTCACCTGTGAAGCTGTCTGGTCCTGGGCTTTTGTTTTTTGGGAGTTTTTGGATTTCTGATTCAGTATCATTGCTGTTAATCAGTCTGTTCAAACTTTCTATTTCTTCCTGTTTCAGTTTTGATAGGTTATATGTTTTTAGGAATTTATCCGCGTCTTCTAGGTTGTCATATTGTTTGGCATATTATTTTTCATACTATTCTCTTACAACCCTTTGTATTTTAATGGTGTCAGTTATCATTTCTCCTCTTTCACTTCTGATTTTGTTTGAGCTCTCATGTTTTTTTTTGTTGTTTTTTCCTTTTTGGATGAACTTGGCTAGAGGTTTAGCAATTTTGCTGATCTTTTCAAAGAACTAGCTCCTGATTTTCATTGACGTAGTCGTTTCTTTAGTTTCTCTTTTGTTTATTTCTGCTCTAATCTTATTATTTCCTTCCTTCTGCTGGATTTGGGTTTTGTTTGTTCTTCTTTTTCTATCTTCTTTAGGTGTAGGGTTAGGGTGTTTGAGATTTTTCTTGCTACTTTTAGAACTGCTTTTGCTGCATACCAAAGATTTTGGATTACTGTGTTTTCATTTTCATTGTCTGCATGTATTTTTAAATTTCTTCTTTGATTTCTTGGTTGACCCAATCATTGTTTAGTAGCATGTTATTTAGCCTCCATGTACTAGTATTCTTTCCAGTTTTTTTTTTTTTTCTTGCGGTTGATTTCTGGTTTTATGGCATTATGGTCAGAAAAGATGCATGGTATGATTTCAAACTTTTTGAATTATTGAGACTTGTTTTGTGTCCTAATATGTTATCTATCCTGGAGAATGTTTGATATGCACTTGAAAATAATGTGTATTCTGTTTTAGGATGGAATGATCTCTAAATATATCTGTTAAATCCATCTGGTCCGGTGTCATTCAAAGCCACTGTCTCCTTGTTGATTTCGTTTGGATCTATCCATTGATGTAAGTGGGATGCTAAAGTCCCCCACTATTATTGTATTACTATCAATTACCTCTTTTATGTTTGTTATTGTTTTATGTAGTTAGGTACTCCCATGATGGGTGCAGAAATATTTACAATTGTTATATCTTCTTGTTGGATTGTTCCCTTTATGAATATATACATCCTTCTTTGCCTCTTGTTACAGTTTTTTAAAGTCTATTTTGTCCTGGCTTTCTTTTCACTTCCATTTGCATAAGAAATGGTTTTCCATTCCTTCACTTTCTTTTTTTTTAATTTAAATTCAATTAGCCAACATATAGTACATCATTAGTTTCAGATGTAGTGTTCAATAATTCATCAGTTGCGTATAACACCCAGTGCTCATCACATCACCATTCCTTTTCAAGCTGCATGTGTCCTTAGGTCTGAAATGAGTCTCTTATAGGCAGCATATAGATGGGTCTTGCTTTTTTATCCATTCTGTCACCCTAGTCTTTTGATTGGAGTATTTGTCCACTTATATTCAAAGTAATTATTGATAGGTAGGTACTTACTGCAATTTTGTTACTTGTTTGTGGTTGATTTTGTAGTTCTTTTCTGTTCCTTTCTTCCCTCACTCTGTTTTCTCATGGTTTGCTGGCTTTCTTTAGTGATATACTTGGATTCCCCTCTATTTTTTACATATCTACTACTGGGTTTTGATTTGCTGTTACCATTAGGTTTGTATATAACATCTTATGCCTACAGCAGTCTATTTTAAGTTGATGGTCGCTTAAGTTTGAACTCATTCTTTACTCCTCTCCCCGCTTCCCTATTTTAGGTATATGGTGTCATACTTTCCCTTCCTTTTCTTTTATAAATCCTTTGACTGATTTTTATAGAAATATTTAATTTTACTGCTTTTGTGCTTCCTACTTTTCTTACTCTAATTTATGGTCTTTTCGTTCCACTCAGAGTCCCCTATAATAATTCATGGAGGGCTGGTTTAGTGGTCATAAATCCCTTTAATTTCTGTTTGTCTGGGAAACTCTTTATCTCTCCTTCTATTCTGAGTGATAGCCTTGCTGGATAGAGTATTCTTGGCTGCAGGTTTTTTTCTTTCAGCACTCTGAATATATTATGCCATTCCCTTCTGGCCTGCAAAATGTCTGCTGAAAAATCAGCTGATAGCCTTATGGGATTTCTCTTGTATGTAAAGGTCATCTTTTCTCTTGCTGCTCTTAAAACATTCTCTTTATCACTCCTTTTTGCCATTTTAATTACTCTGTGTCTTGGTGTGAACCTCCTTGGGTTGGTTTTGCTGGGGGCTTTCTGCGTCTTCTGGATCTGGATTTCTGTTTCCTTTCCCAGATTTGGGAAGCTTGCAGCTATTATTTCTTCAAGTAAATTTTATTCCTTCCTTTCTCTTCTCCTTCTGGGATCCCTGTAATGCAAATGTTATTACTCTTAATGGTGTCACTGAGTTCCCTAAGTCTGTTTTCATTTATTATTACTATTTTTTCTCTCTCCTGTTCAGCTTGATTGCTTTCCATTATTATGTCCTCCAGGTCACAGATCCACACTTCTGCTTTCTCTAGTGTACTATTTATTCCATCTAGTGTATTTTTAATTTCATTTATTGAGCTCTTCATTTCTGATTGGTTCTTTTTTATGTTTTCTATTTCTTCATTAAGGTCCTTATCGAGGTCATCTACTCTTTGTTCAAGTCCATTGTGTATCTTTATGACCATTACTTTAACTTCTCTATCAGGCATGTTCATCATCTCCATTTTGTTTAGTTCTCTTGCTATGATTTTGTCCTCTTCTTTCAACTGGGACATGTTCCTGTCTCCTCATGTTGTCTAATTCTCTGTGTTTCTATGTGGTAGGAAAGTCAGCTACGTTTCCTGCTCTTGCAAGTAGTGGCCTTATTGAAAAGAGGTCCTGTGGTGCCCTGTAGCACCATGTGCCCTGTTTACCGGAACCTGGTGTTTCAGAAGTGTCTCCTGTGTGTGTTGTGTGTGTCCTAGTGTTGTTGCTGAGCAGCTTTTGCCTTTAGTCCAGTCATCTGCAATGGCTCTCTTTGCTGCTTGTGGACAGGTTTATCCCTGTGTTGTTAATAGGCCAGTCTGGGGCCGTCCTGGGCTTGAGTTGAGTCAGACCAGGTTTTTGCCAGAGATGTAGTAGCACCAAACTGTAGGACACTTTCCCTTGAGAAGCTTTCATAGGTGGGCAGGGCTTGCAGTCAGATGAGATGTCTGCCCCCAGCCCACTGCTGGGGCTGCAGTTGGACTAGCATGTATGGTTATCTTCTTCTCTCCCCAGAGTTAGGAGTCTCTTTGGAGTGGTGCTGGTCCCTGTCAGGGCTGCTTGCACCCTGCCAGAATTGTGGCATTACTCTGGATGGGCTCCTGCCAAGGGTGTATTGGAGGGGGCGTGTCCCCAGGAGCAAGCAGTGGTCGGGTGTATGGTGTGAGCAAGGTTTGTGCGGGTCTGCTGTGGGAGAAGACCTGGAACCCAGGTCTGGCTGGAGAGGATGTGTCTGCAGAATGTAGGGGCGGGGTGCATTGTTAAGCAAGTTAGATGGAAAGTGTTCCTGCTTCACTGATTCTTGTAGGTAATCCTGCGTCTAGGCTAGGGATAGGGGAGGGAAATGGCGTCTGTCCCCTCTTTTGTTCTTAGTTTCCCAACTCACATGCTCTAAGATTAGTAAACAAATTTTCTTTCCACGTACCCCAGGTGTTTTCCAAACTGCTGCTTCTAGGGCTGTTGTTATGCTGTGTCTTTAAGGGTGGAGACTCCATTTCCTCTCACTCTCCTGGCTCTCTCAGAGCCAAACCGGCTGATTTTTAAAATTCTAGGTGTAAGCCTAGAACTAATTGTAAGAACTTGTGGAATTCGACCCCTCTGGTTTTCAAAGCCAAATGTTTTATCGCTTCCCTGTGGGCTTCCCACTGTGATTGTCTGTTTCTTTCCCCTCTCCATGCCCGCAGTGTCCCTTCTCCCTCCTGCAGACAGTCCTGTGAATCCATTTAGCTCCCAACTGCATCTCCATTCTTCCTATCCTCTTCATGTGGCCTCTTCTCTACGTTTAGCTGTGGAGAATCTGTTCTGCCAGTCTTCAGGTCATTTTCTGGGTTATTTACACTGATGTGGGTGTTAGTTTTATCTGAGACAAGGTGAGTCTAGCACCCTCCTACTCTGCCATCTTCCCCAGAAGTAGAATGTTTAACTTTTATGGGAAAATTAAGCTTAAACATAAAAACCATTTTCCTCACAGTCAACCACATAAGTAACTCATAAATGGTTTAATTTTTGTGTATGTATATACATAAAAACTATTTCTGTTGTTACACATATAAAAAAACCCTAGAAATAAATTTGAGGATTTTTTTAAAAAGCTTTTTGTTTAATTATGTTTGGAAAAACTTTAACAATACTAGATTTATGTAAATGAATACATGAAACAAAACTATAGAGCATTTAAAATATTTAGCATTTATCTAAATTATTAAACACTGCCATGTGCAATGCATTCTACTGAAAAAACAAAGACACTCATTAAATTCTGTATGTTATACAATTGTGATTATTTTTAAGAAATGCGTTTTATTGAATGATGGGGAGAGGACATTAAAATCCTCATTAATGTATCTATTTTCCAAATTTTCAATTATTATTTATACTAAGCTTATCTGACAAGAGCCACAACAAATGACTAAAAAATTTTACATAATATTTAATTTACTTTACAAATTAAAGAATTTGCCACTTACTGTACTATCCCTTGAATTATATTGGAAGTATTGAAAAATCTAAACTCACAGCATTCACCTTCAGATGTGAAATAAAGGAGTGGAAAGTAATTTTGAGAATGTTTCTCACAATGATTCTGAACTCATCTGTTGAATCACTGTTTCTCTAAAATAGTTATACTAAATCAAATGGGACTTTTACCAAATAGGTTATTTAAATTCTTACCTCTAATGTCCCAATCAACATGGGTTATGTAACTGGTAGCGCCTTTGCATATTCCTACTCGTTTACTACTCATCACATTGTATATATCTATAAAACTGTCATGGGATGCTACTGCAAGGTATTTCCCAGAACCTATAACAGAAACATATTTGCTTGAGATTTTCTATCTTTAGAAATATTTTTTACATTCTACAACTAGAGTTAATTTTCTTAACATTTTTTTGGAGGAACTCTTAGGTGTTTTGTAAATTATAACAAAACCTGTATCAAGTGATAATCTGTATTTTTTCAAGCATATTATGACTAACAAAATAAAATGTTTTCTTTAGTGTAGTGAGACAGTTCAATGGAAAGAAAAGGCCAAAAATTATATATCATATAATACAGTTTGTTTAACTAAAAAAAGTTTTTTAAAAACCCCTCTAAATTTAGAAAAAATGGAAGTAAACCAACATAAGTAAATTTTGCCTTCATGTTAGTACTTCCCACATTACAGTGGGTTTCTTCAGATATAATACCACAGAAATTGCTAAAGCAAAATTAGTGCAAAATTTCAAAAGTATTAAGAATATAATGAAGACAGTCACCCAATCCTTCTATGTTAGAAATGAGGAAACTGAAACTCAGAACAGCTCCTTGGCTTGAGCCTATTTATTTAGTGACAGAATTGGTATTAAGCTGGATATTTTGCCACTGATCTAATTCAGGAATTTTACCTTTTACCATACTGTCTTTTCTCTCAAAAAATTAAAATTCCAAGATAAAATAATGGTTAATAAAAATTACATATTGATATATTTGCCCATGGCCACCCCAAGTTAATAATCAAATATGATTTCAATGATACCTTACCTGGTGAAAATCGAATATCTGAAATAATATCTTTTCTGTGGTGAAAAGACACAAGATCCTCTAGAGTATCTGCATTTGCCATTAAGAAACTTCCATCATTCAGACCTACAGCTAAAGCTTTACCATCAGGAGAAAAACAGCAACATCTCCCACCTAAAAAGAGAGAGAGAGTATATATCAGGCAATTTTCTTCTATTTAAAAAAATTATGTGCTTAAGGAACCTTTAATTTCAAAGAGAATTCCTGTATTTATTATGGCCTCAAATCAATATTCAAAAGCAGTCAAGGGATGCAGGCAACAAAGTTTTCTACTGAAATCAGTGGTATGAAATTCTAAGCAATAATTAATACAAACCATTTCCCTCTTCTGAATGTAACAAAAGTACTAATGTTTAAAAACTTAAAAAATCAAGTTGATGAGAAAGAATGAGAGATTTTAACATAAAAAGCCAATGACATGTGGAAATGTCTTTTAGTGGGAGGTTGCTACCTCTGTAGTTTCTATCCAACAAATCAGAAATGTAAGGAATAAGTCCATTTTTATAAAAATGCTTTCAAATTTGAAAAAATATGAAAATATTTTTGATATATATTTTGATATAATATGAAAATTATTAAATCTAGGAAGATCTATCCATGCATGAAAGATCTAACCATGCATGAAGAAATAATGATGCTAATATTATTAATTTTAAAAAATAAGGGTTAATATATATTGGGAAATAAACAAAAATGGGCTTGTCCTGACAGCAAGGGATATGGCAGACATATTCAAAAGCCCTAAGACTTTTGGTGTCTTGCATAAAATTTGGAGAGGGAGGGATGGGGTACAGCTGTCACAGAATGAAAAGTTACAGAATGAATTGAGAACAAGTCATTTATTTATCCTTTAATTATCAAGAACATAATGAAGAAATCTGGAAGTATTTCTGATATTTAAGAGATGATGGCAACCTGGATCAGGGTAGCTGGAGTGGAGGTGATGAGAAAGGTTAGGATTTGGATATTCTGAAGATAGAGCTGGCAGGACTCTGACTAAAGGGAGGAGCGCAGGAGAAAAAGATAAAATCAAGGATATTTTTTTTTTGAATGGTGATGTCATTTACCAAGATGGAAAAAACTAGAGGAGGTCCAAGTGTTCATTTTTTTTTTTTTTCAAGTGTTCAGTTTTGTACCCATAAAGTTAAGGATACCTATGAGAAATTCAAGTGAAGACATCAAGAAGGCAGTGTGGTATAATTACACTTCTCTGGAGCTCAAGGGAGAAGACTAGACTAGAGATATAAATATGGGAGACAGTAGCATACAGACAGTAGTCACAGTCATGAGCTGGATAAAAGCTTGTTATTAATTTATTGCCTCTCAGCTCCAAATTCACCCTTTTCTTTCGGGCTATGTGATACTAGAACTAAGCCCTATAGACATTTTTCCTTTTCCAGCTACTTTGATTTTGTCCAGTAGAGGGTACTGGAAGGTCCTTGCAAGGCCAAAGAAGAAGGAAGGGATTTTTCTTTCTCCTGGTGTGCTGGAACCAGGAGAGCAGATTAACAACAGGGCAAGGGTAGGTATGGGGGCTGGGGCTGGGATGAGATTTTTTTTCTGCCACCATAGCAAAAGATTTCCTAGACTAGCCCTCTGGCAAGTTTCTTTTCTATGGCACTCACATCTCTCCAAAGAGATCTGAATCTCAGCTGGGGAAAGAGGAAGGGGTCCTTCCTTAATCAGCACCCACCAATCTACAGGTGGCAGCTTTCTGCAGTTTGCTTCTATACTCCTTAGAATCCTCTTTACCCCTTTTAGTAATCACCTTTTATTGGTTAACAACACTTATTCAATATTAAATTTTCCCTATTCCAACTTACTAAGGTCGTTTCTGTTTCTTGATTGGTATAGAATTGGTACTGAAGTAGTCACAGGAGACAGATCATTAAAGATGGGATTTTTGGAATTGGTTGAGTCATGCCTTTGGGTTTAAGCACAGTGCTGAGCCCTTGCCAACGGGAAATGGGATGTTAGTAATCCAGGGTATATGTATGGGCATAACAATCAAGTTATCTCCTGCAGTTAATTGAAGTAAAATGCCTCAGAGTCCAAGAGGCTGTTGCCTTTGACCATCACAAAAAGAATGATGACTGCAAGGACTATGCTGTGCAAAAGATTCCACTGAGTGCATGGAACATTTAACAGAAAGAAGTAACAAACTCAGATCCTTAAACTCTCAGCACGAGTCATGGTCTGACTAGAGACCATGGGCTGATGTTGCTAAAATTAAACACAAAATTTAATTGTGTAGGTTGCAAATTTACAATGTCAGCTGAATTCCCAGTTTCACCAAGTTTCTTATGTGATGGGGCACTGATTGGGAAGGAAGGAACTTTGAACTGTGGAATGGGAGCATCTGGTTAGATTCAGACAAAACTGAAAATCTTGAACTTCTGTGTTTATTCTGAGTCTCACGGCCAGCGCCAAGTTTGCTCTCCTGTGCCTGGGAAGACTGACCTTCTGGGGTAGATGCCTTGCAGGGGATGTTTAGCCTTCTGAAGAACTATCACAACCACTTCTCTGCTGTCACTAGACCCCTACCTTGGATCAAATCTCAGCATGCTCTAGGGCAGAGGTTGGCAACAAACCTTTTCTTAAAGGACCAGAGAGTAAATATTTTCAGCGTTGCAGGCCATATGGTCTCTGTCACTACTACTCAACTCTGCTACTGTAGTACAAAAGCAGACCTAGACAATACATAAATGAATGGACATGGTTGTGTCCCAATAAAATATTATTTACATAATCAGGAGGTGGGCTGGATTTGCTGACCTCTCATATAGAGGAAGGAATCCAAAAGCTTGGGGAGGTAAGAATGTTGAAGTAGATTTCTCATATGCAACCTGTATACTTGCCCACCAACTACATTGCCCCCCAAAGTCTAGAAAACAGTCCCTTTAAAAGCATTGAGAAATACATTAATCAAGGGCAACATCTACATCTTTGAAAAGCTCTGTGATGTCCTCCTATGTAGATCAGGAAAGGGAGATGTTTCCATTAATATGGGCTCCCTGATTCAATAGGGATCATCTAGGAAAAGCAGAAGCCAAGAGCAGCACTTAAAAGACAGAGCAGATTCTTTTACCAAAAAGGGGAGCAGGAATGTCCTAATAATCAGAATGTTTTGGCCTGTGGAGATTTCTGTTGGTGACTAATCAATCATGGCGTCTGCAGGAATGAAATAGATGAGTAGGCTACTAGATTAATGTTTGATCTATATAATAGAAAAAACTCCAGACCTGGTGGCTAAAAAACCTGACTTCAGTTACCATAATGGAAAGTCACAGATTCTTAGCCTGTTTTCAGACCTGAGCCAATTCATCTACTCAGAGCCCCTTGATTAAAGGGAAGGCTAAGTCCCATTGAGAAGGACCCTGTAGCAACGCCACAGTATATTAAGTAAATCTTTCTCCAACAATCAGTGGTCACAAATGGTTCAACTGAAGAAAAGGAAATACTCAAATGTTCAGGAATTAGTAAACAGGGGCTCTGAACTAACACTAATTCTGTGGATTCCATCCAATTCCTGAATTGTAACAGATACACTTGGCAACTTGTAGAATCCACTAATTGGCTCTGTGATCCATGGGATAAGGGTCATTACAACAGGAAGAAATAAGTGCAAACTCCTGGAAATTCCTCTCTCAAGATCATAAATTAGATGCAAAACTGCAAGCCTGAGAATTGCAAAAATTAATGGCATTACCAAAGACTGAAAATATGCACTAGTGAAAACACCTATCACATTTAAACTTGACTGTCTGGTCTATGTGAAATAAGATGGATTTTATTTTAATTTTTTTAAAGATTTATTTTAGAGACAGAGAGTGAGAGAGACCCCCACCACCCTCTCACTTTCTTTCTTTCTCACGGGCAGAGGGAGAGGAAGAGAAGCAGACTCCCTGCTGAGTGTGGAGCCCGATTTGGGGCTTGATCGCAGGACCCTGAGATCATGACCTGAGCTGAAATCAAGAGTTGAATGCTTAACCAACTGAGCTATCCAGGCGCCCCTAAGATGAATTTTAGATACTAACTATGATAATAAATTTAATCAGGTAGCGATGCTAACTGAAGATACTCTTTTAGATCTTTACCAGCACAAACAAACATAGCCCTTAACATTTTGCATGCAGTTATTGCCCTGGTTAAAGCTTTTTTTCTCCACCCCCAATCTGTAAGGACCAGCAGGGTAGTCTGCTTTTACCTGGCTTGTATCTGTGCACACCTTCAAAGCCTTGCCTCAGGGCTATTCAACTCTCCTGTTTTTTGTTTTTTTTTTGCCATAGTATAGTCCACAGAGATCCTGATCATCTTGACATTCCACAAAACATCTCAATGGTCCACTACATTGATGACATTATGCAGAATGGATCTGGGGAGCAGGAAGCAACAAGTACTTTAGATGTCTTAGACTGAATCAAGAGAGTGGAAGATAATTACCACAAAAATTAAGGGACCTGCCACTTCAGTGAAGCTTCTGGGGATCCAATGATATGGAATACGTCAAGATATTCCCTTTAAAGTGAAAGGTTGCTACACCTTCCAAAACCTACCACAAACAAAAGGAGTAAAATGTCTGTAATGCCTTTTGGAAGCCTACACATTTGAGTGAGCTGCTTCTACCCCTTTATCAAGTCACTTAAAAGGCTTCCAGGGGACTAGAACAAGAGGAGGCAAGCTAATCTTCCACTTGGGCCTTATAATCTAGCAAATTCAATGATACTCAAAGTGTCTGTGGTAAACAAGGATGCTATATGAAGCCTCTGGAAAGCTAGTAAAGGAGAATTGTACTGCAGATCTCTTAGATTTGGGAGAAAATTCCATACCCTCCTTTACAGATACCTATTTTCCCTTTGAGAAGATGTTTTGGCCTTGCTACTAGGCCTTGGTAGAGAGTAAATGCCTAACTATGGGATATCAGGTGACTATGTGTCCTAAGCAGCAATCTATGATCAAATGGAAATGGTATATAAAAGACCAGTCTTCCACAGATCTGGAAGTCAGAAGTAATTTGCACGAACAAGTGGCTCAGAATCCAACAATAATCCCTGCTACAATACCTCTTCTCTCTCTCAGTCTATACCTATGGCCTCACAGGTATTCATTAACAATCAGTTGACTGAGGAAAAAAAAACTTGAGCCAGATTTACAGATGTTCCTATACAGTATATGTTGGTATCCACCTGAAATCACTACAGCTCCACTCAGGGGTGACCCTGAAGGATAGCAGTAAAGGTAAAATTTCACAATGGGTAGCACTTCAAGCAGTACATTTGGTTTTCCACTTTTGTGGTGAAAGATGACCAGATGGACAGATTTACACTGACTCATTAGCATCTGTTAACTATTTGGATGATCAGTTGAGGACTGGATTCTTTCAGGATTAGAAGATTAGAGACAAGGAAATCTGGAAAATGAAACTTTCAGAAAGGGCAAAGGATATGAAGATTTTTGTGTCCTATGGAATGCCAAACAAAAGTGTCCACTACAGAGGAGACTCTCAATGATCAGGAGGACAAAATACTATGCTCTGTGGACCTCAGAGAAGCGTCTTCTTCTAGCCAGCTAGCACTTACTCAGTGGGCCCGTGGAGGCAAGGACAGTGTTTATGTTTGACTTAGAAAACATGGACCTTCTTTTTCAAGGTTATCTTGCTATCACTACCACTGAGTGTCTAATCTGCTAACAGTAGAGACCAAGTGAACTTCTGCTATAACACCATTCCCCAGGGAGACCAACCAGCCAGCTGGTAGCAAGCTGATTATATTGGACCTCTTCCATTATGGAGGAGGCAAAGATTCATCCTTACTAGAATAGACATGAATTCTGGATTTGCCTTCCCTGACCATTATGATTCTGCTAGCACCACAATCCATGGACACATGGGACGCCTTTTCCACCATCACCAAATTTCATGCTTCTGATCAAGGAACCTATAGCAAAAAATGTCCAGCATTAGACTCATACCCATGGAATTAACTAGTTTTATCACAATTCCCACTACTCAGAAAAAGCTACTAACAGAACAATTAATTAACAGTGGAATGGCTTACTGAAAACTAATTTATGGCATCATCTGGGAAACAATACCGTCAAAGACTGGGATTTTGTCTTACAGGATGCAATATACGCTTTGAATCATAGACCATTACATGGTGCTGTAGACCTCATAGCCTGATTACATGGGTCTGGAAATCAAGAAGTGGAAGTGGGAGTGACTCTTCTCACCATTCAATCTAATAACGAACTTGCACAATTTTGTTTTGCATCTTGGCAACTCTGAGTTCTGCTGATTTAGTCTTATCTCCCAAGAGCAGGGAGAATTCTTTCACCAGGGGACAGAATGCTTCCTCTGAATGAGAAGGTGAGACTGCCACCTGGTCATGTTGGGCTCTTTATGCCAGTGAAACAACAAGAAAAGGGGCTGTTATTCTTCCAGCTGGAGTAACTGATCCCAACTGCAGAGGGGAAACTGAGTTATTGCTACACACTGAGGGCAAAGGGGACTATATCTGGAACCCAGGGGGACTCATTGGGACGTTTCTTAGTCTTCCATAACCAATGGTAAAACTTAATGGAACAGCAACCAGGGAAAAACACAGGTAGAGATACTGAGATTTTGTATCATTTAGCAATACAGGTTTGGGTTACCCCATGAGCCAAATAACTCCAACCACCTGAGGTTCTGGCTAAGGACAAAGAAAATATTGGGGTGCCTGGGTGGCTCAGTTGTTAAGCATCTGCCTTCGGCTCAGGTCATGGTCCCAGAGTCCTGGGATCAAGCTCCCGCATCGGGCTGCCTGCTCAGTGGGGAGTCTGCCTCTCCCTCTCCCACTCCCCCTGCTTGTGTTCCTGCTCTCGCTATCTCTCTGTCAAATAAATAAAATCTTTAAAAAAAAAAAAGGACAAGGGCGCCTGAGTGGCTCAGTCATTAAGCGTCTGCCTTTGGCTCAGGTTACGATCCCAGGGTTCTGGGACTGAGCCCTGCATTGGGCTCCCTGCTCCGCGGGAAGCCTGCTTCTCCCTCTCCCACTCCCTCTGCTTGTGTTCCCTCTCTCGCTGTGTCTCTCTCTGTTAAATAAATTAAATCTTTAAAAAAAAAAAAAAGGACAAAGAAAATATGAAATGGGAAATAGAAAAAGGAAGTCAGAGATATCAACCACAGCCCATAACCAGTTATGGAAACAGGGACTATACATAAACGCTTATTATGTGTATACATAAACTATTTACTTCTTTTTTTAAAAATATTTTTTTTGGAAGATTTTATTTATTCACTTGACAGAGAAACACAGCAAGAGAGGGAACACAAGCAGGGGGATTGGGAGAGGGAGAAGCAGGCTTCCCTCTGAGCAGAGAGCCCGATGCAGGGCTCGACCCCAGGACCCTGGGATCATGACCTGAGCTGAAGGCAGACGCTTAACGACTGAGCCACCCAGGTGCCCCTTAAAAAATATTTTATACAAGTTTGTCGGTGGTTAACTTTACAATTTAGTCCTTTTTTTTTTTTTAAAGATTTTATTTATTTGAGAGAGAGAGAGACACAGCGAGAGAGGGAACACAAGCAGGGGGAGTGGGAGAGGGAGAAGCAGGCTTCCCGCCAAGCAGGGAGCCTGACAAGGGGCTCGATCCCAGGACCCCGGGATCATGACCTGAGCCGAATGCAGACACTTAACCAACTGAGCCACCCAGGCGTCCCTGTATTGTCCTTTTATTGAGTATTACAATCATCTCTCAAGGGAAGAGTACACTTTTTTAAGAGTAGACTTTTAAAATTATGCCTGGGAGTAAAGAAAGACATCAGGAAATAGACTTGTGTATGCTCCCTGGGTTCTAGATAGAGGGGAAAAAAATCATACTTGAGGACTCACAAATGTAGGGTGGCTTATACAAATCCTAGATTTCAAGCTATGCTAATTACAGGATTCATGCAATCCTAGTTAAAGAAATCCTTAGTAGTTCTCGATGGTAGCAACTTAGGCACCTGGGAGAAGGACACAAAATCACTCTGGAAGAACACCTTTGATCCAGACCTCGGAGAATCCCTCCAGGTAAAGAAAGCCCAATTAAACATAAACTTACAATCCAAATTTTCAAGCACAAAAGAAAATGGCACACCAGGAGGGAGTCAGCAGAAAAATAACCCCTAAACAGCAGAAAGAAAAAACACAGCATAGTCAGATCCCAAAGAATGTCAGATAACTAGATTTTATATTCTTTATCTGATAGGTAAAGATTAAAGACTTAAGAGAGGAAGGCTAAAACATAAACAAGGAATGATATGTTATAAAAAAAATCTAAGGTGAATTCTCAAAATCAAATACCTAATAGGTAGGTTACACAGCAGATGTGAAAGAGAAAGAGCTGCTAATTATTCAGCCATCAAAAAGAATGAAATCTTGCCATCTGCAACAACATGGATGGAGTTAGACAGTATTGTGCTAAGTGAAATAAGTCAAAGAAAAATACCATCTGATTTCATTCACATGTGGAATTTAAGAAACAAAACAAATAAGCAAAGGGAAATAAAAAGAGAGAGGCAAACCAAGAAACACACTATAGAAGTAAAGTCATGCACAAAATAAAAGTACAGATACGAAAAAAGATATTGTAGGCAAATGGAAACCAAAAGAAATCTGGGCAGCTATACTTTTATCAGACAAAATAGACTTTAAAATAAAGACTGTAATAAGAGACAAGAAGGTCAATACATAATGATAAAGGGGCCAATGCAACAAAAGGATGTAACATTTGTTAGTATTCATGTACCCAACAGAAGAGAACCTAAATACATAAAGCAAATATTAACAGAACTAAAGGGAGAAGTAGACAGCAATACAGTAAGAGTAGGGGTCTTTAATACTCCATTTACATCAATGGATAGATCATCTAGACAGAAAATTAATAAGGAAACACTGACCTTAAATGGCATGTTACACCAGATGGGCTTAACAGATATTTACAGAAGATCCATTCAAAAACAAGAGAATACACATTCTTCTCAAGTACACATGGAACATTTTCAAGGTAGATCAATGTTAGGTCACAAAACAAGTATTAATAAATCTAAGAGGACTAAAATCATATCAAGCATCTATTCCAACCACAACAGTATGAAACCAGAAATTAATTACGTGAAGAAACCTGGAAAATTCACAAATACATGGAGATTAAACAACATGCTACTAAACAACCAATGGGTCAAAGAAGAACTTAAAAGAGAAATAAAAAAAATACTGAGATGGGTATTAAAGAGGGCACTATTGAATGGAGCACAGGGTGTTACACACAAACAATGAATCACGGAACACTACATCAAAAACTAATGATGTAATGTATGGTGATTAACATAACATAATAAAATAAAAAAATACTGAGACAAACAAAAATGAAAATGTAACTTACCAAAATTTATGAGATAGAGCAAAACAGTTCGAAGAGGAAAGTTCATAGTGATAAATGCCTACCTTAAGAAACAAAAAAAATCTGAACTAAATAATCTAACTTTACACCTCAAGGAACTAGGAAGAAAAAAAAAAAAGAACTGAAGACCAAAGTTAGTAGAAGAAAGGAAATAAAGATTAGAACAGAAATAAATGAAATAGAGACTAAAAAGACAATAGAAAAATCAATGAAACTAAGAGCTGGTTCTTTGAGAAGACAAATAAAATTGACAAATCTTTAGCTAGACTCACCAAGAAAAAAGAGAGGACTCAAAATCAGAAGTGAAAGAGGAGGTGTTACAACCAATACCACAGAATAAAAGGATCATAAGAGACTACTATGAACAAGTATTTGCCAACAATTGGACAACCCAGAAGAAATGGATTAATTCCTAAAAACATACAACCTGCCAAGACTAAATCATGATGAAATAGAAAATCTGAACAGACTGGTTACTAGCAAGGAGATTAAGTCAGTAATCAAAAATCTCCCAATGAATAAAAGTTCAGGAGCAGATGGTTTCACCAGTGAATTCTACCAAGTACCTAAAGAAGAATTAATACCAATCCTGCTCAAACTCTTCCAAAAAACAGAAGAGGGAGGAACTTTTCCAAACATATTTTACAAGGCCAACATTACCTTAATACCAAAATCAGAAAAGATGCCAGAAAAAAAGAAAATCACAGGTCAATATCTTTGATGAACATAGATGCAAAAATCCTCAACAAAGTATTAGCAAACCTAAATTCAGTAATACATTAAAAGGATCATACAGCATGATCAAGTGGGATTTATTCCAGGGATACAACGATGGTTCAACATATACACATTAGTCAATGTGATACACTACCATTAGCAAAATGAAGGATAGGGGTCCCTGGGTGGCTCAGTCAGTTAACCATCCAATTCTTGATTTCAGCTCAGGTCATGATCTCCAGGTTCTGAGATCAAGCCCCATGCCAGGCTCCATGCTGAGCATGGAGCCTGTTTAAGATTCTCTCTCCCTCTCTCTCCCCCTCCTTCTGCCCCTGCCCCCTCACTCTCTCTTTCAAAAAAAAGAAAGGATAAAATGCATGATCTCATTAGATGCAGAAAGGCATTTGACAAAATTAAACATCTGTTCTTAATAAAAACTCTCAACAAAGTGGGTATAGAAGAAGGCTACCTCAACATAATAAAGGCCACATATGACAAGCCCCCAGCTAACATCATACTCAATGGTGAAAGGCTGAAATGTTTTCCTCTAAGATCAGGAACAAGACAAGGATGTCTACTCTTGCCACTTTTATTCAACATAGTGTTAGAAGTCCTAGCCAGAGCAATCGGGGGTGGGGTGGGGGAGGGGAGAAGAAAAAGAAAAGGCATCCAAATTACAAAGAAAGTAAAACTGTCACTATTTGCAGATGACACATCATATATAGAAAAGCTTATGACTCCATCAAAAACTGTCAGAATAAAATTCAGTAAAGTTGCAGACTACAAAATCAATACACAAAAATCTGTTGCATTTCTTCATAATAACTCTGAGAAAGAGAAATTAAGAAAACAATCCCATTTATAATTGTATTAAAAAAAAAAACCCACCTAGGAATAAATTTAACCAGGGAGGTGAAAGACCTATATATTGAAACCTATTAAGACATTAATGAAATTAAAGACAAAATAAATGAAAAGATATTCTGTGCTCACTGATTGGAAGAATACTATAAAATGTCCATATCACCCAAAGCAAAATATAGATTCAATGCAATCCCTATCAAAATTCCAATGGTACTGAGGTGTCTGGCTGGCTCAGTTGGTAGAGCATGTGACTCTTAATCTCAGGGTAGCAAGTTCAAGTGCCATGCTGGGCATAGAGTCTACTTAAAAAATTCCAATGGTATTTTTCACAGAAATAGAACACTCCTAAAATTTGTATGGAACCACAAAAGACCCTGAGTAGCCAAAGCAATTTTTGAGAAAGAACAAAGCTGGAGGCATCACAAGCTCTGATTTCAAACTATATTATAAAGCTACAGTAACTAAAACAGTATGGTATTGGCATAGAAACAGACACATAGATCAATGGAAATGAATACAAAGCCCAGAAATAAACCCATACATATATGGTCAAATAATTTAAGACAAAGAAGCCAAGATTATACAATGGAGAAAGGATGGTTTCTTCAATAAATGGTGTTAGGAAAACTGGCAGGCACATGCAAAAGAATGAAACTGGACCACTATCTTACACCATTCACAAAAATTAACCTGAAAGAAATGTAAGACCTGAAACCATAAGACTCCTAGAAGAAAACACAGGCAGTAATATGCTTCTTGACACAGGTCTTGCTGATTTTTAAAAACCTAACACCAAAATCAAACACAACAAAAGCAAAAATCAACAAGTGGGACTACAACAAGCTAAAAAGTTTCTGCACAGCAAAGGAAATCAATGAAAAGGGAATCTACCCAACGGGAGAAAATAGCTGCAGATCATATATCTGAGTGGGGGCTATCATTCAAAATATGTAAGGAACTCCTACAACTCAATAGTGAAAAAACAAACAATCCAATTAAAAAATGGGCAGAAGATCTGAATAGATACTTGTCCAAAGAAGACATACAGATGGCCAACAGGTACATGAAAAGATGCTCAACATCATTAATCATCTGGGAAACGCAAATCAAAACCACAATAAGACAGACCTCATACCTATTAGAATGGTTATTATCAAAAAGATAAAAAATAACAAACATTGGCAAGAATGTGGGGAAAAGAGAACCCTCATGCACTGCTGTGGGAATGTAAACTGGTTCAGCCAGTACAAAAAACAGTACAAAAATCAAAAACAGAACTACCATATAATCCAGTAATTCCACTCCTGGGTATTTATCTGAAAAAAATGAAAACAATAATTTGAAGGATATATTCATTCCCATGTTCACTGCTGCATTATTTTCAATAGCAAGGATATGTAATAACCTAAATGTCCACTGATGGATGAAAGGATAAAGAAATTATGGTATACAATGGAATTTAATTCAGCCATAAAAACAAATGAAATCCTGCCATTTCTGACAACATGGATGGACCTCAAGGGTATCAGCTAAGTGAAGAGACAGACAAATACTATATGATCTCTTTTATATGTGGAATCTAAAACAAAACAAAAACCCAAGCTCACAGATACAAAGAATAGACTGATGGTTACTAGAGTTGAGGAAGGGGTAGGGAGAAAAAAAACAGGGTTTGATTATAATTAAAAGCTAAAGTCAGGGAGTACAAGTTTCTAACAGAAACTTCTAATACATCATTACATCAAAAAGTGTGAAAGGTTAGCAATATTTAGAAAATACTGGCTTGGGCGCCTGGGTGGCTCAGTTGGTTAAGCGACTGCCTTCGGCTCAGGTCACGATCCTGGAGTTCCAGGATCAAGTTCCGCACTGGGCTCCCTGCTCGGCAGGGAGTCTGCTTCTCCCTCTGACCCTCCCCCCTCTCATGTTCTCTCTCTCATTCTCTCTCTCAAATAAATAAAAATATCTTAAAAAAAAAAGAAAATACTTGCTTTATAGATATTAACATCATAGACATTAGTTCATGTTACATATTTATATTTCTGGTTATTCTAGAACTTGTTACTATAAATGAAATTACTTGTTTGGCAAAATTCTCATAGGACAATCTACATTAACTATAATGACCTTTTAAGATTTATTTATTTTAGAGAGAGCGAGCGAGCGTGCGAGCAAGCAAGGGGAGGGGCCAGGGAAGAGGGAAAGAGCATCCTCAAGCAGACTCCCCGCTGAGCATAAGGCCTGACACGGGGCTCATCCCAGATGAGATCATGACCTGAGCTGAAATCAAGGGTCGGATGCTTAACTGAGCCAACCAGGTGCCCCTATGACTTACTTTTATAAAACGTTAAGCCTCAGCATCATAAAAGTTGTATACTCATTTGCTGAAGAAAATAGTATTTGCTTACTGAATGTTTGAAGGAGATAACTATTTCATAATATTTAAACCATTAGGACTTCAGTAATTTTGTAATTAACTCAACCAGTATAAAACCACACATAACCTTTTAAAGTTAAGAAAATCCACCTATTTTCCTTTTTTTAAAGGTTTTTATTTAAATTTCAGTTAACAGGGTAATATTAGTTTCAGGTGTACAATATAGTGATTCAATACTTAACATATAACACCCGGTACTCATCACAAGTGCACTCCTTAATCCCCATCACCTATTTAACCCATTCCCCCACCCACCTCCATTCTGGATCCTCCATCCTCCATCAGTTTGTTCTCTATAGTTAAGAGCCTGTTTCTCGGTTTGCCTCTTTCTTTTTATTTCCCTTTGCTCATTTGTTTCTTACATTCCACATGTGAGTGGAATCATATGGTATTTATCTTTCTGACTGACTTATTTCACTTATCATAATAACCCTAGCTCCACCCATGTTGTTGCAAATGGTAAGATTTCATTCTTTTTTTCCTATGGCTGAGTAATATTTCATTGTGTGTGTGTGTATGTATGTGTATATATATATACACCACATCTTCTTTATCCATTCATTAGTCGATAGACACTTCAGCTATAATTTGGCTACTGTTGATAATGCTGCTATAAACTTTGGGGTGCATGTATCCCTTTGAATTAGGGTTTTTGTATTCTTTGGGTAAATACCTAGTAGTATAATTGCTGGATCATAAAGTAGTTCTATTTTTTACTTTCTGAGGAACCTCCATACTGCTTTCCACAGTGGCTCCACCAGTTTGCATTCCCACCAACAGTGCAAGAGGGTTCCCCTCACGTATTTTCCTTTTGAATCAATGGTGACAAAAATAAAAGTGAAGAATATTTAAAAACAAACACACAGAATTATGTGTTTTCTCCATAACCTAATACAAAGATCTATTCCTAGGAGCAGCCAATAATACTGGAAGATAATTTTTCAGGTCTGATGCAAGACATAAATCCACAAATTCAGGAAGCACAACAAATCCTAAATAGAATAAGTAAAAAATGAAGCACATGCATAATGTTATTGAAGTACAGAACTACAGAACAAAATAAGAGAATGACAGAAACGAGGGGAATAGTAACTCTCAACCAGAACTCCAGAAGAGGTTAAATTAGCATTAAAGAATGAGAGTAAAAAAATAAAAACATAATCAGAGTAATAGTATACCAAAGGCAGGGAGGGAGGTGGTAATAATTCACCCAGAGTGGCAAAACCCCATCTATCAAAAATTTTAAAACAATAATAATAAAGCTTAATAAAAATCAGTTTGCTTTTTAAGGAGAGTGGGAGGTACAACCTTCCAGTTATGGAATGAGTAAGTCACAGGGATGAAAACATATGGAATACAGTCAATAGTATTGTAATAGTGTTGTATAATGACAAATGGTAGCTACATCACAGCATGATGTACAGAGAAGCTGAATTGTTATGTTGTATACCTGTAACTAATGTAACTTATGTATGAACTATACATCAACAACAAAAAACAAACTTGCTTTTTAAGAATTGCAATGTCAGGGGTGCCTGGGTGGCTCAGTTAAGGCCAACTCCTGGTTTCTGCTCAGGTCATGATTTCAGGGTCCTGGATTGGACCCCCATATCAGGCTCTGTACTCAGCAGGGAGTCTGCTTAAGGATTCTCTCTCCCTCTCCCTCTGCCCCTCCCCCTGCTTGTACACGCACGCACATGTTCTTTCTCTCTCAAAATAAATAAATCTTTAAAAAAAAAATTACAATGTCCATGATAAAATACTTTTGCTGCTGCAACAGACCACTCTTACCACCCTATACCTGAAATGACACTGGTTCAGACAAAGAAGTCTTTATTAAAGAAACTCTAAAACTATATGTATTTTTTATTTTTAAGATTTTATTTATTTATTTGAGAGAGAGAGAGAATGAGTCAGAGGCAGAAGGAGAGGGAGAGGGAGAAGCAGACTCCCCGCTGAGCAGGGAGCCTGATGCAGGACTTGATCCCAGGACCCTGGGATCATGATCTGAGCCGAAGGCAGACGCTTAACTGACTGAGCCACCCAGGCCCCCTTCTAAGACTATATTTTAGAAAAAAATGATAAAAGAAAAAATATCTGAGATACAAGAAGAAAATATGAGCAAAGAAATGTATAAGCATAGATAGACCTAAGTAGACACTGACTGCATTAAATAATAACATCCGACTGAAGAGGGGTTAAAAAAACCCCAAATTCTCAAAAATTAAAGATAGAACTACCATATGATGCAGTAATTCCACTCCTGGGTACTAACCTGAAGATAATGAAAACACTTACTCAAAGAAAGATATATGTACTCCCGTGTTTATGGCATCATTATTTACGATAATTAAGATACAGAAACAACCTAAGTGCCCAATGATGGAAGAATGGATAAAGAAATGGTGCGTAAACATACACACACAATGGAATGTTATTCATTCATAAAAATGAATGACAACTTGCTAAATACCATACCATCTGATCAATATGTGGAATCTAAAAAACAAAAACAAAAACAAAAACAGGGTTGCCTGGGTGGCTCAGTTGTTAGGCATCTGCCTTCGGCTCAGGTCATGATCCCAGGGTCCTGGGATTGAGCCCCACATCGGGCTCCCTGCTCCGCGGGATGCCTGCTTCTCCCTCTCCCACTCCCCCTGCTTGTGTTCCCTCTCTCGCTGTCAAATAAATAAAATCTTTAAAAAAAAACAAAACACAAAACAACAACAACAAAAAAAAACAAGCTCATAGATAACAAAGAACAGATTGGTGGTTGCTACTGACAGGTGGGCAAAGTGGGTGAGGGGGTCAAAAGGTACAGACTTCCAGTTATAAAACGAGTAAGTCATGGGGATGTAATGTACATCATGATGACTATAGTTAATAATATTGTATTGTGTATTTGAAAGTTGTTAAAAGAGGAGATCTTAAAAGTTATCATAAAAAGAAAACATTCTGGGCACCTGGGTGGCTCAGATGGTTAAGCGTCTGCCTTCAGCTCAGGTCATGATCCCAGGTCCTGGGATCGAGTTCCGCATTGCGCTCCCTGCTCCTTGGGAACCTGCTTCTCCCTCTGCCCTCCCCCCTCATTCTCTCTTTCATGAATAAATAAATAAAATCTTTAAAAAAAAAACATTTTGTGACTATGTATGGCAATGGATGTTAACTAGATTTATTGTAGTGATCATTTCACAATATATACAAATATTGGATCATTATGCTGTACACCTGAAACTAATATGCTGTATATCAATTATACCTCAATTAAAAAAAGAAAATCTGAGGGGTATTAAAAGCAAGTATGTTCCAAATTTGACTGGTAAGGACCTCCTATGGCCTTGTGAAGAAAAGAATATTTGATACCGTGATTTCCTATGTAGACAAAGGTGTGACTGTGGTTTTGTGATCTTACTGTATGTAAACCTTCACGTGGAAAATTCAATACAGAACCACTGCGATAATATTTGGTAATTTTCTCTAGTTCTCAGGGAGAAAAAACCACCAAAGAATGAAAATGCTGGACATTCATAACTGAGAGAGAGAGAGAGAGACAGGGCAGTGATTGGGGTTCAATTATTCTAGAGATTGTGATTATTTTTAGATTTTTAGTTAAGTACAAATATTAAATACAGTAACACTAGAAGACGAGAATAGACTCTAACTTTTAAGTCAATAGATGGAAATAAAAATAAAGTAACTAAATTACAAATTCATGTTACCTAAGTTCAACTTGGCCTTTATTATGGCCTGACAATCCTTTCCATCATCTGCCGATTCTCATTTCTTATAGTCACAATTTTCAACCTTTTCAACAAGAGCTCCTCCTTCAATGCCTCCATGCTATAACATTCCCTACCAGCTCATTAAGAAATGTGAAGTTATCTGTACATCCTCATTTGCCCTAGGTTAATAATATCTGCCTTGCTCCAAAAATGGAACCCCTTAATCTCTCTATACTGATAGGCTAGCTTCATTTGACTCCTACAAATGTGCTCAGTTCTGTTTCACCCTAAAATGTCCTCCCTTCAATTCTGCTATCCCTTTTTAAATTAAGCCTTCTTTCTTAGTTTCTGATTATGAATTACACGTATTTCATAATCACAAAGGGTGGAAAATTTAGCTTCTGTTTTCTTCTTGTATTCTTGTATTTTTTTCTTTCCAACATAACATTGCAAACTAGCTCAGGATAGGTATGATCAGAGGAGGTCCCATAGCAAAGACTGGGTAAAATTAATTTTCTTTAAGAAGCATCATGAGCAAGTGCACATGGAATGAATATTTAAAGTCTTTTTTATATACCTACTATTGCTTTCTTACATTTGTGAGGGTTAGAAAACTATGACAACTTAATCTATGTTCAAGCCTGAGAGCCTCTTACCCTTTTTCAGTTTCCGGACAGCCAACATACAATGACTAGGAGAGAGATCCCATATTCTTAAGGTTTTATCATCACTTACAGTAGCACAGATGGGCAGGTAAGGATGTGTAGCCAAACCCCACACCTCTCCTTCCATGTGTCCCTACAAAGAAAACACAGTTAAGATCAATTTAACCTAAATATGTGTGTATGTAGAAGAAAACTACAGACAACAACTGACAATATATAATGATAGGATAATGAATAATAGAGTAATCTAATAATAAACTTTTCTCTTTATCTTTGGAATATACCTTAAAATAATTTTGTATCAACTTTATCTTCACAATTACAATATAATCAAGTTACCATCAAAATTAATTTAAAATCCTAAAATTTCACTGAGTGGAGAGAATAGGAATTGGCTGCCTTGGAATGTTAAAAATTACCATACAGGAGGAACTTCCTTTATGAGAGAGTAAGGAGTGCTGCAGACTAGCTCCCCAGTGAAACAGATGAAATTAATAAAAAAAAATTAAGGTTTCTGGAAATGGTTCTAAGGAGTTATGACAAAAGAAACATTTATTCAAAAAATCTGCTAAAATCTGGTAAGAATGATGGGAGTTTTGCAGTATTTGAACTGAGACCCACTCCTTTCCTCCCTCTTTCCAACTCACGGACTTGAAAAGTCCACACCAGTCTGATGTAACCAAGAACACAGGGTGTGGGCACTCTCTCTCCCTCCCCCCTAATATAATGGACTGTCTTCCCAGAAGGGGCAGGTGACTGGCATTTCTCATCCTGCCCCCAGCTACTTGCTAGAGGCTAAATCCTTGATGAGTGCTGCACACAGGTAGGAATTCCCTTCTGCCCACTCCTATTCTGAGAGGGAGGCTCTACACTGGGGGTCATGCCACTAAGAATATTGGGGCTTCAATATCAATTCAAGAAGACCTAGGGCTACTGCTCCCTACTACCCCCACCTTAAACTGAGCACTCAGCTTCTAAAGCAACGGACACTCAGAAAGGAGCACTCCATTGTCCTCACCCTCAACTCCAGAGCCTTGGATCAGAGATTGTGCCTTGGGGAAGAAGCAAGCAGTAAAACAGCTCCTAATCTCTTCTCAAAGGAAATGACTTCATTTATTACACAGTGTAGAAAAGTTCAAGCCTAAAGATGCTCTTGAAAACAATGAAGGTTGTGATGAAAGGTAATTGGAGGTAACTGGTACTTATTAGCTATATAAGCTAAACTGAAGGCCAGTGAGTTTGTCCAACAGAACCAGGGCAATCTCAGCGATACCTGGGAGGAGACTGCTTCAAGTCAGAATAAATCTCAAACACTAATCTAGGGAATGTTGTCCCTTTTAGGGAGCCTGAATTTGATTAGTTTAATCTGTGGAGCAATTTATGCTCTGGGGTAAATGTTGAAAACAGTAGAGCAATCAGCCAGCAACTTAATGGACTTAGTGACTGGGTATGGACAGGGAAAAAGACTATCAAAGAGGAGAGACCACTTCCCAAATCATTTTACGGAGCCAAGATGAGCCTGATACCAAAACCAGATAGACATCACAAGGAAACTATAGACCAATTATCCCTTAAAGACAGTCTGTGGATGCTAAAATCCTCAAAAAGAGCAAACTGATTCCAACACATACAAAAACAATTATAAACCACAACCAACTAGGGATGCAAGATTGGTTTAAAAGGTGAAAACCAATTAATGTAATACACCTTATCAATAGAATAAAATAAAAACCACACTATCATCTCTCAGTAGACAAAGCATTTGACAATGAACATAATCTTTCATGATAAAAACTTGCATCACACTAGGAACAGAAGAGTAATTCTTCAATCTGAAGAATCTGAAAAAAAGTAATTCTTCAATCTGAAAAATCCAGTTAGCATTAAATTTAATGGTAAGGAGTTGTGAGTTCAAGCCCACGTTGGGTGTAGAGATTACTTAAACATAATGGTAAAATATTGGATGCTTCCTCCCTAAAATTAGAAACAAGACAAGGATGCTCTCACTACTTCTATTCTACACTGTACTGAAGATTCCAGCCAGGATAATTAGGCAAGAAAAAGAAATAACAGCCATCCTGACTGGAAAGGGAATATAGTAAAACTATATTTGCAGCTCATGATCTTATATAGAGAAAATCTGAAAAATCCACTAAAAAACTATTAGAATAAATGAGGTCTGTTATTAAAAAAGTAACTGTGAGATCTGTATACTGAAAACCACAAAACTATTGAAAAAAGTTAAAGATCTAAAAAAAAATGGAAAGATCTCATGTTCATGGATATAATTTAATATTGTTAAGAGATGCTACTCCCCAAACTGATCCATAAAATACTGCTACAAAGAATGCTGTACATGGGTTTTTTTATACATCTGAATGTACTTCTGTTGTGTACACACATCTACACACTTTTTTAATTCCAGTGTAGATAATCATATGGTGTTAGTTTCAGGTGATTCAACAGTTCTATATATTACTCAGTGCTTACCAAGATAAGTGTACTCTTAATCCCCTTCATCTATACCACCCATCCCCCAACCACCTCCCCTCTGGTAACCATCAGTTTGTTCTCTGTAGTTAAGGGTCTGTTTTTTGGTCTCTATTTTTTTCCCTTTGTTCATTTGTTTTGTTTCTTAAATTCCACACGTGAGTGAAATCAGATGGTATTTGTATTTCTCTGATTGGTTTATTTTGCTTAGCATTATACTCTTGAGCTCTATCCACGTTGTCATCTTGCAAATGGCAAGATTTCATTCTTTTTCTATGGCCGAATAATATTCCATTGTGTGTGTGCATATATATATACATATATATACATATATACGCACACACATCTATTTTATACATTCATCTACTGACGGACACTTTGGTTGCTTCCATAATTTGGATACTGTAAATAATGCTGCAATAAACACAGAGCGCATGTACCCCTTCAAATTAGTGTTTTTGCATTCTTTAGGTAAATATCCTGTAGTATGATTACTGAATCACAGGGTAGTTCTAGTTTTAATTTTTTGAGGAACCCCCATGCTGTTTTCTAGAGTGGCTGCCCCAGTTTGCATTCCTACCAACAATGCACAAGTGTTCCTTTTTTTCCACATCCTTGCCAATGCTTGTTGTTTCTTGAATTTTTGATTTTAGCCATTATGACAGGTGGGAGGTGATATCTATCTCACTGTGGTTTTGATTTGCATTTCCCTGTATATCTCCACACTTTTAATTATTATAGTTTTTTTGTTTTTTTGTTTTTTTGTTTTTTATTCATGAGAGACAGAGAGAGAGAGAGAGAGAGGCAGAGGGAGAAGCAGGCTCCCAAGGAGCAGAGAGCCCAATGCGGGACTCGATCCCAGGACCCTGGGATCATGACCTGAGCCGAAGGCAGATGCTTACTGAGCCACCCAGGCGCCCAATTATTATAGTTTTATATTATCTTATTTCTAGCATGGAGTTTCTAAAAAATTTTTGGACTATTTTTGGGTATTTTTTTCTTCTAGATGATTTTTGAAAACTCTTCCCAGAATTTCTGAAAAATCTCATTTGGATTTGGTTTACGATCATATTGAATTCATAAGTTATTTAGCTCTTTTAGGTCTTTAGTAAACTTTATAGTTTTCTTAACACTGATCTTGCATATTTTTTCCTGGTTCTTGTATAGTTTTCTTTGGGAGTACCACTTTTGTATCATATTTTCTAACTGGTTATTGCTGATTTGAAGAAATGCTATTGATTTTTACATGCTGATTTTGAATTTCACTTTACAGGACTTCATAATTAGTTCTAATAATGTTTCAGTTTATTCTCTTGAAGACCCAAGGTATAGGGTTATAATATCTGCAAATAGTGACAGTCTTATCCATTTGTTTCCAACACTTACACTTTATAATGTTTTTCTAGATTGGCTAAGACCTCTCACACAATGTTGGACAAAAATGGTGAGACATGGTATCCTTGTCTTGTTTCTGATGTTTAGGAGACAGACAGTAGATATTTAAAATCTTACACACTATAATATAAAAAATAATAGGATGTCATTTATCATTTCAAACCTTTTTTTACAATTATAAAATTGTCTTTTTGAAAAGTTCTGTCCGTGGATTCATCTGTAAAAGTGTACTTGTGCTAGTATTTTCTAAGAGATCATAAACATGTTAAACACCATGACTCCATCATCTTTTTACTTAAAAGGAATATTATGTGACTGAAGTTAAAGAGTAAGACACCAACGTTTGACAGGAAATTCAATATAAAACATTTTGTTATTTGCTTACAAATTCTCCTTGGCACATCAGGATTTTATATAAACATTAAAGCATGTGCAGTGTTCTCCTCTATGTGTGCTCTGTGGTGTTTTAACAGAAGTGAGGTGAGGGGGAAGTGGGGTTTGGAGAAAAAATAAGTCTGTAATAAGAAAGAACGTAATTCTTTTTCAGAATAAAAGGTAAACTCAAAATTGGTGTTACTATATAGAGTTGCAGGGGGACACTTTCAATAGGGTAAATCCTACTTCATTTGCTGAGTTTTATAGTATTGATTTGTCTCCCTACTTTCAGAAAAACAATACATATAGGAAATGTAACAGCATTGCTGATAAAAATGTTAAGGATCAGCTGACCCTGCTCTTTCATTTTATATTTTTACCATACAAGTGTTTATATTGCTAGATTTTTATTATTAATATTTTCAGTGATGTTTTCAGCAATAAAATTTTTAGCACACATTCATTTATTTTAGAAACTTAATAATGAAAATAAAGAGTTTCAAAGAAAACAACTGCCTGAGGTTCAACAAATATACTTCAAAGAAATAAAAATAAATATGAAATAAATTGACTTGGTTAAATTAATTACAACTGTTTTTTCTTTTCACTGGTTTCTTGCTTTACTATAAGAAATTACTTAAAATATTGGCAGTTATTCCACATGATAACATGCATATTTATTTACTGGTATCTATTCATTCAGCTGTAATTAAATTAAAATGTTTTGGTATATGTTATCAAATATTTCCCTAATTAATTTAGCATTATTTTTCACTACTGTTAACCTTTGGCTCTTCGGTATTGAATCAATGGCATACAAAGAGAAAAAAGGTAATATTAACTTTTCAAATTACCTGGACCAGAAGTGTTATTGGGCCACTTTTATCCACTTCTAGTATTTCACCATTCTTTGTGCCAACTAAAATATGACCATGTCCTAATGATATGGCACGTATAGATGGGTTATCTTCCAAGAGAAGACCTGAAATGTTAAATGGAGATGTTCTTCTAGATTTAAAGTTACTAGAATACAAAGATGTACATATTGCCAACGATGCTATTTGGACAGTGAAAATCACATTACAAGGTTGCTTTTCCCTGTATTTTAAGTATTCTAATAAATGCACTGAATTTACTAATCTCAAAACAATCGCTAATCTCAAAACATACTATAATTCTCTATTATCCCAGATCTTTTACTACTATTCTGATGACTGTTTCTTTTCCTCTTATATTTGCCCCTCCTCCTTCACCTCCTTACCTTCTTAGAGCACCTACAATATTCTGGTAATTTTAATTCAATTCAACTTAAGATTGATTCATTTATGTCTACTGTATCCTAGGAAGGCTTCCGAGATGTCTGGTAAACGTAACAGAGACAGCTCCTGCCCTTACAGACCATACAATGAAGAAAACAGACCCTCTGTGAGGAGTGTATTGAAAGAGGGACAATTGTAAGGGAATTTTCCCTTTTTTGAGGGGGTGGAGGGGAGATGGAAGTGTTAGAAATCACCCTATTGAGATCTGAAAAATGAGTGTGTGGTCAGGTAACTGGAGGAGGCAGGAGGGAGGAGAAAGGGCAAATTCTAGGCAAAGTAATAGCATACAGAAAGGCCTGCAGGTCAGAGACAGTGTGATGTAGTACCTTAATACACTGAAAGAAAGGGTAAAAGGGTGGGCATGCAGGGATAGACAGGCAAGGTCAACAAAACAAATGTGAAACAAAATGCCAAGCTTAAAAACAAATTCTTGACTGGTAGTAAGTGTGATGCTCATGTGGCAATTTTCTTTGAAACATTAAAAATGATCAAAATTACCATGAATAATCTTGTACTTGGTTAATATTTTATCATCTGTATCAAAGAAAATAAATTTTTGAAAGGACAGCATGGATTGTGGCTCTAGTTAAATGGCTTCTCCCATTAAATTCTGATGCCTATCTAGTAAAGACGGGAAAAGTAGTCCATGTGTTCCACCTCAGTGACCACACATGTTAATGAGCAATTAATCTTTTATCCTACAAAGGAAATTAAATCTCAAATCACTTATTATTTTTTAAAGATTTTATTTATTTGACAGAATGAGAGAGCATACGTAGGCAGAGCAGCAGGCAGAGGGAGAAGGAGAAGCAGATTCCCCACTGAGCAGAGAGCCCGACGTGGGGCACAATTTCAGGACCCCGGGATCATGACCTGAGCTGAAGGCAGATGTTTAACCGACTGAGCCACCCAGGCGCCCTCAAATCACCTTTAGATCCTGGTGCCAAAGCGGCTCTTTTTATAGCATAGGTCTTGAGACATCTTTCAAAGGAGTCATCCCAAAGAGCTACTACACCATCTTTTCCTCCAGTTACAAATCCCTTTGAAAGTAAAAGCTTCAAGTTAATAAAGATCTAAATATTTTTAAAAATAAGAACCTTCCGTATGCTGAAAAATTCTAGAGGAAAGAACATTAACAGCTAAAAGTTACAGCTTGTGAACAAATCAGCATTAGAATCAATTGGGTTTTTTTATATATCAGCACAGAATCTGCAAAAATATTTACAGGGACACTAAACAATCTACTTTTAGGACTTTAAGAATCAAGGTTTGTAATCTGCAACCATAAGGTAGCTCTAACACTTTCAGTAAGATACATATTTTCTCTTGGAAGCTTCATAACCTCATCCTTCAAAAACAGGATCACGACTAGTTACCTCACAGGATACGGTGATAATAAAGCACTTAAGCAATTGTTGACACAGAAAGAGATTAATAAATATTAAGTTAAACTTTTTCTTTTTTAACAGCAGACCCATTTCACTATCTTCAGGAGTTTGAAAGAGGAATAAAAGAAGGTAGGAAGACTCTGGTTCACAGATTATTAATGGGTGGCTCAGCTAAGCAGAAAGACAATATTCCTTTACCCGTGAAAATGCTCTATAATCCATGATCAAATTATGTTTAACTTAAAAATATCTTCAGAATACTTACTTTTTCCAATGCATGCATACTAAACACTGGCCCATCATGTGCTTTAACTGTTTTCACAAGAAAGACATCTCTCCAGATACACACGTCTCCTGTGGATGTCCCAGAAAAAGCCATCTCTTCTGTCCATCCATACACCGCACACATCATCGTGTCATTTTTCCCCAGTGTGCCTACATAGCCTTTTCTTCCAATCAGTCCTCCCCCTGGTTCATAAAAAATATCAGAGAAGTACCACTTTTGAAAGGTATAAAATTCTAAAGTGATAAAATTTCTTTCCTACTGTAATTGTTTAAATGTGTAACAGTAAGGAAACTTTAAAAGAAAAATGCAGGTCGGGGTGCCTGGGTGGCTCAGTTGGTTAGGCGACTGCCTTCGGCTCAGGTCATGTTCCCAAAGTCCTGGGATCGAGTCCCACGTCAGGCTCCCGGCTCATCGGGAAGTCTGCTTCTCCCTCTGACCCTCTCCCCTGTCATGCTGTTTCTCTCTCTCTCTCTCTCAAATGAATAAAATCTTTAAAAAAAGAAAAATGCAGGTCTCTCAATCAGTAACTTGCCTGGCTGAGACAGCCATATGCATGGCAGCTTTTAGGCCACAGCTCTTTGGATAAAAACATGTACACTAAGTCGGCTTTGATCAATCCTCAGCACTTTTGATTGTTCTTCATAATTTTTATTATGACATATTTAAGAAAACAGAAAGATATAAAAAATACTACAGGAACACATTCCCCTCTCAATCTACACAAAATTACTGAAACAACCAAAGCATGATGTCAATCCCATCTCCCTTCTTCACCCCCTATTATTCTGAATGTGATGTGGATTACTTTCATGCATTCTTTAATACATTTTACTACTATTTGTAAAGTCTTAGGCAAAAATGTCATATTTTTCATGTTTTAAAATTTTCTATAAATATCATCTTACATGTACAGTTGACGCTGCACAACACTGATTTGAACTGCACAAAAGTCCATTTTTTTTTTTTAAGATTTTATTTATTTATTCATGAGAGACAGAGAGAGAGAGAGAGGCAGAGGGAGAAGCAGGCTCCCAAGGAGCAGGGAGCCCAATGCGGGACTCGATCCCAGGACCCTGAGATCACGACCTGAGCCGAAGGCAGACGCCCAACCATCTGAGCCACCCAGGCGCCCTTTACAAAAGTCCATTTTTGCACATTATTCAACAGAGTACTATAAATGTATTTTCTCTACCTTGTGATTTTCTTAATATTTTCTGTTATAGTTTATTGTAAGATTACACTATATAATAAATATAGCTTACAAAATGTGTGTTAATTGTTTATGTCATTGGTAAGGCTTTGGGTCAACAGTAGGCTATTAGAAGAATTTGGGGAGTCAAAATTTATATGCAGATTTTTGGGGCACCCAGGTGGCTCAGTCAGTTAAGCGTCTGCCTTTAGCTCAGGTCATGATCCCAGGGTCCTGGGATTGAGCTCCGTGTCAGGCTCCCTGCTCAGCAGGGAGTCTGCTTCTCCCTCTTCCTCTTTCCCTGCTTGTGCGTGCTCTCTCACTGTCTCTCAAACAAATAAGTAAAAATATTTTTAAAAAGTTATATGCAGATTTTTGACTGTGCAGGGGGTCAGCGCCCTAACTCCCTGTGTTGTTCAAGGGTCAACTGTATTCCTTTGCAACTTGCTTTTATCACCAATAATCCATTATGAAATTTTATATATGTTGATTTATACCTCTACACTATGCATTTTCATAACTATATAAACATTCCATTACATGAACCTAACAGTCTGTTCATTTTCCTATTAATGGGCACTCAAGTTGTTTCCAAGCATTTGCTATTGAAAACAATGCTTTTTTTTTTTTATGTTAGTCACCATACATTACATCATTAGTTTTTGATGTAGTGTTCCATGATTCATTGTTTGCATATAACACCCAGTGCTCCATGCTGCTTTAAACGTTCCTGTAAAGGTCTCTTCTACACAAGTGCAAGATTCTCTAGGAATGCCTAGGAATGACCACAGTGTATGTGCAGAAGGGAAAGCATATAGATAAGAGGTATCATCTGTTGCCAAACTGTTCTACAAAGTTGATACACCAACTTACACTCCCATTAATAGTGAAAGGAGTTCTTCTTTCCCACCTTTCAGAAATAGTTGGTATTGTCAGACTGGGGGATATGAAATACCAACTGAATTTTATTGTAGTTTTAATGTGCCTTTCTCTGATCATTGATGAGTTTTGTCATATTTTCCAATTTAATTGGCCATTCATTACCTGATGATATCTTTTGCCCATTTTTTTCCAATTGAACTCACTCATTCTTTTATTCAAGAAATATATATGCCAGGCACTATTCAAGGCACTGGGGTAGAGCTACAAACAAAACAGACAACAAAATTCTCTGCTCTGTTTCTGTTCAAGGCAGAGGGATCAGCAACGGCCCCCAAATACAGGAATGTGACATGAACCTTCAAGGAACAGTGTCAGAGGTCAGCATGGTGTAGCAAAGAAAATAAGGGCGGTAGTAATGGGAGATAAGGCCACAGAGGTCAAAGGCAGTATTATAGGCCATCGTAAGGATTTAACTTTTACTCTGCATGAGATGGGAAGTGGTTAGTGGAATTAAATCTGGCATATCATTTATTAATAGGTTCATTCTGATTTCTGGGTTGAGAGTACATCAGAGAATGGCAAGGAAGAAAAGAGTTAGATGGCTATTTCAATCATCTCAGCAAATGATAAGAGCGGCATGGACCAGGGTGGTAAGCATGGAAGATGATGAAAAGCGGTCATATTCCAAATGTACACAGAAGACTGCCTTTTTTTTTTCTTTAAGATTTTATTTATTTACTTTAGAGATAGAGCATGAATGGGGGAAGGGGCAGAGGGAGAGGAAGAGTCTCAAGCAGACTCTGAGTGCAGAGCCCGACATGAGGCTTGATCTCATGACCCTGAGATCATGACCTGAACCGAAATCAAGAGTCAGATGCTTAATCGACCGAGCCACCCAGACACTCCTGTCTTTTCTTAACATAGCAGCCAGAGTAGTTCATGAACTTGTAAGGGTAACTAAGTAGAGTGGTAAGGGAAAAAAAAAAAACAACAGGTTAGACTTCTCTCAAGAGAAAGGAGAAGATAAATTGCAAAATGAACATGTAAACAACAGTCTAAAGGTATTATAGTACATATATAAGAAACTGATTAGCAACTTGAGGGTAGAGTTGAAGGAGGGTTTTCATTTGGTTTTATTCATTTAAGATAAAGAAATAACCCCATACTTGTATGCTGAATGGAAAGAGTAAGAGGGAAAAGTGATGATGTAGGGGAGAAAGGGAAGAACTGGATTGATGTTCTTGAGCAGATGAGAAGAGAAAGGATCTAGGACACAAGTGAAGGGACTGGCTTTCCCTAAAGCACAGACCGTCTATCTGGAGCAGGAGAGGCAAACTACAAGCTGTGGGCCAAGCCCTGCCACCACCTGCGTTTGTACGGAGCCCATAAGTTAGCACTCTGAGCTACAGAAGCCATGCCTGTTTCCTCCTCTACTCCCAGAGCCTGCCTCCCTGACATTTGGCTTCCAACTAGCAGCTGCCCAGGGACTAAGCTGGTTGCGATCTACAATTTGAGGACTTTGCTAATGGCAACTGCTGAGCACCTAGCAGTGGAATTATAATCCCCAGGAGTTGCCTTAACTCTGGCTAGCTGCCCAAAGTGAGAAAGTAGGGCTGTCTGGGAGAAGAAGAACACACTAGGACCTATGTGTCATTGGGGCATGACTATGGTTCCTCTGGCCCAAACTGCCAGTCCCTTTCACTGCAGCAAGTTGATCTTGGAGACAATGTCTCCAGTTAATGGCAACTGGGTATAAAGCAGGGAAAGAGTTTTCATTCTTGTTCTGTAAGTACTTACATAATATTTTTTATTGTGTCCTTGGGCCTGGGATGTCTAAAATATTTGCTGTCTCACCATTTACAGAAAGAGTTTGCCACTGCCAGTTTAAATAATCAATTGGGTTTTCTGATAGACAGGGCATAGCATATTCCTATCGTACAAGGTCACATCATCACTGCACTCAAAAACTTTCCGTGGCTGCCTGCCTCTACCAACCATGGAATAGAGTTCAAATTTCTTAGAGGACAGCTTAATAATTTATGAGTTGGAATTCTCAAAGCCTAGTTCTGAGACAGGAGGTAAGAAGTTCCCTTTTAGCCTTAGGCCGAATCCATTTTTACTTAATTTACATCAAGTTATGCATTTAGAGGCTTAGCACTTACTCAGATTAATAAAGAGGTTACTTATTTCTCAGTCTGCTAGTGAACTCCGTGGATCAGAGCCCCAGATGTAAGGAAGGTTGAAAGGCACATCAAAGTTTTAACATTTATCTTTATGGTTCAGTTTCAGGTCTACTATGACTAATCAAACTTAAGAAAAAAAGTCATTCAATTGTAAATCTCTTCATTCTAAGGCTATTTACTTCCATTGGCTCTTATTTCAAAGAAATTTATAGGCTTTTTTTTTTTTTCAAGACAGAAATAATAAGCATTACTTGCTTGGTATTTGCAATTCTAGATAAATAAGGTATTCTAAAATTTTATTTAAATATATGGGAATAAAAATGTGAAAATACTTTACTTTGTAAATGTATATACACTGATCTGATGAGTTTGTGATAAAGTATTAAATCCAGTGTGAAAATCAATTCATGTTCTATGTAGTTTACAATTTGAAAGTAACTTGAACTTGGGAAATGTCTTCACTAAAACTATTGTTATTTATGTTTTACTTCTTCCTATATTTGTGTATTTTATCTGAAAGGTTTAAGTATGCTGAGACTTTGATATCAAACTGGTGGAATTTGTAAGTGTACTATTTTATTTAGAAAAGAGACATTTTTTATTTTAAAATATGAACTTCCACAGCTCCTAATCTACAGTTACAAATGACTAGTTATACAACATTCCGTTTCTGTATCATTTTATAGCATAAAAGAACTTCTACAAAATTTTTCATTTTCAGTTTATACTAAAAAACATGTCTTTAACAGAAGAAGAAAGGAGTCTGGATATCACTTGATTAATCTCCTAAGTTAAACACTTTTTAAAAAAAGATTTTATTTATTTATTTGAGAGAGGAGGGGGAGTATGCAGGGGGAGGGAGAAGCAGACTCCCTGCTAAGCAGGGAGCCCAAAGCGGGGCTCAATCCCAGGACCCAAGACCATGACCTGAGTTGAAGGCAGATGCTTAACCTACTGAGCCACCCAGGTGCCCCAAGTTAAACCCTTTTGAAAATATGAATACTACATTAATGTAATCAATAAATAACAATAAAATCAACCTTACATTTCTTTAAAATATATCAAGACAGTTGTGAATCACTTGAAAAAACAAATATTTTGGATAATTTTAGATTTTCATAAACAATAAAAAGGTAACAGAGTATTCTTGTATACTCCTTGCCCAATTCCCCCTAATGTTAACATCCTACATAACTACAGACTAAGAAACCAATATGTTTGGTGCATTTCTATTAACTGAACTCATTTCACCTGTTTTCCACTAATGTCTCCTTTCTGTTCCAGGACCCAATCTAGAATACTGCACTGCACTTAGCTAAATCACTTTTAAAAGTAATAATTTCTTTCAAAGGAGTAAAAAAGAACTTCCTTACCTGCTCTACGCCAAAATTTCACGTGTTTAATTCCAGCTGTAATTAATTTATCAGGCACGTATGGGTTCATCTTTACAACAAAAATCTTATCTTTACTCCCTCTGAAAAAAATACCAAAATGTTTTAACTCTGAAGATAAATCTCTCCTATAATAATCTTTTGCCTAATAATCCATACCCTATTTTTGATTACTCCATTACTGAATCCTTCGCCCACTTATCTCTCAGGTTTGGGCTATGTAATCATGCATTTGTACATTTGTTATTTTGTCATAATTTTAATTTAATTCTTTTTTTTTTTTTAAGATTTTATTTATTTATTCATGAGAGACAGAGAGACAGAGGCAGAGGGAGAAGCAGGCTCCCCACGGAGCAGGGAGCCTGATGCGGAACTCGATCCCAGGACCCTGGGATCATGACCTGAGCCGAAGGCAGACGCTTAACCGACTGAGCCACCCAGGCGTCCCTAATTTAATTCTTCTCAACGTAATCTCCAAACATAGGAAAGTGAGAACTGAACTTCTTTTGGATAGCACCTACTATAGTACTCTGCATAGGGAATTGTGGCATGAATCAGTTACAGAAAAAATTTTTATAATACTTTTTTACAGCTTAATATAGCCATTCCAAACACAAAGTTCCTCTTAAACTATGTTTTATTTGGCCATTGTCTATGTACTGAAAAAAGCATTTATCTCTA
The DNA here is from genome assembly GCF_011800145.1 of Mirounga leonina. NCBI lineage: Eukaryota > Metazoa > Chordata > Mammalia > Carnivora > Phocidae > Mirounga > Mirounga leonina. Next base: position 14,547,960 of record NW_023270825.1, on the reverse strand, counting down.
TTTTAAAAGTGCTTTAATGTCACACAATAGGATGTTAAAAAAAATAATCTGACACTTGACTATTTCCTCCTTTAAAGCAATTGTTAATATTTTTATTATAAAAATAATACATGCTTAGTGGAAAATTTAGAAAATGGAAAATGTGACAGAAAATACACATAATCTATAGCTTCTTTATGATATACATGTGTACGTATCATCTGTCACTCAAATATAAGATTTGAGCATTTCCAATGGCTACATCGTAGTTTACTGTACAGAATTCACTTTCCCTATAAATTAAAAGTTTAGATAACAGCTACTTCCAGTGTCTTATTACAGTAAAAGCAGGTTCACAAGGGATAAACCTACTAATGAATTCTTAAATCATTTGTCTTTTTACCATGATTATACTATTTATTCAATGGTAATAAAGACAGCAGCAATTTAAAAAAAAGGTTACGTTTGTTTGATTTCAAAACTGTTTTAACTGAAAAAACTTTTAAGTAATTTCATTATTTTGCCAGTGTGATATCAAGATTTTTCCCCACCTTGCTACTGAAAGTTTCTCTCCTTTCTTCCAGTCCCACAGCACAATAGTGTGGCTATCATCTATTCCAACTGAAGCCAAGCGTTTCCCATCCGCTATAAAAATTAGAGAGAGAGAGAGAGAGACTGACCATTAACATTCAGAAGATAAAAACCATTCAGTACATATTCTAAAACCACAGCACCATATTTAAAATTGTATAAAATGATGTTAAATGTTAAGCATGCACACACATAGCTATAAAAAGAACCAGAATTTGTAAGCAGGGGAAGAATAATTTCTTAAAGCATCTAAATATTGTCAACATCTTTTTTTGACCTTGTTTTCCTTATTTCTCCACCAGAGTAGAATGGAGGGAAGGAGGAAGGTAAGTGGAAAAAAGAGATTTTAAAATGAGAAGGAAAGGAAAATAAAGAAGGAAAGATTTACTTCAATTAAATTTACTGTAAGAACTCTCTTGTGATATAGGACTCAGTGATTATGAAAAGTTAATTGAATGAAAAAAGATGTAGGTTACAACCATGTTTCATCATTAATAGGACTGTTTTCAGTTAAGGTCAATTATATTATTTGTTACTATTATCAAACAAGTAGTGAAGGTGTTGGACAAATGACTGAACTAAGTCAGTCATGCTGACAGCTGTGCACATGTTTACAGGTTGCAAAGGCTCAAACTAAAGTTAAACATTTGCCACTCGGCCACTTTTTGCAAACCTCATTTCGTTATCATTACTAGTGATATTGTTCTTGTTGACTCCTTTAGTATGCCATTAATCTTATTTCTTGACTTTTAGATCCCTAAATGCATATTTATGCTTCCCCCCAATAATTGACTCTCATTTCAGTTAGAGCAGCAGAAAGTACAAATTTACTGTTCCTTAAAATGAAATCCTCTATCAATGGTATTTCTACCCTCTTCCCAATCCACACCCTAGTTTTCACTGTAGCTCTATGTGTATTTGTTAAACTTTTTTTTAAAAAAGATTTTATTGAGAGAGAGGGAGAAAGAGAGAGAGAGAGCACATGAGTGGGGGGGAGAAAGAGAGGGAGAAGCAGACTCCCCAGGACCCTGAGATCACGACCTGAGCTAAAATCAGATGCTTAAGCGACTGAGCTACCCAGGTGCCCCTAAACTTTTAAATACACAGCAAAGAGCTAAAATGGTTTGAAATTATTTTTATAAGATAGCTTGGAATTGTCACTTCGTAGAAATGTTATAAAACACATATTTCAATGTTCACCTCTTTCTTTCTTAGCTTTTACCCTAAAAATTTTCAATTTACTCTGTGGCTGTAAAATATTGTGACGTTGGGGTTTGCCCAAAGTGGGAGATACATACCACTAGTGGGTAATTCAGATGGTTTTAGATGTTATGTAGACATTTTTAAATAGAAACACGTTTGTATTAATGGGTATTAAAAATAATACTCATTAAATTATACGCCAGCCAGCAAACCCACACTCTCTGTTTGGTTAGGACTATACACTTGAAAACAACTGTGAAGGTCATAGCTATGTGACAAGTTTAGGTAACACCAATTTAGACTATAATGCTATATATCACCTCTGCATTTTGGTCATTCTTACTGAGACAGAAAGCATCCTTACCTGAGAAATCAACAGCACAGACACCATATTGGTGGCAGCCTTTTAATACTGACAATGGTTTAATGGTCTCTGTATCCCATATGTGAATTGAGGGATCCCTACCTACCTACAATAGAAAGAATTACAAAAGTCATACAATTACTTTTCTTATCTATTAAAAGGAAATAAAACAGAAGATTTTACAGTCTTTTTCTTATCTGTTACAGGCATTTATCAAATGAAAAATATAAAGCAGATCATATATGTGACTGACATTTCTTTCTTACATTTTTTGAAGTGCTAATGAGGCTAGGCTTACTGTTTCTAAAAATGTGCTATGTGACTCACAAATCTGATCCTATACATCACAATAAAGATAATGCTTACTGAGTGCCTATAATTGGCTGTGTTCCCATGCTAGATACAATGAGCATAAGACATTCAGGAAAATTTTGCAAACTCATTAGGAAAACAAGATATTTTCAGTTAAATTAGAATATCTGATAACATAGGCTTAATGAAGATGAAAAGATTATAAGGAATTGGAAGAGATGATACTTGACCTGGGCCTTCAGAAGCTCAGTCTCAGATAAAAAGAGAAGCAAGTACATTCTAGGCCAGGATAATGGTATAAACAGAGATACAGAGGGGTTAAAGTACCAAGCACATAAATAAGACTGTGAACAGATGCTATCACTTATGTTTTAACTTGGGTTATATGTTCACTAATATACAGGTAAACTATAATTCGTAATTATTCCTTTAGACTCAAGCGATCACTGTCTTTAACTATGAGGATGAAGAGATAGAATAGCTTTGCCTGTAAAGACAACTCCCAAAATAATCAATATAGCTGACAATTATTATTAATTTTGACACTGATTTTATATAAAGACATAACAAACGACAAGACCGCCATCAGCCAATATTTCATTAGGTTTTTCAGCCAAATGTTCCCCATGATTGTTAAGTTTTCTACTGAACTTCTGCAGAGTGTGGTATTTTTTTTTTTAAGATTTTATTTATTTATTTGAGAGAGAGAATAAGAGAGAGAGAGCATGAGAGAGGGGAGGGTCAGAGGGAGAAGCAGACTCCCTGCTGAGCAGGGAGCCCAATGCGGGACTCGATCCCAGGACTCCAGGATCACGACCTGAGCCAAAGGCAATCGCTTAACCAACTGAGCCACCCAGATGCCCAAGCATGGTATTTTTGAGAACTTTGCAGTACCATTGTCTCTTGGTTCTCTGATCTCCTGGACTCTTACTACTGAGTTTCCTTTGCAATTTCATCACCTGTCCCTTAAATACAAACTTCCCCAAGATTCTGCCTTTAAAACTCCAATCTTTTCATTCCACATTTTTGTCTTGGGCTATCTCAGTTCCAGTTTCAATGGTTAAATCAACAAATGACTCCCAAACTCTTCTAATCACTGAACTCTTCTGAATTTTTTTATTTTTTATTTTTTTAAAAGATTTTATTTATTTGACAGAGAGACACAGCGAGAGAGGGAACACAAGCAGGGGGAGTGGGAGAGGGAGAAGCAAGCCTCCCGCCGAGCAGGGAGCCCAATGCGGGGCTCGATCCCAGGACCCCGGGATCATGACCTGAGCCGAAGGCAGATGCTTAACGACTGAGCCACCCAGGCGCCCCATTATTTTTTTTTTTTAAAGATTTTATTTATTCATTTGACAGAGAGAGAGCACAAGCAGGAGGAGCGGCAGGCAGAGGGAGAGGGAGAAGCAGGCTCTCCGCTGCACAGGAGCCTGATGCGGGACTCGATCCCAGGACCCTGGGATCATGATCTGAGCCAAAGGCAGACGCTTAACTGACTGAGCCACGCAGGTGGCCCTCTTCTGAATTTAAGACTTACATTTCCAATTGCCTACTGGACATCTCATATGGAAACAATGATGATGATAACAACAAAGGCTAATATTTATGGAGAACTGACTTATGTCCCAGAAACTTTTCTAAACACTTTACAAGGACTGACTCACTTAACAATCAAAGCAATTCTAGGAGATAGGCACCGATAGTATCCTTATTTTTTTTTTTTAAAGATTTTATTTATTTGAGAGAGAAAGCACAGAAGAAGAGGGAGAAGCAGACTTTCCAATGAGCAGAGAGGCTGACACAGGGCTTGATCCCAGGACCCCAGGATCATGACCTGAAATGAAGGCACCCGGGCACCCCAGTATCCTTATTTTGAAACAGGCATAGAGAGGCTAGGTAATTTCCCCACAGCTAATACGTGAGGAAGCTTGGATAACACCATGTTCAGTGCTGGCGAAAGTAATAACAGAATGAGTGTTTTTAGAGCCTACTTGGGGCATGTCAGTCAGGGATGAGGGGAGAACGGTGAGGTTAGGCAAGTTTTCAGATATGTTACTTAACCTAAGTCTTAAAAGGAGTAGAAATTAGATAAAGTTGGAGGGTTGAACAGAACTGGAGGGTAAGAATTTTCCAGAGGAGGGAACTAAGGAAAAGATGTGAAGCAGTAGTATACATGGACAAATTCTAAATAGCTCAAAAGGTAGGAGCAGAGTTTACAAGGAGGTAACTGGTAAGAGATAAGGAATCTATTGGCCTAGGTTAAATGTCTTGAACTGCATGCTAGTGAGCTTACATATTAGCGTAAAAGCTACTAAGAAGAAGATAATACAGAAGAAAAGAAAGATTATTAGTGGATTGGGGAAATGGTTAGGTGGAAAAATCTGAAGATGTAAGACTAGTTGGTTGGTTATAACAAAAGATTAGAAATCCTGAAGCACAGAATTGCCAGCAGAGATAAGGTAAGATATAAATACAAAATGACAAAGCAGAGATACACTCATGGTAGAGAACTGAACTATATTCAGGGAAAATCTTGGATGTAACTCTGGGACTGACTGGCTATAATGTGTGAGGGAGAACAAGTCAAACTCTAGGGCTTAGGCAACCAGGTTAATACAGCGTCACGTTCTAAGTAGGAAATACAAGGAAAGCTTCACCTCATTTATCTCCATTCTGGACATGCTGAATCTGAGTTACCCATAAGATACCTAAATGAGTATGTTTTTAGTAAATTTTTAGTGAATTGTATATAGACAGTAATTCATCCAACTCATACTAGATTGTGAGCTCTTGACAGTGGCAGCTAATCTGAATTGTGCTTCCCCATGACATTTACTGCTTTTTAAAAAAATTTTTAATTCAATTAACTAACATATAATGTACTATTGGTTTCAGAGGTACAGGTCTATGATTCATCAGTCTTATATAATACTTAGTGCTCATTACATCACATGCCCTCCTTAATGTCCCCCATCACCCAGTTACCCCATCCCTCCACCCCCTTCCCCTCCAGCAACCCTCAGTTTGTTCCCAATGATTAACAGTCTCTTATGGTTTGTCTCCCTCTCTGGTTTCATCTTATTTTTTCCTCTCTTCCCCTGTGATCCTCTGTTTTGCACCCCAATGTTTACAGCAGCATGTCCACAATAGCCAAACTATGGAAAGAGCCCAGATGTCCATCGACAGAGGAATGGATAAAGAAGATGTGGTATATTATGTATATAGTTTTTTCAACTTTACAGAGATATAATTGGCATATAACATTGCGTAAGTTTAAGGTGTACAACCTGTTGATTATATAAATTCTCCTTTTACTGGAGACAGACTCAGCCCAGAGACAGCATAAGAGGAATGTGCAAAGAAACCTTACTCTAAGAATTTTGTCCCATATATACCTTCTCACAGTGTGTCGCCCTTGGAAGCCTAAAACTGCTTTCCTTTGTCCTGTCATTTCTCTACCAGTCTACTGTTTTCTATATATGCTGAAATTCTAAGCCACCATTTTTGAGTTACTTGGGTTTAGATTTCTCCAACGTGATGTGCTCTACACCTGTTAATAAACTTTTTGTTTTTCTTTGTTAATTTGTTTTTTTATTAAAGACCCCCGCTGAAAACCTAGGATGTCTAGAGGTAAAGTTTTGCCTCCTCTGCAGTAGGTATCCAGGGATGTCCTGTGGGCATACTTTTTTTTAAATTTTATTATGTTATGTTAATCACCATACATTACATCATTAGTTTTTGATGTAGTGTTCCATGATTCATTGTTTGCGTGTAACACCCAGTGCTCCATGCAGAACGTGCCCTCCTTAGTACCCATCACCAGGCTAACCCATCCTCCCCACCCCCCTCCCCTCTGTGAAGACATTTTCGGTTGTCACAACTGGATGGATGCTGTTACTGACATCTAGTGAGTAGATGCCAGGGATGCTGCTAAACATACTACAATACATAGGGTTGCATTGTACACAACAATGCAATTATCCTCACAACAAAGAATTATCTGGCCCAAGGGATGCCTGGGTGGTGGTTCAGTTAAGCGGCTGCCTTCGGCTCAGGTCATGGTCCCAGGGTCCTGGGATCAAGTCCCGCATCGGGCTCCTTGCTCAGTGGGAGACTGCTTCTCCCTCCACCTGCTTCCCCTGCTGTGCGTGCTCTCTCTCTGACCAATAAATAAATAAAATCTTAAAAAAAAAAAAAAAAGAATTATCTGGCCCAAGATGTCAGTAGTGCCAACGTTAAGAAGCCCTGCTCTATACTTATAACCTTGTATCATGATTTTTCTTGCATGTATGTCTTCTCCTTCAGAATATGAATGCTTACCATGGCGAGAACATATCTTATTTATCTTTATATTCCCAGCACATTTCCTGGTACACAGCATGTGCTCTATGAATTTTTTCAAGAAATGGAAGAAAGGAGGGAGAAAAAGGAGGGAGGCGAGGAAGGAGAAAGAGAGAGAAAGACCAAGAGGGAGGCACAAACAGAGGGAGGGAAGATGGAAAGAAAAAGGGAAGAGATTTCTCACCTTTCAGGAAAGCTGAATAGAGTAATGCAAGTTGCCCAGCCCTACCTCAATATACCCTAGAAGGTATATTTACACAGTGTTTAAAAAGCCAGACACACTAAGGGAGCTTTAAGCCTTACCATTTATTAGCTGAAAGATCTTTGAGAAAATAATTTCTTCAGACCTAAACTTCCTCATTTGTAAATGGAAATGATTTCACTCTCACAGAGGTGAGGTGAGAGTAAAATACAGTTGTAAAATACAACTGATCTTTGAACAACATGGGGGTTAGGGGTTCCAACCCCTGCACAGTCAAAAATCCACGTATAACTTTTGACTCTCGAAACACTTAACTATTTTTTTTAAAGATTTTACTTATTTATTTGAGAGAGAGAGAGCATGGGCAGGGGGGAGGGTTAGAGGGAGAAGCAGACTCCCCGCTGAGCAGGGAGCTGGACATGGGGCTCAATCCCAGGATCCTGGGATCATGACCTGAGCCAAAGGTAGATGCTTAACCGACTGAGCCACCCAGGCGTCCCTCAAAACACTTAACTATTAATAGCCTAACTGTTGACCTTCAGAAGCCTTACCAATAACATAGTCAGTAAACATAATTTTGTAAGTTACATGTATTATATACTAATTATGATAAAGTAAGCTAGAGAAAAGAAAATGTTAAGAAAATCATAAGGAAAACATTTACAGTACTGTAAAAAATCTACATGTAAGTGGAGCCATGGAGTTCAAACTTATGTTCTTAAGGGTCAATCATATATACTAAGAAACTAGTAAAGTGCTTACATATAGAAAGAATATTTATAAATATCACCCTTTTCCTCCTTCTCTAAAAATATCCATATAGAGAAATAGCAGTTAAGACTTTTCCCAGTGTTTTCTATTTCAACATTTCTACTTTGTACTTTGGTAAACCTGATTAGGTAAATATCATGGCTGTAAAATAAAAAGTCATCCTGTGTGTCACAGAATGTCTGTTAATTTTATTACTTTAGATAATTCAAAGAAACCAGATTTCTAGTCTTTGTTTTCTATGTTTACTCACAAATTTTAAAAAAATATATCCTGACAGAAGACAAGCCAGAGCTCTTAGTTCCAAATAAAAAATAATAATAATCAAAACAATAAAACTCAAAGGAAAAGTGTAGGAAAAAAGTTGGAATAAATTTTATTTGTAATATGAAAATAAAATCCCATTCTAAAGAATTCATTATTCTTCATTTCCTAGAAAACGAAAGATAGATTTTTTTTTTTTTAAGTGGACTAAACTAACTGTAAATCCAAACAAAGGTCTAACCTACCTGCCCTGTTGCCACATAGTCTTTCAAAGGATGAATGGCCAGGCAGAGAATATCATCATCATGACCCAGGTAAAAGCGCTGTGTGTTCTGCTGTCGATTGTAAATGACACCCACTGCTGCCACATGGTACACAATTTCACCAGTTTGAGTATAAAACAGATTACTTCGACAGTCATAACCTCTGTAACTGAAAATAGAAAACATATCATATAAAATTAACCGTAGCCTTTTATCTGGTAAATACAGACTATACAGAGTAGCAGGTACCTTTTAGGTCATTCAATTTCCAGTTTTACAAGATACTAAACAACTAAAACAAAATACAAGTATCTCGAATTCCATAAACTTTTATGAACTTCTCTGATTGCAAATAGCTAAATCCAAGCTATAATAATGAATGAAAAAAGGTGCAGAAAAGTATATATAGTATACTACTATTTGCATAAGTGTATTATTAAATTTGTACACTATAAAACAAAAATTGATGCTCTTTTACAAATGAAAGGGTATAGAACTGCTCTAGGAGGGTGAAAAATGATGCCTGGGAGGGCAGAGCTGGGAAGATTTTCTTTTCTTTTTTTTTTTGGAAGATATAATTGGTTTTATTAAAAGATTCATGAATCTGGCAGTCTCCCATCTAGCAAGCAGAGGGGAGCTCCCTGGGAGAAGGATATTCAAACTGTATGCTTTTATACGCATTGTTGAACCATGAGAATATATATTCCAAAAATGTTCAAACAACAATTTAAAAATATTATACACATCCAAAAAAAAAAAGCTGAATCTTTTAAAAATGGTCAATACAATTCCATTTGTAGTAACCTTTCTTTGAGCTTCAAAGAAACTCAATGTACAATATGTAACTGCATGGAAATACTGCCTATTTTAACAATGGAGATAAAATATTCTTGCTAAATGAATCCTTTTTTAAATTCCTGAAAGCATTATCAGTCAGGTAAGAAAACGATTACTAGGTAGAAGGGACAGAAAGGGCTGAATTGGAGAATTGTTCTAGGATGAAATGTGAGACTTGTATTGCTGATGTTCTAAGAAAATCCAGAAACCATATTTTACTAAAATTAAAATATAAAAAAAAATACATATAAAAAAAATTAAAATATAAAGACCAAATGCAGGCCCCCAAAAAGGTCACAATATAATTCCAAATCAGAATTATTTAGGGGAGATAATAATCTCTTATATTTTACTTACTTTGTTTAAAGAGATCCATGTCTATAAATATTAATACTAAATTTTCATAAGATAAATTATTATAAACACTCATATAGTGCTTATTATGTGCAGGACAATATTCTAAGTCACCACAAACACTGACTTATTTACTCCTCATCAGAACCCTATGAAGTAGGTACTGTTACCTTCATTTTACAGATGGGGAAAGAGGCACAGAGAGGTAAAGTGACTTGCTCAAAGTCACATAGCTACTAAATGTGAACCAAGATGCAAACACATAAATGAAAAATAGTTGTTTCATACCCGTGAACAAAGTGTAATCGAATACTATTTCCTGGAGCCCGCTCTCTTCTTTTAGAAGTACCACTTTTTTGTTTCTCCTTGTACTGTTCTTTAAGCTGAGGTAGATCTTCTTTGTAAACCTTTAAATAATGTACATAAATAAAAATACTATTAGAATATAAATAAAGGTGTTCACAAATTCCTAATGTAACTTTCAGACACTTGGTTACTATTGGTCACTAAAGTTTTAACACTTAAATAGGAAGGTATTTTATGAAATTTCCTTCCTTGGAAATAACAAACTTACATTTTCTATGTATCACACTGACAAATATGTATTCAGTGCTTCACAAAATTCTTATACTTCATAAGAAAATATTTTAAAGAGAATAAATGGGAGTGTACTGTGACAAAAAGCTATAGGCAAACAGAATACAGGCATATTTGAAAATCATGTGATGGTAATAATTACCTGCCGACGATAGGTAAGCTGGGTCTCTTGTTCAATTTCAGAATCCAGCTCTGGAACATCAGACAGATCTGAATCTGATTCATCACTATTAGAGTCAGCCAGACTTTCTGCAGTTTTTAAAAAATGAAACATTACTTGTTTGAAGAACATTCATTTTCAAAACAGCACTGTAAAATTAATGATTAAGAGCTGTGCCAACTGACAGGGTGACAAGCCATAAAACAACAAATGAAATTATCTATTCAAGTGACACAGATGTCAGTAAACTGTACTACAGATTACCTCCCTCTTCACTCACTGCAAACTCAACACTACTTTAAGTTCCTTCACTGGCACCCAGTGGCTGCTACATCAAACTTAAATGTTGGTGCAAACATAAGTGAATATAACCTATAGTTAATGTGAAAAATATCTAGAAAATACTATATGCAACAAATGAATTGACATTAATTTTTCTTTGTGAAAAAACCATACATGAAACCTAGATACCTATCTCCCCAAGAATATATTAAATGTTTGTTTTGATAATATAATGGTTTCTTCACTCATTGTTGGGTGGATTAAAATGCATGCAAAAGTACTTTGTATTGCATGCTCTGACATCTGACTCTAAATATATACGCCTAGTATTTTAATTTAAAATTTCCACTAGTAAATTTAAAATTTCCACTATACTGTTAATTATAAGGCTAGATTACACTTCAATAGTAAAATTGTTACTTTGGGGTTAGTGAAGTTTTTTTGACAGAGAAATTCTTTAGGCAGTGTGTACTACTCACCTTGGGGTGCTATGTGAAGAGCATCTTTTAGTTTTCTTTCAGGAATAAATTTCCACTGAAAGACAGAGTGATCTGCTCCACCAATAGAAATAACCCACTGATAGTCATGTGACCACCTGACATTTGTTACGTGAGCCGAATGGCCAATATATTTTTTAAACTTGGCCCCTATAACAAAAATATGCCTTTAAATTGATAAACAAATGCCAACACATGAAAATACCACTTCAAACAACAATTTCTATCCCTGAACCACCAATACATCCTCCCTCCATTATCTTAATTATGATCAAAGGGTAAAAATATTAATTCAAAATTTGTTGAATGAACAAATGAATGAGTCTACATCAAAGGATGTAAATATTTGCTCTACTGATTCACAATATAATTTGGTAGGAACCACCAGGGTAGTGAGGCATTTTCTTACTGCTTTGAGAAAAGCCTGCAGCCACAAAGGCATCAACTATTTCCATATAAGGAAATTTGAATGTTCTGGCCTGAGGCCTTTGGTCCTAAGTGAAACTGAACCAGTCTACTCCACCCCCAGTACTCCTAGTCCTAGCAGCCAGAGGATCCTTTTAAAACTTAAGCCATCAATAAAATACTTTCAAACTTAATACAGCAACATATAAAGAGGAATACACAACATGACCAAAAGGGATTTATGCCAGGAATGCAGGTTGCTTCAATGGTCAAAAATCAATGTAATACACCATATTCATCAAAATAAAATATGCCCAGTTGTCCCAAAAAACTGTCCCTTATAGTAATTCTTTAAATTTATATGTTTTGTATAATGTTCTTCAACGTAAGTTTGTCTAATGTGTTTCTTCATGATTAGATTCAGATGGTGTGTTTTTTGGCATATGTGATATTGTACCCTTTTGGATACATCATTTCAAGGGGCACAGTTCTATCATTAGTGATGTTAAGTTGTATCATTTGGTTAAGGTGGTATACACCAAATTTCTCTAACTGTAAAGGAACTACCTAACTTTGTGGTTAATTTAAAAAAAAAATCTGTGTGATGACAAGAACCATTTTTGTGGTTCTAAGTTCAGAAAATATTCTCTATATCCTGCTGCGATAAACCTGATATTTGGCAACATATACACTCCTCTGTTAGAGTATACTGGATACAGTAATGTTTGGCTTCATTTTGAGAATGTTTTAAATTTTTAAATTAAGTTATAGAAGTCCTGTCAGGATGACGAAGCTCCATCAATCAAAATCTGGAGATAAACTTTCACATTGGCCATGAATTTAGGGATAGCCATCTTAATCAAAGCATAAAAGATTTGACCAAAACTCATCTAAATTACAATTTGCTGCTTAATAGCAATGCTGTTATTTTAGGAACCAATTTTTTTATGCAGCTTAATAGAAGTAACTTTCTAGATGGGTAACTTGCCACAGTTCACCTAGGAAAGTCTAATAAGGTAAGATTTAGTCCCATCCCTCTATATGAGAATGCATTATTTGCCCATGAAGAGGACTTAGGCTATTACTTTCTTTGATGGGGTCTTTTAAGTACTCTTAGCCACCAGAGAGTCTTAAAAGGTAAAGCCAGAGATTCCAGGAAACCAAATTCCAAGTTTTTAAGATGTACTAACATTGTCATGTTTAGGTACATGACAATGTTAAGTATATGAGCCACTATTCGAATTAACCAAACTGGGCAATAGCCCCAAGAGAGGTGTAAATAATCCTAAAAGCCTCTTCCAAATTATATTCTGTGACTTTTTAAAGATCAATCCCTCTCTAAGAAAGAACCAAGGCAGGGCGCCTGGGTGGCTCAGTCGTTAAGCGTCTGCCTCTGGCTCAGGTCAGGATCCCAGGGTCCTGGGATCAAGCCCTGCATCGGGCTCCCTGCTCTGCAGGAGGCCTGCTTCTCCTTTCCCACTCTCCCTGCTTGTGTTCCCTCTCTTGCTGTGTCTCTCTCTGTCAAATAAATAAATAAAAAATCCTTAAAAAAAAAAAAAAAAGAACCAAGGCAGCTTAACAAAAAAATTGTAGAATAAGTCTAAGGGAAACCAATTATTTCTAATCAAAGGGACTATTTTAATAATTATCTAATAACCAGAACTGCTTAACTATGATAAACAGATATTTTAAAAGTGAACTAAATGTCACATCTTTCATCAAGTGACTCTGACTCACCAAGACCAAGTATATTGTCCTACATGTCTCCAGAACTCCCTGTGATTACACTTATGACACTGAAAAGTAATGGTCTATTTACTTATTAATTCTTGTAATAAACTCTAAGCTCCTTAGGACAGGATGGCATCTTGTTTACTCTATATCCCTAGTGCCTGGTATGTAGGAAATATTCATTAAATACCTGAAGAAAGAGAAAGAAAGAAAAAGAAAGACAAAGATTACATTTCCCCTTACTATGCCTGTATAGTTGAGTTGGAATACCAGATTGTAGAGGAGGGAAGAAAAGTAGAGAAGGAAATGAGAGGGCATGAACATGACTCCAACCCTTTTAATTATAAAAGGGGACAAAAGTATGATGTGTAAAGAATATTGGAGTTGAAATAAAAAGACTAGAGCTTAAGTGTCAGCTTGATGGCTTAATAGCACAGAAGCTTGAGCACATCACTTAACCTCTCTTGGACTCCATTTCCATCCTAATATAAATTAGGTTATAAGCTCTCCAAGTCCCTTAACTGTGAAAACTCTGGCCCATGACAGGAAATGATAAAAGAACAGTTAAGGCTTAAAGAGTGTGTCATCAAACAACTGGTATCTCAGAGAGAAGATTTATCAAAGCAAGCTAGAATGGTCATAGAAACTTTCCTAATTTAAAGGAGAAGGGGACGATAATTCTTGGTGAGGGTAAAGCAATATACTGAAATATTTGTTTTGATGATCCCATTTCTTTTCTAATTTGTTTTAAAGTATATTTTAACACAAAATTAATATGAGCTAAATCTCTTCAAAAAATTAGAGCAATATGACAAAAGATTTTTTCCCATTTAACTATGTTTTAATGAACTTAATCCTTTTTTTTTAAGATTTTTTTTTATTTTTTTTATCGCTTCTTGGCCTTTTGGCTAAGATCAAGTAATTTTTTTTTTTTTAAGTAATCTCTACACCCAATGTGGGGCTTGAACTTGCAATCCCAATATCAAGAGTCACATGCTCCTCAGATTGAGCCAGTCAGCCACTCTGACCTTAATACTTCTTTATAAAATATATGAGACTATCTTTCCAACCTTAGTGTAATAATATTTTAAAACACAAAACCGAACTATTCATTAAAAAAAGAGATAAATAGATTCGACTACATTAACAACTGGTCAAGAAAAGACAATAATTATTATAGTAAGTCATTGTGATAATTATAGTAAGTCATAAACTGGGAAAAGACATTTGCAACCCATAAAAATTACAAATCATTTGTATCTAGAGTATTGGAAAAAACTTCAAAAAATTAGTAAAAGAAAACAACTCTATAGAAAAATAGGCAAGAGATATTAACCTGTATTTGACAGAAGAGGAGAGGAAATGCAGAAAACCAAAAAATAATGGGAAAGATGATCAATCTCATTAGTTAGACAAATGTAAATTAAGACCACAAGGTGACATCATTTATACTAATTAGATTTACACAAATTAAAAAGTGTGGCAGTACCAAGTACTGAAAAGGATGTGGATCAACAGGGTTTTTAAAATGGTATAACTACTTTGGGAAAAAAGTTGGCATTTTCTTATAAATTCTCTATGACCCAGCAATTTCACTCCTAAGTGTACATCTTTGAGAAATTTGCATCTAATAGCAAATGTCCACCATAGGAGAATAAATGCATTAATTATATCATATATCCACAACACAGTATTTTATCACCAGGAAGAATACACTAGAACTACATGCAACAATATGAATGAATCTTAGAACACAAGTCCTGAGTAAATCTCCAACATAAATATGTTTTTGTTTGATGTTTGTTTTTCCAATGAATTTTCTTATCAAATCTAAAGAAAGATTTTTATCAAATATAAATTTTCATTTGTCAAGGAGTAGAGAGAAAGTTTTGGCAACTAGTAACAGTGATGGAGGTGTTAGCTTACAGCAACCCTGCCTTCATCTCTCCATCCTCCTCTACTCCCACCTCCTCACCCTTTACCACAGCCCATGTGCTGCTGCCGGGGAAGAGTCTGATTATTTGAGAGAAATTACTGTGAAGAACAAAAGAATTTAGATAGAAAGAGGATAATAATGGGGGAAAAAAGGAGAAGTAATGCTTTGGGCTAGGATTCAAGGGGACTAAATGTGAAAGAGGATCATTCTCATTGAGCTAATCTCATACATTTTGTGTGTGAATTACAATGATTCTACAATATAAGCTACTTCGATTATTTAACTTCCACATTTTTGTAAATGTTGCACTTCTTAGAATGTAATGGATATTACTTAAGTAGATATCTAAGAGGTGCTACTACAGTAGACACACTCTTTTCCCAAACTTAAGTTGGATCAGTAACACAACTTAATGTATGAAAGAATGTACAACATCATAACTAATGTAAAAGGTAATTTTTCTAGTAATACTAACTTTATGCAAGTATGTGAATTCAATAAACACAGAATCTTAAAATATTTCTAATTCTTTAAAGATGCAGTAGTTATATTCTATCTTGTTTTCCCAATTACTTACACAGTTTCAAGCTAACTCACAAGTGCCTAGAAATAAAAACCCTTACCATAAAATAAATTTCTCACAAATATCTAACAAAAAGAAAAATAAGGAAAACAATTTATATTCTTGAAGCAGTGACTGAACAATACTAATTTTTCTGAGACTTCAGTAAAATATTCCCACAATTCAGATTACTACACATTTTAAAAATGAAATAAAATTACTGTGCAAGAAAAATACTGTCAATAAACTGCAAAACATAAAAACTGTCAAAAAATCCCATTCACTTGACTAAGAATGCTCGGAAAATTTGTTTTTGCACAGAGTCAGTATATGAAACACTGAGTAGAAGCAATGTCTAAGATTAAGATCATCGTGATCAATCTTACTGAATCTCACACACTTTCTACTAAGCAAGTCTCATTTTGAGTCCTAATAAAATCTGTTGTGCCTAGTGACTCTCATGTCCTAGCTACATGGTGGGATCCAGAAATAGGGTATTTTAATTATTAGAGAATTATCTAGTCTTTATTAACACACTTAGCATTACATATGGATGCAATTTCACATGCAACTAGGAAGCTGACACCCTGCAAGTAGGAATCAACAACATGGCATTAGGTGGCAATATCTGGAATTTACTACTTTATTGTAAAGGCACAAGAGAAATGCTAGCATAGACTTCTAGGAAAATCAGCCCCTTAAGTTTGACATCAATGAACTACCTATTTAAATACAACTATTCCAGCTATATTCCCATAATCACCTTTTAATGAAATGCAATTTAACATTCATTCAAAAGCTCTTATCAACAACCGGGTAAAAAAATCATTACTACTTTTGCTACAGATGTTAATGCTCTAGTAATACACTCACTGCACCTAATCTAAAGCTCCATACTATAGGAGAGAATTCTTTGAAAACTAAATCTCAGAAAAAACTTTGCTTTCCCAGAACAGTAAAAAAATGCCTTTTAAAAAAAAAACAGCTATGATGAGGAGCGTGCCTGGCTGGCTCGTCAGTAGAACATGCAACTCTTGATCTTAGGGTTGTGAGTTCAAGCCCCATGTTGGGACAAGTTTACTGAAAAAAAATAAAAAATAAAATGTGTGTCAACCATACTTAACAAAGTAAAAAAAAAAAGTTTAAAAAGCTATAATAAAAATTACTTTGTGCCCTGCTTTATTTTATTTCTGGTTTCTAGAAAACTAATTTCCTGATACTAATTTTGTATCCATGTAATTATTTTAGAACTTATGGACTTGTTATAAACTGACTCAAATACTTTATGGAACAAGGCATGGGATAAATAAATAACTAATATAGCATTTCATTTAATTATCCCTAAGTCTATGAACAGAATGATTAATATCATCATTTAAGAAGAGATCCAAGAGAAAAAGGTGATATATAAAATGTGTAGAAAATAACCAATAAGACCCCTTATTTTTCTTTCCTTCTTTTTCAGATTTTTAAATTTATTTATTTGACAGAGAGAGACACAGTGAGAGAGGGAACACAAGTAGGGGGAGTGGGAGAAGGAGAAGCAGGCTTCCCGCTGAGTAGAGAGCCGGATAAGGGGCTTGATCCCAGGACTCTGGGACCATGACCTGAGCCAAAGGCAGCCACTTAACCAACTCAGCCACCCAGGTGCCCCAAGACCCCTTATTTTTCTTACTCTGTCATACAAAGTATACAAATGTCAAAACAATATATGTTAAGGATCTAAGCAAAAAACACACCTGTATAAGAAAACCAACCAACCAACCAACAGGTTCTAAACTGTGACCTGAACTTGTATTTTGAAAGAAAAGATACCTTTTCTCAAACAAGGATATCGGAATAATTTTATAATTCCATAGTCATCAGCTGTAACTAAAACTTGGCCAATATAATTTCCATCTACTGAATTTATGTCATTGATATCTGAATACTTGGGCCAAATTCCATTTACTTCAAGGCCTGAAACACATGTCCATGAAGCCCAATGAACACCTTTTATTTCTTCGTTTGTCACTTCTTTTCCTCCTAAAAAGAAATCATAGTCTTAATTAAGAAGTTATTTAATTTTTTCTCAAATATACTGGTAAGTTATAAATACCTGATAAATTATACTGATAACATGGTGAACTCCAAAATTTAAGTATCTTCCTACTACAGTTAAAGGAGAGTATTATGAATAAGTAGGTAAATATGGTAAGGAGAGAAGAAAGTTAAATGCAAGGAATTAAAAAAAAAAAAGCTACTACCAAAATTATACAGAGACACACACAGATTGGATTCTAATATAGCTCACCAGGTTCACTCATGTGGAGAATAAACAACCCTATTAAAATCATGCTAGATTAGTGACAACAGGTAAGTCAGAAGAACAAGTAAAAGCTATATGAAAGTGGCAAATCAGCTATTAAGTAAGAAACCTAAGAAGATGCATGGGTGGGAAAAAAAACTGAAAAGGACCAAGAGGGATGGATGAGCAAGGAATAATACATTAGGGAACTGGACTTTAGGATTCAGTCACTTTTCATTACAAACAGATTATTAATGAAAAACTGTTGGGCAGATGCATTAATTATGTACCCAGTCTTATTAAGTTGTTGGAAAACAGTGACTAATTCATTAAGTATCATACTAAATGACGTTTTTGACGTTGCTTTTATTCTTTTAAAAAATCTTTGATGGAAACTGTTTTTCAAATTTAGTTTGTTAGCTATATTATGGATACTCGTAAAATTTATTTGAGGTAACCAAAAAAACCTCAATTTGTGGTCAGGCATTTTTAGTAATTATATTTAGTTAATTAGCTCCACCCATAAAAATGGCATTTTGACTTTATAATATACACTAGGACTTTACCAAATACTACTCACTCACATAGCATGGAATTCGACATAAAGTAGGTCTGTCTTAGATCTTCCAAGCAAAGTTTTAATTACAAAGGATTAAAATATAAAGGATTTCAATATAAGAGGACAGCCTTATAGAAAGATCACAATGATTAGCTCAGATCTTCTTTAATTTCCTATAATCAAATGTATTTTACATTCTTCTCCTCAAATTCTAAAATATTTTATATAGGCACTAAAAATCTACAAATTACATACAATTTATTAGAACCTTTTACCTGGCATTCTATAAAAAAGTCTTTTCCCATTTCCATCATTTGTCTGTAAATATCTACTGTCTGAGGACCAGTCCAGATGAGTGATGAAACTAAGTGATCCAACACATTCCCCCAATTTTTTATAACGTTGCGCAACGCCGTAGATATCAACTGAGCTGTCATTACATCCAACAGCAAGGTAAGTTCCATCTGGTGAGTATTTTAACTCATGAATCGCCTCCTTCCTATCTTTAATATGTACAACTTCGGTCATATCTCTGCAAACAAAAAATAATAACACATGAAATCAAGTCATTACAGAATTAGTTCAGTTTCAAATGTGTCTAAAATGGCTGGAAGGCTACATCAAGTATTTATAAATCACAAAGCAAATATACATGAGATAAATATTAATTCAGGAAAAATTACTTTGTTGAACAAAAATATATGAGGACAACATATGCTGAAAGTAAAGGAAAATGCTGAATTTCAGTTCTTTAATTACTTTAAGGTAGTTTAAAGATTCATTCTAAGTTTCCAGAGTCATACAATAAAGGAGATAAAGTCACAGATTTTATGATGAAGCTCCTTGGAAATACTGAGTTTATGAAAAATGTATAATTATAAACAGTGATTTTCAAATAAATTTTTGTAATGAGACAAATGTATAAAATTACATTCAGGAAATAAAGTAAAGAGGAATTGATTTGTATTATTTCAGTAACACATTTGAATGCTTATCTTTATATAGCTACACTATTTTTATTTCAACTTCTTCAACCTTTTTTAATACAAATTCTTCCCAATTAGAGACCATGTCAACAGTAAACACTTTTTCACTGATTCCTTATAATTGAGTTTCCAAAATAATACAGGTATTGGTAACAGTCATACAAATGGATAAACACTTAGTTTAACACCACTGAATTTCCAAAGTTGTGAGGAGTTGGTGGGGAGGAGGAGAAGAGGGAGGCAGTGAAGGAGAAGGGGCAGGAGGAAGTAAGAATTCTTATTTCCAATTAGTGTCAAGAACTTTTTTCCATTTAAATTTTGCATTACCCACCTGAAATGCTCCATGTAGATAATTTCTTTTAAAGTTTAAATGGATATTTCTCAATTTTTAAGGTTTCTAAGTGGACCATTTAAAGCAATCAAACTCAATTTTTTTTTCAGTAACACTAACATTAGTTTTAGTTGTTTTTTAGGCACATGGGATACAAAGACGAACTCATCTTCTGTGAGAGAGGGATAGAAAGTACTGTACTTTACAAGTGATAAAATGTTGTGAGTGCTCAAAAGGTATGTGGGAAATTCTATAAGAAATACTGAAAAGGGCTAAGACTAGACTAAAGGCAGGAAAGGACCAAAGAAGAATGGCATCTATATTTTGAGCATAAAACCTGAGGATCTGGCTAAGAATAAAAGATGAGGAAAGGTTTTCTAAGAAGACGACACAGCATGGACATATGCAAGTATAAGGCACATTTGGAGAATAGTAGATACTACAATGTGGATATAAGAGTATGTGGGAAAAGTAGTGACTTGATGGAGTTAAAGAGATAAACTGAAGACAATGTGTGACAGATCTGACGGGTTGCCAAGGAATGTGGGCTCTACCCTGGTGTTAATCATATAAAGTAAGAGATGAAAATCAGCCCCTTAACTACATAAAAGGGGATCAAAACAAGACAAATGAAGAAAAAACCTTTTTTAAAAAAAAGCTTTCCTGCAACAAACTGAGGGTTGCTGGAGTGGTGGGGATTGGGAGGGATGGGGTGGCTGGGTGATAGACATTGGGGAGGGTATGTGCTATGGTGAGCACCGTGAATTGTGTAAGACTGTTGAATCACAGACCTATACCTCTGAAACAAATAATACATTTTATGTTTAAAAAAAAAAAAAAGAAGATAGTAGGAAGGGAAAAATGAAGGAGGGGAAATCGGAGAGGGAGACGAACCAGGAGAGACTATGAACTCTGAAAAACAAACTGAGGGTTCTAGAAGGGAGGGGGGTGGGGGGGGAGGGGTTAGCCTGGTGATGGGTATTAAAGAGGGCACGTACTGAATGGAGCACTGGGTGTTATACGCAAACAATGAATCATGGAACACTACATCAAAAACTAATGCTGTAATGTATGGTGACTAACATAATAAAAAATGTTAAAAAAGTAAAAATAAAAATAAATAAAAAAAATTTTTAAAAAGCTTTCCTGGTCAACATCACTTTTGCCTTAAACCCTGCAACTTACAAGGTTCTCCACCTAAGCACAGACTTGTGCAGTTACTTCTTCTACCTTTCCCAGTGACCCCTTCCTTTACGTTTTAATAAAGTCCACGCATCTGATTTCCCTTTCTCCATATTTAATCCATCCACCTACCCATCCATATCTACAAAGAACAAAATTTTTAAGAAAACATCTAAGGCACTATTTCATAGCTTTTACTTTTTATGCCTTCTTTATTAAAGATTTTATCATTCTAATTTTGTTCACAAACATTAATTTAAATGTTTCCTGAAAATTCTTCAGAACTATTTTGGTATATACATAGCCTTTTTTCTAGAGACTTAATTGCTCCCAAGTAATGAGAGAAATAAGTGTGGTTTATGTCCTTGTTCACCAACACAGACACAGGTGCGCACGCACATGTGAACACACACACAATTCTGATGGACTCTTTTACAGTATGTATTATGCTACTACATCAACATTATGAATTGTGACTATCTTCTCTCATGAAGAAGTTTGACAAACTTATAGGAAAGAAGACTATTAGATGAAAGTGTATTAATTTTTAAAAATTCTCAATTAAGTCTTCTGGTAAACTGATGTGTGAATTCCATGGTTTCTTTAGGAAACAGAGGGAGGCCGTCCAAAGCCTGGGAATATTCATACATTAGCAATTTGTAACACATCACAGAAGTAAAGTACAGTGTTGATCACAGCATAGAACAGACAGTTGTTTGTTAGTGGAGACAGACCAAAGGAAGTAGAATTTA
Organism: Mirounga leonina; assembly: GCF_011800145.1. Taxonomy (NCBI): domain Eukaryota; kingdom Metazoa; phylum Chordata; class Mammalia; order Carnivora; family Phocidae; genus Mirounga; species Mirounga leonina. Next base: position 14,526,215 of record NW_023270825.1, on the reverse strand, counting down.
AACTTCATTCTGAGGAATTAATGAGATTTAGCTTAGCAGAAGCCAGGAAATGGGAGGTGAAGGGCCCACGTTCCAACAGAGATGTGAAAGAGCTGACAGCAAGATTGAAGCTCTGCTTGTTGTTAATAAAGTGTAGCTGGACTGACAACAAGCAGAGGGGTTAGAGTGTGAGATGAGTCTGATGAGACAGGCTAAGGGAAAATCATAAAAGGCCTCACAAATCTTAAGATTTTTGGCCTTAATTTATGAGTTTAAGTTAGGGGAGGATGAATCAATTAGATCACTTGTCTGATTTGACAGTAAAAAACAAATCCAGGTAGTATAACAGTAGGATTAAGACTAATTAGAAGGCTATTTATTACAGATGGTGGTTGTTCAGACTTCGGAAAGAAGTGAAATGTTTTAAAATATATAGTATTATAGTCTATACTATACTATAAAATATATAGTATATGTTAAAGATATTGTAATTTTAATCTTACAAACATTAATTAAAATGTTTCTGAAAATGAGGCAAGTAAAATCAACAGAATGTGATGGTGATTGGACATGGTGGGTTAGAGAGAGAGAGGTAACAACCATAATTCCTAGGTTTCCGCTTGGTACAAGAACCTGGAAAATGGTGCCACCCCTAGAACAGGGCCCACAGACAGAAGATCAGCCTGGGAGGGAGGATCAGAAGTTCAGTTTTGGAAATGCTGAATTGCAGATGCCTTTGAGACATCCAAGTGATGTTAAATAAACAAATGGTTATACACAACTGAAGTTCAGTGGAGAGATCAGGGCCAGAACTAGGTATCTGGGACCATCAGGCTACAGGTGGTAACTGAAGCTGGAGGCAGGATGAGATCACCTAGGGGAAAAACAGAAGAACAGAAAGCCCAGGTCTGAGCTTTAAGGCCCTCCAATACTTACTGATAGGCAGAAGATAAATTAGCCTATAAAGAAAATGGAAGCAGGAGAAGTTAGCTGAAAAGAGAAAGAGAATTAATATCCAAAGCCTGGGAAGAGAATGCTCTGAGAAGGAGCAAGTGGTTAAGGGGGCCATATACTGGTGAGAATCAACCTAGATGCAAGGTGAAAAATGTTTCCTGGCTTTAGTGACAGGGTACTATTAGCAAGAATGTTTCAGTGTAAAGATGAAGGCCAAAGCTATACTGCATTGTGGGTATTAAGTCAATAATTGGAAGAAAACAGACAGTAAATTACATAGTTTTTTGAGAATTTTACTGTGAAAGAGTAGAAATGTGATATAACTAGAGGGGATTTAGACTTGAGGTAGGAATTTTAAGACAGGATATACTTGAACATGTTTTTTAATTAATTAATTTTAAGATTTATTTATTCGAGAGAGAGCACGTGAGTGTGGGGGGAGGTGGGAAGAGGGAGAGAGAGAATCTCAAGCAGACTTGCTGCTGAGTGCAGAGCCCGACAAGGGGCTCGATCCCAGAACCCCAAGATCATGACCTGAGCCATTATCAAGAGTCAGATGCTCAACTGACTGAGCCACCCAGCACCCTACTTGAGCATGTTTTGATAGTGCTCTTTCAGGGGAGGGCTACAGAGGGACAAAAACCTTTGATGTGAAAAAATAATGGACATATACAAAGTTACTTTTTAAAGCCAGGAACAACTTTTGGGACTTAATTATTCCCAAGAAATGGAACAGACAAAATGTAAGTAGGTTGAAAAAAGTTTTTAAATGAATGTATAATCACTTAGGGAAAAACTCTCCTAATCCTTTTGCAGTTAATATAATGTGGTAGTGACACTGTCAGAAAGAGACAAATGGCTAGCTGCTGGTAGAATATGAAATGAAAATGCAGGCACCTAGGTGGCTCAGTCGTTAAGCATCTGCCTTCAGCTCAGGTCATGGTCCTGGGGTCCTGGGATCGAGTCCACATCAGGCTCCCTGTTTGGCGGGAAGCCTGCTTCTCCCTCTCCTGCTTCCCCTGCTTGTGTTCCCTCTCTCGCTGTGTCTCTCTTTATCAAATAAATAAAATCTTTAAAAAAAATAAAAAAATAAAATGAAAATGCTTTTACAACTAAAGTCTATCCCATACTCTTCAGGAAACTTTATTCTATCCCCAGGAAATTTACTAATTGTGCTTATCAAGCTCTTCCACTTAAGTCTTCCTACCTACTTATGAGAATAAATGAGTGACTCTGAGGAGTTTGGTGTGGATAATACCATGCAGCCCAATCCCAATACAAGTCAAAGTTTTACATATATGAATCTTTTAATTTGAAAAATATTTGCATTTTTTCATTTGATTCCATGATATGTTTAACACAAAATTGGTAACATTGGCAATTGCACTACTGGGTATTTACCCCAAAGATACAAATGTAGGGATCCGAAGGGGAATGTGCACCCCGATGTTTATAGCAGCAATGTCCACAATAGCCAAACTGTGGAAAGAGCCAAGATGTCCATCGACAGATGAATGGATAAAGAAGATGTGGTATACACAATGGAATATTATGCAGCCATCAAAAGGAATGAAATCTTGCCATTTGCAATGATGACGTGGATAGAACTGGAGAGTGTTATGCTGAGCGAAATAAGTCAATCAGAGAAAGACATGTATCATATGACCTCACTGATATGAGGAATTCTTAATCTCAGGAAACAAACTGAGGGTTGCTGGAGTGGTGGGGGGTGGGAGGGATGCAGTGGTTGGGTGATAAACACTGGGGGGGGTATGTGCTATGGTGAGCGCTGTGAATTGTGCAAGACTGCTGAATCACAGATCTGTACCTCTGAAACAAATAATACATTATCTGTTTAAAAAAAAAAAAGAAGATAGCAGGAGGGGAAGAATGAAGGGGGGAAATCAGAGGGGGAGATGAACCATGAGAGACGATGGACTCTGAAAAACAAACTAGAGGGGAGGGGGGTGGGAGGATGGGTTAGCCTGGTGATGGGTATTAAAGAGAGTATGTTCTGCATGGAGCACTGGGTGTTATACGCAAATAATGAATCATGGAACACTACATCAAAAACTAATGATGTAATGTATGGTGATTAACGTAATAAAAAACAAAAAAACGAAATAAAATAAAATTGGTAACATTTTTTATCAAAAGGAAGAGATGCTCTAGAAGTTATGTGACTTTGTGTTGGCACATCACCTTGTACCCCAAATTTAGAATCAGTGTGTTAGGATCTGAATCTATTCTATGTTTCTCCAATCACAATGTAACTACTCCTGCGAGGGTACTTTAATACTGCTATACTTATGAAGTCTGCTTCATGATATGAAGAATATGTCCTGCAAACCAAGAAGAAACAGTGACCAGGTAAATCTAGGATTAAGAATATTTTGTGAGTTAAAATTTTGTGGTTAAGCTACAAAGGCATTTAATAGGTATAATCACCATTCCAATGGTCCTGTCAAAAATGTTGGACTCAGTTGCTGAAATAATGACTTATTAGAGATAAGAACTTATTCACCCAGTTACTTGCATACAATAATTGAAAAGGCAAGTAAATGTACAATTACCAAAAATAATCACTATTTTTTAATGTATAGAAGCTATATGAGAGGAACTCTTAGGGGTTTTACAATTCTTGTTGCAAAACAGTGTCAATGTACTTATGCCATTGAAGTTTGAAAGATGGTTAAAATGGTAAATTTTATATTATATATATTTTATCACAATTAAAAAAGTAGTACAAGAGAAAAATCTCATATCTCATTGTAAAAATCTGTCCCAAAAAGAGAGTCAGCAACTAGAGAAACTCAGAGGTACAAGAGAACATGATGTATCTGAAGCAGCAAAAGATATTTTATACAGTTGAAAGAAAGAGACTGAGGCAGAAAGAAACAGGCTGGAGAGATGGGTACTACTGGCTATGTTAAGGATTATGAACTTCAACCTAAGGACAGTGTAAAGCTTTTATCATATTTTAGAAAGAGGAGGGCTGCAAACAAATGTGTTTTAAAAGGCATCACTATAACTGTAGAGTAAAAGAAGTCTTGAGGGAAGCCAAACAGGAGGTAAGGAGACCAGCTGCAATGCTATCTCACCAATCCAGTGAGGAGATGGCAGAAGCCTATACAAGAGTACAATGGTGAGAATGGGAGGAAGCAGATTAATTTAAAAGCTCCTTGGGAAGTAGATTCTCCAGAACTCTGTGATTAACTAGACAAGGGAATTAATGGTTTCTGGATTGGGCAACTGAAAGGGTCTTCCCATTCACTAAGCTAGAGAAGAAGGATTTCATAAATACATATGCTTGTGAACACACATGGATCTACAGCAAAGTTTGTTTTTGTTTTTAAGAGAGAGGGTGTAATAGTTGGGGTGGGGGGAGTCAAGGGAGAGAGAGAATCTTAAGCAGGCCCTACACCCAACAGAGGTCTGATCTCACGACCCTGAGATCATGACCTGAGCCAAAATCAAGAGTTAGGCACTTAACCACTGAGCCATTCAGGCGCCCCTACAGCAAAGGTTTTTTTTTTTTTTCTTTTCAAGATTTTATTTATTTATTTGACAGAGACAGACACAGTGAGAGAGGGAACACAAGCAGTGGGAGTGAGAGAGGAAGAAGCAGGCTTCCTGCGGAGCATGGAGCCCGATGTGGGGCTCGATCCCAGGACCCTGGGATCATGACCTGAGCCGAAGGCAGACGCTTAACGACTGAGCCACCCAGGCGCCCCCCTACAGCAAAGTTTTTAATAGCTATATAGAATTCAACTGAATGCACCGGACCTGTAATTCAACAGGAGATGCAAACTGCTTTAACAAATTTGTTTAACTTTTCTAATTATGCAAACAAACAAGAAAAGATGCAGGCATTTTTTTTTTCCCCAAAGAATAAAGCTGCAAATAACAACAAAAAACCTTTCACCCATTTTTAACTTCCTCAAAGTCACCACCACCCCCCTCCACCAATGGCAGAGGATCATTACTAAAAATCAATACTACCAAGGAATGGAAGTCAAAACCCAAATTTACAGCTCAAAATTTTAGCCATTAATCCACTAAGCATTCTTAAGCCCCAAAACAAGGTTTTTGAGTTAACAATTTTCCAACAAAGCCACTTTTATATATTTAATATTTAATAAAACTAATATCTGAAATATATGTGTGTGTGTATATATGTTAATATGAAAGGTAGGTGAAAATGAAATGGGTAAAAACAATGAGTATTGCATATTATCACTTAACAGAAATTTACTATCTCTTTCTATTTCTACCCCAATACCATACCTTACTCTAAGTACAGTGAATGAGCCATCCTTCATTCCAAGGGCAAGATGGATTCCATCTACATTTACAGCTGCACAACGAATTGGTTCTTCCATATTACACCTTGCTATTAGTGCATGATCTACTAGGCTCCATATCCTGTAACATTTAATTAAAATAAAAGAGTAATTAACTAATGTATGCTTAAAAATGATGAACTCTATGAAAAGATTTTGGTTAAAATAATAATCTAAGAAAGTAATATAAACCTAGATTTTTAACTATATGCTTTGTGGCAAGGAGTTCTATGAAAACAGGAATACTGTTCACATTTAAAAGACAGGAGTTTATAGAATCTTTTATTTTTTTTAAAGATTTATTTATTTGAGAGAAAAAGAGAGTGTGAGTGGGGAGAGGAACAGAGGCAGAGAATCTCCAAGCCGACTCCCAGCTGAGTGGGGAGCCCAAAATGGGGCTTGATCTCACAACCCATGAGATCATGACCTGAGCCAAAACTGAGTCGGACACCTAACTGAGCCACCCAGGTGCCCCTGGAATCTTTTATTTTTAAAACAATGTAATGACATCAATAGAGAAGAAGGATTTCATAAATACATATGCTTGTGAACATACGTGGATCTACAGCAAAGTCTGACATCAATTTTTTCCAATCATTTATATGTGTGTGTATGTATAGTATAGGGGTATATATATATATAGAGAGAGAGAGAGAGAGTCTTTTAAGAGTAACACTTAAGACTATGCAAATTCAGTCTGTTCCACATTCAAATGTTAGAAATCTATAACAGAAAGTAGAAAATGCCAATTGTTTGAAAATTAAGAATTGTACTTCTAAATAATCCAAAGGACAAAGAAAAAAATATTAATGAAAATTAGTTAATATTTTGAAATTATAATAAAAAATTTCATATCAAAACTTGTGGGATTCAGCTGAAATAGTACTTAGGAGGAACTTTAAATACAGATAACATAAAAACAAATGCTACAACTTATAATTTTTTTTTAAGATTTTTTATTTATTTATTTGAGAGAGAGAATGAGAGAGAGAGAGAGCACATGAGAGGGGGGAGGGTCAGAGGGAGAAGCAGGCTCCCCGCCGAGCAGGGAGCCCGATATGGGACTCGATCCAGGGACTCCAGGATCATGACCTGAGCCGAAGGCAGTCGCTTAACCAACTGAGCCACCCAGGCGCCCCAAATGCTACAACTTAATGAACAGATATCTAGGAAAAGATTGGCAAAACTAGATTTTTAAATGTTTTTATAGCAATATCTTTTTCAAAAAATTCTATTTGTTGATGTTTTATGGGAAAAATGATTTTGTATATTGTGTTTATAGCTAGGAAATTTGTTAAATTATCTTTTTAATTCCAATAATTTCTCTGTATTTTCCTTTTTATTTTCTACATATATAATCATAATATCAGCAAATGAGTTGTTTCTTCCTTTCCAATCCAAATATCTATATATGAATGTATTATACACATATATTTAGCCTTACTGTACTGACAAAGACTTCTATAGCTGAATATAATGATGACAAATACAATGGGGAAAGTGGACATCACGGTCTTCTTTTCATTCCAAAGGAAAATTTTCAATATTTCAACAATAAATATATTTACCAAAGACTTTATGCTCCACTACAGGGGTCAGCAAACCATAGCCTGTGGGCCAAACTGGAACTACTGCCTGTTTTTGTACAGTTTGGAAAGCTGAGAATGGTTTTTACACTTTTATTTTTTTAAAGGAAACTACCCTTTTTTTAAAAAGATTTTATTTATTTCTTTGACAACGAGAGACACAGCGAGAGAGGGAACACAAGCAGAGGGAGTGGGAGAGGGAGAAGCAGGCTTCCCGCCGAGCAGGGAGCCCGATATGTGGCTCGATCCCAAGACCCTGGGACCATGACCTGAGCCAAAGGCAGACGCTTAAACACCGAGCCACACAGTCGCCCTGATTTTTACATTTTTAAATGGTTGAAAAAAATTAATAACATTTTGAGACATGGGAGAATTACAGGAAATTCAAGTTTCAGTGTCTGTAAATCACGTTTCATGGAAACACAGCCACACTCTTTGTTTACATATTATCTATGACTGCTTTCATACTACAGAGGGAGAGTGGAGTTGTTGCAAAAGGGATGGCAGACAGTATGCAACACTCACATCACTTTGCACTGCTTCTTCCACGCACTACAAATTGCAGGGGCACAGTTGATAGAATTTCAAGTGCTAGGTGTGTTAACCACATACACCCATTGTGTCAAAATGAGAAGAAAAAGAGAAAAGTAAATTTGAAATTTTGCATTTTTAAGGCATAGTGAAGTGTAAATGACAGTTATTGAATTAGACAGTAAAGCACTGTATTTATTATGCAATGACACTATAGTCGCCCTAAAAAATACAGAGATAGATGAACATTACTAGACTAAGCACTCCTTGCAATATCTTTGACTCACAGGAAAGCAATGGTCAGAAAAATCAGAATTTAAAAATTAAAATATGATGTCAACAAAAGTGTTTCTAAGTGGCTTGTTAGCCAAACAAGGAAAGCTATTTATTGGTAATGGATTAATTATATCATTTTAAATTGCAGTGGCTAAAGAAATGTGTCCAGAGAAAATAAATTTAAGATTATCAGCCTTTACAGTGAGAACAGTTTCTCAAAAACTTGAGGGTGTTGGGAAAACCACCAACAGTTAATTAAAAAACAAGACAAATAATGTTGAGTGGTTTCCTTGGATTGTGATGAGTCAACAGATGTTACCAATATTACTCAGTTGTTTATCCGAGGAATCAATGCCAAGTTTGAAGTGATGAAGAATTAGCTTCTATGACTAGTCAGTGTGGAACAACTACAAGCTAGTATGTTTTCAAAGACATAAGTGAGAAAGAACTAAACCAGTACAATGTAGGGTAGAATTAGATGGTGTTGAAAAACATGGATAGAAAAAAAATGGCCTAGGTAAATTTACAAAACCTGTAAAAATGTAAGGTGTTTAAAAAGCCTATGATTATTCATTGCATTATTCTTTAGCAAGTATTTTGCAAAAAAAAAAAAAAATTGAATGTGTTTATGAACCAATAATGTTAATGATGAACTTCATTTGGTTTTGGGGATATCATCATTGTTAGTTCGAAGTTTTATCAGGAACAGAAGTTCAAAAACCTGACTTGCTCTACCACATAGCTGTTAATGGCTTAACAGTGGTAAAGTTTTATTGCACTTCGTTGATCTCAAAGTCAAGAATGAAATTTTTCTGAACCAGAACTGCCCTTAACAACTGAGTAGCTTTCGAAATGAGCTTTCAATTAGATTTGATATTGTGTCTTAATGAATTCAGTCTAAAACTATAAGGCAAAAGCAGCACTTACATGTAAAACTTATACTGTGGTAAAGTTATCTGGACAAGAACTAATGCTGTTCATTTTTTTTTTTTTAAGATTTTATTTATCCCCCTGACAGAGAGAGAGAGCACAAGCAAGAGAAGCGGCATGCAGAGGGTGAGGGAGAACAGCCCGAGGCAGGGCTTGATCCCAGGATCCTGGAATCATGACCTGAGCCCAAGGCATACCCAGGTGCTCCAGAACTAATGCTGTTTAAATAACATAATTAAGCAGTTTTATACAACTCTTCCTGTGTTACCAAAACTTGAAATAAGATTTCTATTCCCACACAAATTTGCAGGCGATTATTGCCCAATGTTCTAGTAGAGTATGCGGACCTACTCTCCTTGGATGGGCCCTGGGTCTTGACATCTGCCCCCTGGCCCTGGGAGAAAGCCACAAAGTCCAAGTTTAGTCAAAGGAAGAAAAATGCCCCCAGGGCAAAGTGGCACTGGCCCACTGGTGCTCCTAAAGTCCCATTTTCTTTCACAATTTGGCTAGTAGATCCTTAATATCTTGACTGTTCTTTGAAGATTTTACATTCTAACCAGCATTTTTAGTTGTTTTCAATGTGAGTTCCTTCCAAATTACTTGCCACCAAAAACAGAAACAGAAGTCTGATCAATTACTTTTAAAAAGATCAGTTACCTTTTTTTCAACAGCTATGCAGCAACTGGTAATAACAGTACTCCTAAAATGAACTATAAGATAGTTCCAAGCAAAGCACATGGGTAAAGTATAGCCCCACACTAAATTTCCAGGTGGACACAGAGCTATGTGATGTGATTTGGGAAAAAAGAAAAATCTAAAAATTCTCATTAGGAAAGCAACAATTTAAAAAAGGTTGAGAAACACTGAGCTAGATAACCATCAATGGCTGCTAATATGATTTAAAAAAGAGATTACATGTTAGATATCATCAGAGATACACATTACCACCAGGAAATATTCTTGGTGAAAATTCGTAACTGTGTCTCATCAAATCTCTAGATCTACTTATCAGTTTATATAATACAGGGAAGAAAGAATGTATTAAAATATATGGAGTGTGCAATTAGCCAAATCCAGAATGTGGGGAACTCTGGAGGGCAAATACTTAGTTTCTTCAACAAAAAAATTATAAGAATAAAAAAGGGGGAGGGAGGAAGGAAGCTACAGAATACAAAATTTAAAGGACACATCAACAACTGCTCTATATGGACCTTCTTTGGAGCCTAACTCTAAGCCAAAGGAATGCTGTGTGAAGACAGTACTGTGGTGATATTTAAAGTTATCTTTTACACAAAAACATTTACAGATGAAATGGGGGAAAAAAACAATGACAAGGTGGGCAAAATATCTCAACTCATATAACTGACCAGCAGTTCTTAAAATTGGAAGACTTATCAAACCACAAATTGATGAATCGCTGATCCTCGGCCCTGGATAAGGCATGAGAATTTGCATTTCATATAAGGAATACTGATCCTGCTGTTCCAGGAACCACACGGAGAACCACTATCATAGACAATGGGCTAATTTCTTTAAAATGTAGACAGATATTAGATTATATTTTAAAGTAATTAGAGAAAGAACAATAAACTAACAGAAAATAGGCAAAGAGCTTCACCAGACAAGTCAGAGAAAAGGAAATACAAATGTTCTCTAAACATATGTAAACATACTCAACACACCTCAATAGGAGAGGTGCATGTTTTCACAACATAACAGGAAATCACTTCTTACCTTTTGGGATAATAATCAGTGCTGCCAAGGGTATGGGAAAATAGGCACTGCCATGCATTGCTGACAGGTATATAAATTGTTATTACCTTTGTATAAGACATTATCTATCAAAATTTAAAATGAATAAATCATTTGAACACTCAGAAGTTACCATAGAGATATGCATATTTACACATGTATACAATAGCATAGGTAAAAGAATATTCATTGTGGGCACTGTATTTAATAGCACAAAACTGGAAGAACCTAAAGTCTCATCAGTAATGGGCTAGGAAACACCCAAAGAACAAATAATCAAGAAATGGGCAGAAGACATGAACAGACATTTCTGCAAAAAAGACATCCAAATGGCCAACAGACACATGAAAAAGTGCTAACATCACTCAGCCTCAGGGAAATACAAATCAAAACCTCAATGAGATACCACCTCACACCAGTCAGAATGGCTAAAATTAACAAGTCAGGAAACAACAGATGTTGGCAAGGATGCAGAGAAAGGGGAACCCTCCTACACTGTTGGTGGGAATGCAAGCTGGTGCAGCCACTCTGGAAAACAGTATGGAGGTTTCTCAAAAAGTTGAAAATAGAGCTACCCTATGACCCAGCAATAACACTACTATTTACCCCAAAAATACAAATGTAGTGATCCAGAGGGGCACGTGCACCCCAATGTCTCCAGCAGCAATGTTCACAATAGCCAAACTATGGAAAGAGCCTAGATGTCCATCAACAGATGAATGGATAAAGAAGATGTGGTATATATATACACAATGGAATATTATGCAGCCATCAAAAAATGAAATCTTGCCATTTGCAATGACGTGGATGGAACTAGAGGGTATTATGCTAAGCGAAATAAGTCAATCAGAGAAAAACAATTATCATATGATCTCACTGAAATGAGGAATTTGAAAACCAAGATCATAGGGGAAGGGAGGGAAAAATGAAACAAGAAGAAACCAGAGATGGAGACAAACCATAAGAGACTCTTAATCTCAGGAAACAAACTGAGGGTTGCTGGAGTGGAGGGGGGTAGGAGGGATGGGGTGGCTGGGTGATGGACACTGGGGAGGGTTATGTGCTATGGTGAGTGTTGTGAAGTGTGTAAGACTGATGAATCACAGACCTGTACCCCTGAAACAAATAATACATTATATGTTAATAAAAAAAAATAATAATGGACTAGGAAGATAGTAGAATAGGAGAATTCTGAGTTCACCTCCTCCCATGTATACCTGGAAGCAACAGCTACATATAATGCAAGTCACTCTGAAAATAACCTGAAGATTAGCAGAACAGATCAACTACAGCTAACAACATAAAGTAGCAGCCAAAATGAGAAGGGTTGGAGGACCAGAGACATGGTCAGGTACCACACCCCCAGCATAAGGACCCACAAGCAGGAGGAATATCGCATGTGCGGAGGTCCACCCTGAGGAGCAAAGGGATCAAGCCCCACATTAGGTACCCTAGGCCCTAGGTACCTACACTGGAAAGATGAGCCCCAGTAATGTGTGGCTTTGAAAATAAGTGGGGCTTAACTACAGCAGCTTTGAAAATCAGCAAGACTTAACTCCAGGAGAGCCAGAGGGTTACTGGGAATCAAGACTCTGATCTTAAAGGGACCAGCACACTTTATCACTTGGTCAGAGACCCAGTGAAGCAGCAGCAGTTTGAAAAGCACCTGGTTTACATCTGAAAGAGAATGATTAATTTCAGGGCGCATGCTGGAGGGGCAGGAATCTGTAGGAGCTTTCTTTGGTAATGGAAGTACTAGCAGGTACTATTTTCTTGCCCTCCTTAAGCCTAGCTGACACTCTATATTTATCTTGCTACCACTACTTGCCCTACAGTGGGATTGCCCTATGAACCCACTTCACCCAACCTACCTGCCCTGGCAGGTGCCTCTCCAAAATGACTCCTACTCCACCACACCTGGTGAGCAGCCTCAGTCAGGGCTGATGTCTCCCCAAAGTGACAACCACCCTGCCACACCTGGCAGCCTAGCCCAGACAAGTGCCCCTCCAAAATGATTCTTGCACCAGGAAAGGGGGGCCAGCCCCACCTACCGGCATTCCCACATCAGTTGTGGCCCAATCACAAGAGGGTGCACATAGCCCACAGAGGGGACACACCTGGGGCACCTGGTTCTGGTGACCAGGGGAGGTTACACTACTGGGCTCTGCAGGACACCTTGTACATAAGGCCACTACGTAGACCAGGAAAAACCAGGAAGTGTAGCTGAACTACCTAATATACAGAAATAAACACAGAGAGTCAGACAAAATGAGACAAAGGAATATGAATATGTTCCAAATTAAAGAACAAGACAAAACCTCAGAAAAAGAACTAAACAAAATGGAAGAAAGCAATCTACCAACAGAGAGTCCAAACTAATGGTCATGAAGATGCTCACCAGGCTTGAGAGAAGACTGGATGAACTTATTGAGAATTTCAACAAAGAGAAAATACAAAAAAACAAACAAACAGAGCTGAAGAATACAGTAACTGCAATAAAAAATACACGAAAAGGAAGCAACAGCAGATCAGAGGATGCAGAAGAAAGGATCAATAATCTGGAAGATCACTAATCTGGGTCATGGAAACCACCCAAGCTGAACAGCAAAAAGAAATGAGTTTTAAAAAAAAGAAGACAGGTTAAGGGATCCCTACAACATCAAGCATACTAACATTTACATTACAGGGGTTCCAGAAGGAGAAGAAAGAGAGTAAGGGGCAGAGTATTTGAAGAAACAATAGCTGAAAATTCCCTTAACCTGAGTAAAGAAACAGACATCCAGGTCAAGGAAGCACAGAAAGCCCCAAACTCAAGAAGTCCACACCAAGACATATAATAATTAAAATGGTAAAAGTTAAAGAGGGAAGGGCGCCTGGGTGGCTCAGTTGGTTAAGCGACTGCCTTCGGCTCAGGTCATGATCCTGGAGTCACAGGATCGAGTCCCGCATCGGGCTCCCTGCTCGGCAGGGAGTCTGCTTCTCCCTCTGACCCTCCCCCCTCTCATGCTCTCTCTCTCTCTCATTCTCTCTCTCAAATAAATAAATAAAATCTTTAAAAAAAAAAGTTAAAGAGGGAATCTTAAAAGCAGCAAGAGAAAAGCAACTAGTTAAATACAGGAGAAACTCCATTAAGGAAATTAGTTGACTTTTCAGCAGAAACTTTGCAGGCCAGAAGAGAATGGCATGATACATTCAAAGTGCTGAAAGGAAAAAACCTAAAGTCAAGAGTAATCTACCAGGCAAGATTATCATTCAGAAATGAAGAAACAGTTTCCCAGACAAACAAAAGTTAAAGGAGTTCATTAACACTAAGCCAGCCTTACAAGAAAGGTTAAGGGACTTCTTTAAGCAGAAAAGACCATGAGTAGACAAATATTATGAAAGGAAAACTTTTCACTGGTAAAGCAAACACATAGTAAAGGTAGGATATCAATCACTTATAAAGCTACTAATAGGGTTAAAAGATAAAAGTAGTAAAATCAATTATATTTACAAAAATTAGGTAAGGGATACACAAAATAGAAAGATGTAAAATACAACATCATGCGCATAAAATATGGAAGGGGAAATAGCTATGAAGTGCTTTATTTATTTATTTTTTTAAGTAGGCTCCATGCCCAGCCTGGAGCCCAACTCAGAGCTTATCTAACAACCCTGAGATCAAGACCTGAGCTGAGATCAAGAGTCTAACATTTAATCAACTGAGCCACCCAGGTGCCCCTGCAGTGCTTTTAGAATGGGTTTGAACTTAAGGGACCACCAACTTAATATATGCTGCTTTATATTAGGATATTATATTTAAACCTCATGGTAACCACAAACCAAAACCTAAATAGATACACAAAAAATGAAAAAGGAATCTAAGCATAACACTAAAGAAAGTTATCAAACCACATGAGAAGAGAGCAAGAGAAAAAGGGAACAGAGAAGAACTAAAAACAACCAGAAAACAATTAAGAAAATGGCAATAAGTACATACCTATCAATAATTACGTTTTCTTATTTTTTCATTTTTATTTTAATTTCAGTGTAGTTAACACAGTGTTATATTCATTTCAGGTGTACAATACAGTGATTCAACAATTCCCTATATTACTCAGTGCTCATCCAAGGTAAGTGTACTTTTTTTTTTTTATTAACATAATGTATTATTTGTTTCAGGGGTACGGTCTGTGATTCATCAGTCTTACACAATTCACAGCACTCACCATAGCACATACCCTCTCCAATGTCCATCACCCAGCCACCCCATCCCCCCACCCCCCTCCACTCAAGGTAAATGTACTCTTAATCCCCTTCACCTATTTCACCCAGCCCCCCATCCACCTCCTCTCTGGTAACCATTTGTTCTCTATAATTAAGAGTCTATTTTTGGTTTGTCTTTTTTTTTCTCACTTTGTTAATTTTTTTTTTTTCTTAAATTCCATATATGAGTGAAAGCACATAGTATCTGTCTTTCTCTAACTGGCTTATTTTGCTTAGTATTATAGTCTCTAGATCCATCCATGTTGTTGCAAATGGCAATATCACATTTTTTATGGCTGAATAATATTCCATTGTATGTATATACCACTTCTTCTTTATCCAGTCATCTATTGATAGACACACTTAGGTTGCTTCCATAACTTGGCTATTGTAACTAATGCTACAGTAAACACAGGAGTGCACATATCCCTCTGAATTAGTGTTTTTGCATTCTTTGGGTAAATACCCAGCAGTGCAATTACTAGATGGTAGGGTAATTTATTTTTTTCAGGAACTTCCAAAATGTTTTCCACAGTAGCTGCAGCAGTTTGCATTCCCAGTGCACAAGGGTTTCTATTTCTCCAAATCCTTGTCAACACTTGTTTCTTTCGTTTTTGATTTTAGCATTCTGACTGCTGTGAAATGATATCTCATTGTGGTTTTCATTTGCATTGCCCTGATGATGAGTGATGCTGAGCACCTTCTCATGTGTCTGTTGGCCATCTGGATGTCTTCTTTGGAGAAATACCTGTTCACATCTCTTGCCTACTTTTTAATTGCATTACTTTTTTTTTCATTGATGAGTTGTATGAGTTTTTTGGTTTTTTTTTTAAGATTTTATTTGGCAGAGAGAGAGACAGCCAGAGAGGGAACACAAGCAGGGCGAGTGGGAGAGGGAGAAGCAGGCTTCCCGCAGAGCAGGGAGCCCGATGTGGGGCTCAATCCCAAGACCCCGGGATCATGACCTGAGCCGAAGGCAGATGCTTAATGACTGAGCCACCCAGGCGCCCTGTATGAGTTCTTTATATAATATTAGATACTAGCCCTTTACTGAATGTCATTGGCAGGTATCTTCTCCCATTCAGTAGGTTGTCTTTTAATTTTGTTGGTTGTTTCCTTTGCTGTGTAGAAGCTTTTTATTTTGATGTAGTCCCAATAGTTTATTTTTGCTTTTATTTCCCTTGCCTCAGAAGACATATCTAGAAAGATACTGTTGTGGCCAATGTCAGAGAAATTACTGCCTGCACTATCTTCTAGGATTTTTATGGTTTCAGGTCTCACATTTAGGTCTTTAATCTATTTTGAGTTTGTTTTTGTGTGTGGTATAAGAAAGCAGTTTCATTCTGTTACATGTAGCTGTCCAGTTTTCCCAACACCATTTGTTGAAAAGACTTTTTCTCATTGTATATTTGTGCCTCCTTGATCGAAGATAAAATGATCATATAATCGAGGGATTCTGGGCTTTCTATTCTGTTCCACTGATGTGTCTATTTTTGTGCCAGTGCCATACTGTTTTGATTACTATAGCTTTACAATATAATTTGAAGTCCAGAATTGTGATACCTCCAGTTTTCTCTTTTTCAAGATTGCTTTGGGTATTTGGGGTCTTTTGTGGTTCCACAAAAATTTTAGGATTATTTGTGCTAATTCTGTGAAAAATGCTGTTGTTATTTATATAGGGATTGCATTAAATCTGTAGATTAGTTTGGGTGGTATAAACATTTAACAATATTTGTTCTTCTAATCAATGAGCATGGAATGTCCTTCCATTTCTTTGTGTCATCTTCTTCTATCAAAGTTTTATAGTTTTCAGAGTAGAGGTCTCTCACCTCTTTGGTTAAGATTATTCCTAGATATTTTATTATTTTGGGTACTATTGTAAATGGGGTTGTTTTCTTAATTTCTGTTTCTGTTGTTGCAATATTAGTGCAACAGATTTCTATATGTTGATTTTGTAACCTTACTGTATTCATTAATCGGTTCTAGCAGTTTTTTAGCAGAGTATTTACAGTTTTCTATATATAATATCATGTCATCTGCAAAGTGTGAAAATTTTACTTCTTCCTTACCAATATGGATGCCTTTTATTCCTTTCTCTTGTCTGATTCCTGTCTAGGACTTCCAGTTCTATGTTGAATAAAAGTGGTGAGGGTGAACATCCTTGTCTTGTTCCTGACCTTAGGGGAAAAGCTCTGTTTTTCCCAACTGAGTATGATGTTAGCTGTGGGTTTTTCATATATGGTCTTTATTATGTTGATGTATGTTCCCTCTAAGCCTACTTTGTTGAGAGTTTTCACCATGACTGGATGTTGTACTTTGTCAAATGCTTTTTCTGCATCTATTAAAATAGATGTAGATCATATATTATTTATCCTATCTCTTATTGATGTGATTTATCACATTGATTTGCAAATACTGAATCACCCTTGCACCCCAGGAATAAATCCCACCTGACTGTGGAATGATTTTTTTAATGTATTATTGGATTTGGTTTCCTAATATTTTATTCAGGATTATCACATCTATGTTCATCAGAGATATTGGCCTGTCTGTGGTGTCTTTACGTGGTTTTGGTACAAGGGTAATGCTGGCCTCATTGAATGAATTTGGAAGTTTTCTTTCCTCTTCTACTTTTTTGGAAAAGTTTGAGAAGAATAGGTATTAACTCTTCTTTAAGTGTTCGATAAATTCACCTGTGAAGCCTCTAGACTTTTGTTTGTTGGGAGTTTTGGATTACTAATTCAATTTCACTGCTGGTGATCAGTCTGTTTAAATTTTCTATTTCTTCTGTTTCAGTTTTGGTAGGTTTCATGTTTCCAGGAATTTATCCATTTTTCCTATACTCTCCAGTTTGTTGGCATATTATTTTTCACCCTATTTTCTTATAATCCTTTGCATTTCTGTGGTGTCTGTTGTTACTTCTCCACTTTCATTTCTGATTTTGAGTCCTTTCTCTCTCCCCTTTTTTTTTTTTGATGAGTCTGGCTGGAGGTTTATCAACTTTATTGATCTTTTCAAAGAACCAACTCATGGTTTCACTGATCTGTTCTATTGTTTCTTTAGTTTCTGTATCATTTATTTCTGCTCTAATCTTTGTCATTTCCTTCCTTCTGCTGGATTTGGGTTGTGTTTGTTCTCTTTCTAGGTCCCTTAGGAGTAGTGGTAGGTTGTTTGAGCTTTTTCTTGTTTCTTGAAGTAGGCCTGTATTGTTATAAACTTCCCTCTTATAACTGCTTTTGCTGCATCCCAAAGATTTTAGACCATTGTGTTTTCATTTTCATTTGTCTCCATGTATTTTTTATTTTCCTCTTTGATTTCTTGGCTGACCCAATCATTGTTTTTTTTTCTTTTTACTTCCAAGATTTTATTTAAATTCAAGTTAGTTAACATATAGTGTAGTATTGGTTTCAGCAGAATACAGTGATTCATCACTTACATATAACACCCAGTGCTTATCACAGTGCCCTCCTTAATGCCCATCACCCATATAACCCATCCACTGACCCACCTCCCTTCCAGCAATCCTGTTTGTTCTCTATACTTAAGAGTCTCTTATGGTTTGCTTCCCTCTGTTTTTATTTTATTTTTCCTTCCCTTCCCTTACATTCATCTATTTTGTTTCTTAAATTCCACGTGAGTAAAATCATATGGTATTTGTCTTTCTCTGACTTATTTCACTTATTATAATACACTCTAGTTCCATCCACATTGTTGTGAATGGAAAGATTTCATTCTTTTTGATGGCTGAGTATTATTCCATTGTGTGTGTGTGTGTGTGTGTGTGTAGATATATATATGTGTATGTGTATGTATACGCACACACACACACCCCACATCTTTTTTATCCATTCATCAGTCAATGGACATGTGGGCTCTTTCCATAATTTGGCTGTTTTTGATAGTATTGCTATAAACATTGGGGTGCATGTGCCACTTCAAATCAGTATTTTTATATACTCTGGATAAATACCTAATAGGGCAAATGCTGGGTCATAGGGAGGTTTATATTTTTAACTTTTTGAGGAACCTCCATACTGTTTTCCACAGTGACTGCACCAGTTTGCGAGGAATATAGTCAAAATTGTAGTAACTTTGTGTGGTGACAGAGGATAACTATACTCATTGTGGAGAGCATTTTGTAAAGTATATAATTGTTGAATCACTATGTTGTACATCTGGAACTACTGTAATACTGTATGTCAACTACAATTTTAAAACATTATTTGGTTGAATATATTACAGTATATCCATGCAATGAAATATTATTTTTAAAAGATTTTATTTATTTTTTGAGAGAGAGTACAAGTGTGTGTGGGGGGGGGCAGATGGAGAAGCAGACTCCCCACTGAGCAGGGAGTCCAACATGGGGCATGATCCCAGGACGCCAGGATCATGACCTGAGCTGACGACAGACACTTAATTGACTGAGCCACCCACGTATCCCATGCAGTGGAATATTATATGGCTATTAAAAAGGCAGAAATAGCTGTGTACATTTTGATATGTAGCTAACTCCAACTTATGTCATTAAGAGAAAAAAAATCTTATAAATTGTTAATTCTACTAAGTACCTATTAATTATGTTCATTTGTTATATTGTAAGCTGTTAATATTTAAATTGAAGTGTTTTTATTAAGTTTTTCTTATGTTTCTCTAAGGATAAATTCCAGCCTATGCAATTACACTTTCCTTTGCTTACCTGACTGAACGATCATCACTTCCAGTCACAGCCAAAGGTTTTGTAGGATGGATGGCAAGTGCCCAAAGTTCACCTTCACAATGCCCTTGCATAATTAGGAAAGGTTTATTTCTTTCATGCACCACAATTTCGAAAATTTCACTGTCCTGTGTTCCAACTAGAATGTGGTCACCTCGCCAACAAACACTCCTCACAGACAAACCTAATCAAAAGTAAATTGTATTTAAGATAAATGCTATTATGATATAATGCCAATCTGCTAAATCAATTTAATTTTTGTACCTTTTATACCTTAGATGTAAGATAAAAGGAATCTGCAAGTCTTTGATCCACACATTTTCTTCAATTATTCATGTTTGCTATATGGAATGATATAACCACATAGCAAATGATATGATATACCTAATTTCTATGCATCCTTCAAGACATACATTATTCTTCCTTACTAGACAACTTCAGTCATAGTCTGACCACTTCTTCAGCCAAAGTCTTATAACAACATAGTCTCCACCATGCAAAAAGTAACTATTCAGAAACTACCTTTAATTGTATTATTTTTTTTCTTATAATAATCTGACTTTTCATGTGTCTATATTTCATTTCTTCCATCTGCTCACAAAATCATTAGAAGGAGAGACTTCTGTTTTTTCCATATATTCCACAGTCCCTTTTGTAACCTCAGGAAAACTAGTGTTTGTTTCCTCATCTGTATAATGTGGCCAACATAAAGGTGCTGTGGACTTCACAATGTTCTTGTGAGGGCCAAATATGAAAAAGTGTCAAATTATTTTGCAAACTTTAAGGTACAATAATGCTTAGCAAAACTAATGAAAATAATAAAACAGTTAACATTTACTGGATGATTATTTTGTGCCAGACACTTTTAAACATTTTACGTATATTAAATTAGCTCATTTAATCCTATGAGATAGTTATTCTCACTTATGGATGAGATTAAATATGTAGCCCAAGGTCACACACCTAGTAATTGACTGAAATAAGGCTTAAACACAGACCTCTGCAACTTCCAATCCTACTCCTATAATACCACACTAGTGAATAATAAGTTTTTTTTAATAGTGATTCTGTTTTATTATATCAATTTTTTAAATCCCCAAAGAAGAAAGTATCTCCCAATTGCTGACAAATCTGGATGAAGGAAAAACACATCTACATGCATTTAAATGATCCTGAACAAAACTTTTCCCAATCCTCAACATACTTTATTTTCAACAGTTTGCTAAACAGTTACATTTAGCATTCTAATAGTAAAATATTTTTAAAATCCAAGGTCACCTAAGCAAGCACTTATCACATCTCTAAGTCCCATTTTAATAAGCATTAGATATACAAAAGAATCCTTGTCATAACAGTAAACCTAGACTGCCTTTAGGCAAATTCACCTCTTCAATAAAAGGAATTCAATTAAATGCACACAGTACAAAGGGGCAAATTTGAGTCTCATTTATATTTACAAAACATACATTTATATTTACTAAAAGAAACAGACAATCTTTGCTAAATTTAGAATTTGCCTAGTAGTGAGACATTTGTTTTGTTATTACCTTTGTATCCCTGGTCTGTTTCCCTGAGATCAATCACAGTAATCGGTTTAAAAGTTAAATCCCAAAGACGAATACAGCCATCTCTGCCACCAGTAGCAAAGCCTTCTTCACAAGCATTCATACTAAAAATTCCTGCCTAGCAGAGAAAATAAATTTAACAATATATACTCTTTAAGAAAAATCTGTGTATAGGTAGAAATCCACTTTAAAAGATTTTGATATGACATTGGAATAAATGGAATAAATATCAGAAAACACAAATGAAAATCTAGAAATAAATCTCTCTCTCGTGGGTGTTTGTGTGTATGAGCACAATATATGACCAATGATACGGGCATAACATAAAGTTAAACCTACACCACGTATAAAAATGAATTATAGACATAAAATTCTAAATGTAAAAAAATAAGTTAGGAAAGAGTCAGAAGAACATTTATGTAACTTTGAAGTATGAGAGTCCTTTTATGCAAGGCAGGTTACCCACAAGCCACAAAGGAAAACAATTTTTCATAAAGGTATCATAAGCAAAGACAAACAGATTGGGGAAATATCTGCAACGTGCAGGACTGTTTAAGGGTTAACACCCCTTATATACAAGTGAGTAAAGAAAATCCAACAACAAAGGTAACAAAAAAGAGCAAAAGGTAAGAAAAACCAATTAATAGAAAAGGAATTTCAAGTAGCCAATAAATAAATGAAAATTCACAAATAGGAAACAATTAAAACAATAAGTTAGTACTTGCAGCCAGAAAACAACCCAAAATTTTAATGATGGTCACCTCCTGTACTGAGGAGTATGAGGAAGAAACTGGTATTTTTATATACTAATGAGGAAAATGTGAGTTGCCACAATCTTTGTGGAAAAGAATCTGGTATTTCTGGTCTTCAGACATTTTGCTCAAAGCAAGTCTTGTTCTAAGTGGTTCTTTAATATATTTAATATGTAATATATTATTTAACAGTGGGTCTTATTAATACATTTAATAACTTCTCTACTTGAGATCTTACTGCTAATCATGTGGCAGCTCTGCGCTCTCTAGTTCCCTTCTCTATGTAAGGGACCCAACTACTAAAAATCCTTAATCAAAAAAAAAAAAAACCCAAACCACTACAAGGTTTTCACAACAGATTTTTTCCCCGATTTGTTAACTTAAAATGTTAAATCTCATGAATTACAAAACTTAAATTCCTTTGCCACTCACTTAATGAAAGAATGATATTAAAATTTAAAAGGTATATTTTTTCTAGAATTGTCCCCAAATTTCCCACTGGTAAATTAGCCATAAGAGTACTAGCTTTATTCTAATGTAGTTAACCTAGAATACTTTTAGGTTGAATTTAACAAGCCTTTATCAACACTATTCTGAGAAAGATACCATATTAGAGCAATGGTTTGAACAAGGTACTAATTATGCTAATTTAATAAATATCCATGTGTCAAATTGCATAATGTTTCTTCATAGTAACTGAATTGACTAGAAAGTCTGCTATATTCTATATCTTTCATTCTAAGACAAGAAGGTAAGTAGTTATCTAAAAGTATTTAAAATATGTAAATATACTTACAGTATGGGCTCCTTGTATTGTCCTTATAAGATTGATTCCTTTCCAAACATATATATCCCCATTAAGTGCACCAGAATATGTTAATTCATCCCTTGCACAGGCCAGGCACAAAATTGTTTGAAGGTCACCAGTCTTACCAAAGACCCCTCGTTTTGGGGTCAGAGCATTTCCACATAAACTCCAGAACTAAAAGGTACACAGTATAATCAAATTACCAAAGAATGTTTATAAATAAAGTAAAATATTTCTAATACTTTGAAGCTACATTAGAGCAGCAGACTAAGAATTACCTAAGAAATCCCCTTATGAAACATTAGCATTCAAATGTTCACCTCCTCATCCTAGTGTTGTCAATAGCTAGATTATAGCAGATAAATCACTGGTTTCAATCCTTACCTATAAGAATAAGGGGGGTGAACTAGATTATTTTTAAAATAGGCTACGCTTCCCTCCTCTGGTCTCTGAAAAAAATCTACCTGAAAGTCAGACAAGTAAAAGAGTTGGTTATGCATTAGCAATGAAAATGAAGATAAGACACCATACACTAATAGGAAGGAGGACCAAACCTAACGTTCAATCTTTGATGAAGTAAAGATGGGAAAAAAATGTTGCTCTCATTGATATTT
This sequence comes from Mirounga leonina, assembly GCF_011800145.1. NCBI lineage: Eukaryota > Metazoa > Chordata > Mammalia > Carnivora > Phocidae > Mirounga > Mirounga leonina. The sequence continues at coordinate 14,503,163 of NW_023270825.1, read as the reverse complement.
TCAAAGCCGAGCAATTCCTTTACTTGTAAAGCTTAAAAATAAGAGAGATACACATTTGGGATAATTTATTCATTTTTAGGAGAAAACGTTAAGTCAAACATAAATCTTCATTACCAGGGGTTTTATTCTTTTATGTGGATTCAGGTAAATTTTAATAGTTTGCAGAAAGAAATAAAGAAACAAAACTGGAACAGGGCAAGGATATACAGAATAGTTTTGCATAAAGAAATTTGGCCCAGAGAATAAACTCAACTTTATAATAAGTAAATTACCACTTAAAGTAACATAATTTGTTAATAATAAAGATCTTACCTCTTTCAGATCTTATTTTAAGACCTAAAAATCTTAAAACCTGAAGCCTCAAAAAACTAAAAATTATGATGCTTATCCATTCAAATAACTAATGAATGCTTTAATCAATGAAACTTCGATTTTTAATTCTAAAAGCTCCATGATTCCTGTGCACAAGGATAGCTAGTTCTCTTCCTTTCAGCAAATCCCTATTTCAGTCTACTATTTTCATCTAGGTGAGTGATTCTCAACTTTGGCTGCACATTAGACTCACCTGAGGGAAATTATAAAACATGGTATGCCTGGGCCCCCACCGAAATAAACTGAGAGAGAATCTCTGGGGAGTCAAACCCAGGTATCCAAATAATTTTCATGTTCAGAGTAAAGGAACTATTGTTTTATAGTCCAGATCAATGCCATCTAATAGAACTTTCTGTGGTGATGAAAATATTCTCTCTGTACATATACTGTCTAATAGAGTAACCACTGGATACAAGTGGACCTTAAGCATTTGAAATGTGACTACTGGGATGACTGAAGAAATGATTAAATTTTATTTAATTTTAATGAACTTAATTTAAATAGCTACATGTGGCTAGTTGCTACTGTACTGGACAAGGAAGTTCTAAATCATCTTTGGGACTTAGTGTCCTCACACGTACTGCCTGCAAAAAGATCTACCCTACTTTTCATTGACTCTACCAAAAGAAAAGAAATTAACTCATAGTAAAAATATAGTTTTTTTTAATTAAAAATATAGTTTAATTCAGAAGAATAGTTTGTTTAAAACCTGAAAATGGAACTTTCAGTTTCATTTACAATATAAAACAGTAAGATCTGTTTATTAAGTTGCCAATAATTTAAGTATTTTATATCAAGTACTACATCAAACATCATCTTGTTCATCACAGATGAAAAAGACAAAAATTTCTACCTTCACAGTGCTTATACTATGTACCTGAAACCTAACATAGAGGCTTTTGCTACTGAATATTTGTTCAAAAAATATTTAATACTATTCATTATCAAATCAGTACCAGAATATCAAAACCAGAATTGCAGTGGCAGCTAAAGATGCTTTGGAGAAAATGTGGATGGAAGTGAGCATATCAAAGAAAGAATGTGAACACAGAATCTTACTAGGAATTAACTGTTACAAGGAACTGTTAAATCAGATAATGGAAGAAAAACAAGTATTTCCAATCTGCACCAGGGATTTAACAGTAAATGTAAACATAAGGATGAATATCACCACTGACTATATGGTTTCAAAACCTGAACTATAATTGTAAAACAAAACCCAGAGCTTTCATAAGCAAAATAAACTGTGGCTACCAAAGGCTAAGGTCAAATCAGAGAGTAAATATAGAGGAAAAGACAACACTTTCAGAAAGTTGACCATGTGCTAGGACCTATGACAAGCACTTGAATAAATACTGCCTTATTTAATCCACTTTATAAGCCACAATTCTAAGATGTGAAAAAAGCTCAACGAGGCTACATGACTCATCCCAGGTCAAACAGTGCTAAGTGTAAGTGGTAAAGCCAACTCTGTCCATGCTGCTTCTGCCTCACCATCCTATCTCTGTGAAAGAAACCTCTTACTTTTCTTGGTTTCTGATGCTCACATTTTACTCTGTAAGTGAAACATGAGAAGACAAGATGAACACAGTAAAGCCTACTTCACAAGACTATAAATTCCTTTATGAATAGTATTTTATTCATTCCCTACTCATACCTATATCCCTTACAGTGCCTCACACACTATAATGACACAATAAATACCTGTTAGGTTGAACATCAGAATGTTAAAAACGTTGACATTTAAAAAATAAGTACTGTCAAAATCCTAAGACTACCCTATGTTGTAAATAGTGTGGTATGTACTTGGCAGCAGAGAGTAAGTATACATGACTATCATAAAACAAGATCCTTCTAGTACCTTGATATGTTTTACACCACAGCTGACAAGTTTATTTGGCTGGTACAAATCCCAAGAGATATCAAATATCTGCAAACAAATCAGATTCATGGTTAAAATACTTATTTTCAGAATCATTTAAGAATCCAACCAAAAGGCCAAAACCCCCAAAACCCTACCTATCATAAAACAATATTCCTAAGTAATAATCAGAATCCCACACTTCACAATCTTATGAGAAATAAATATGTAAATGATATGAACAAAAACTATTTCTTAGCTTCTATGAACTTTACAAAACAACTAGTGAAGTGAAAATTAATACCTCTATTTTTAATTTTTTAAAAAATTTGGTCCATAAGTAACAAGAATAGTTCACCAGAACTAGGGCATGAGGCAGGTACCTACATAATTTTTACAGAGGCAAGATACTGAATGGAATGTACATTTAACACTTATACAGCTAGAAATAGAGAACTTTAAGTAACTGAAATAGAGTACATTTTTATAGTCTTCTATCATACAGAACTACTGACATAAATAATCATAATATTTATTTCACAGTATAAATTCTGCTTTTATTTTTTAGCTTTGTTGTTTATGGGTCAAACAAAACTAACCTATACTTAAGTTTTGGAGATCCCAGACTTTGTTCTTGTCTAAAACTCCCAAAACTCTAAATACATACAAACCATTTTTGTTGTAAGAGCAAACAATAAAAAACCCAGCTGAAATAAAATATACATTAGACTCATGCACTTTAATAAAAGAAAAACTAACATTTGAAAAATAATTTCATAGAAGAAAAAACCATTGTTAGTCTTTACCATGTTTGTTTGACACCTACCTGCATAATCACCTAACATGCTTATTACCTTTAAATATGTACAAAATTATTCTCTTCAGTGATAATAAAGAATATGTCTTATAAATTAATGTTTAACAACTCACCATTACACAGATTATATGAAAACCGTATTGTGCAACTTTAAAATACTAACCACCAAAATAAAAATTCTGACAGTACCATTTTTCATAATAATCAATTTACTAAATCCAAAGTGTGAAATGCTTTGATCTAAGTCAGAATACACAATTGTCTAATAAAATATACCTAACACTTTAATGATCTAAATTGTGTTTGTGAGTGTGTAACAGGCCCCTTTGAGAATCTGCTAAAAGACAAGTGTATTTACCAAAATGCAAATACACACAAAATTTTCTATAACTTTTATAGATTCACAGATTCCACTCCCCCCACCCAGAATTAATGACTACATCTCCTGTGCTGATTCAGATTAGAATTTTACTACACACACAAAAAAAATGAGAGATTTTTAAGGGTTTATGATAAAGTTTTTGATGTATGTTTATAATAGTAGTATAATATTTAATTAAAAAGCTGACTACAAAGTATTTTCTATATTAACTTAAACAGCTTAGAATAAGGAATATACTTTTAATAAGTTTCCAAAGTAAAAAATGTTAGGTCTCTGAAATTTTTTAATAATATATAATTTCAAATTCACACACAATATCATGTTTCACTTTAATTACGATATGTACATAATAAACCAGTGATAAACAAAACTACATAGACCCTAGGCATGAGCCGTTCACTTTTTAAATGGGGGTCTGAATAACTTAAAATTCATCATTTTCACTGAAGCAAACAATGGTTAAAAGTTTTGTGCTAACACTTCACATATTGAGTCATATTTTTGAGTACTACTACATATATACAGTTCTAAAATTTTATGAGTATTTGCAATTGTACTTTAAATTTTTAATTACATATGAACTATCTGGCAATAACAAAGCATGGAAACATAGAATCCCCTGGCTCTCCTCTTTTTCCCATCCAATACCCAGTATAAACCCCAAAGGAGAATACTTACTCTATCTGTGTGACCAGGGGCCATAGATAACATTTTTCCCCTCTTCCAATCCCAAACACAAACTGCATTCTTTGAATCAAGTCCAACTGAAACCAAGCGCTGAATTAGATCCAAGAAGTCCATGAGGGAATAAAAAGGCAAACAAATAAAAAAGGAACCAAATTATAAATGGCAAACAAATTATACTCATGGGTACTATAAACTTACACATCAAAACTTACACATTTATATTATATAGACTTCACAGAGAAAGGCTGGATGTATTTCATCTTGTTAATATTCACATACGTGTAGTTCTTCACAATAAGGAACAGAAGAGACTTCCATTCTAACAGTAGGACTGACAAAATACCCTAAACATCTCTCCTGCTAAAAACTAAAAATGCTGGATAAAATGTAAAAACATCTTTTTAAATGCACTGCTGAATTATGTCAAGGAATTATGAAATCTGGAACAAAAACAGATTTCAGACAGGAATCCTGGAGGATAAGAGAGCTCCCACAACCACTTTATTCTAAAGGTACCAGCTAACTCCTGGTAAGCCTGGTTTTTGTTCTATAGGCTGGACAAAAATAGGAGATAAAGTTTAGGGCCAGTCCAAGGTGTAGATTTGAACTTCAGACTTCTGACTAAAGCAGTGAACTCCTCAGAATAAGGGAAAACAAGAAACCACTCCTTTAAAAAAAAGGGGGGGGGGCACGGCAATGCATGAAGGGGAAGACAATCCTCCCTGAAAACTGATAGTCAAAAGCAGCTTTCACACTGTCATAGGGCCTAACTCCACGTTAATTATGAACCCCTCAAGTGGAAAATTTCAGAGTGGTCCTGAGGGTTTCAGTCTTCAGGCATTTTCAACAGTGTAGCACAAATATAAATCCTACCTGGAGAACTGACACTTCAATCCATCCCTCAAAGAATTCCTACAGGTAGCAATTCAATAAACATAAAAATAAACACCCCCAACCGCCATAACCATAGGAAATAAGGGACTATGAGTAAGAATCAGCAAGACAAATAGCAAAATCAGTTCTAGAAAACATCAGACATTGGAATTATGAGGGGAAGAGAGAAATAAAATTAAGGTTTCAAAGTATCTTCATATGAGCAAAGAATAGGAGACTGTAAAAAGTATTCAAGCAGATCTGAAGAAGCAAATGGAATTTTTAGAAATGAAATTTAAAACACAGTGGAAAAGTTAAATAGGCAATTAGAGGGAGATGAAAATACAGAGTTAAGGAGACAGTGAGATGGAAAGTGTGAGAGGGGTTAAGAAACACAAAATATGGACTTCCAGCCATGAAGGAGTATCAGGGTCTGAACTTGCCCCCATGATAAACAACCAGAAAACTATAAAATGTATGAAACAAATGCTTTCAGACATTCATAACAGGAAGTGAAGCACTGTGAGCTCTGAAAGAGGGAGAAACAAGGTGCAGGTACTTGCCCCAGCCTTCATCTAGGAGACAACTTGCAGATTATAGCATGGAAAGGTAGAATCCAAACAGAGCCCAGCAGACTTGCTGATTTGAGAAGACAGAGCCTGGAATTCAGAGAGGTCAAGATGGCTAGAATTTGCAGAGCACAGAAAGAGCTCCAGAAAATTTGTTTATGGGTCCCCTTGAGAACACCAATCTTTGCATGCTTAGGGTGAAATCCATGAGGCCATGCAAAGAACAAATTCTGGAGGAAAAAAAAAAAAAAAAGCAATTACTGGGGAGCTGAAGCCAAAAAATTCCCAGAGATCACAAAGGGTCAAGATCCCTTGAGTTCCCAATAACCAGAATGTAGATATTTCTTTGAATTCACTAGGTATTCAATGGGGACCCCAGAAGGGTCACAACTTAGTGGTGAAATTAAACCAACAGTTCTGGAGGAAGAGCTACTTTAGCCCTGTCCCCCAAAAGTGTGAAAGCAAGCTTTCACAAGGATCAAACTGATCCACAAGGAACTTAACTACCTGCCAGAACAATGTCCAAAATACTTTAAAGGAATACAACAAAATCTAGAATTCAGAATGTAACACATAATGTCCAGCATCCAATAAAAAATTATTGGACATGTGAACAAAGAGGAAAATGTGATGAATAATCAGGACAAAAATCAGTTAATAGAAACAGACCTAAGAACCACAGAAATTATTAAAATTGAGACATTAGCTATTAAAATGAAAATGTTCAAGATGCTCAAGAATTATTTTAAGATTTTGTTTTTAAGTAATCTCTACACCCAACGTGGGGCTCAATCCCAAAACCCCAAGATCAAGAGTTGCATGCTCCACTGACTGAGCCAGCCCAGAGCTTTACTCAAAAATTATTTTAGAGCAGAGGCTGCTGGGAAGATGGCAGAGTAGGACGTCCCTGGGCTGACCTCTTGCCACCTGGCCGCCTAGAGAGCACCCACGTCGGCATAAATAACCCAGAAAGCAGCCCGAAAACTGGCAGAACGGACTCTCTGCAGCCCAGCTAGACAAGAGGCCACAGTGAAGCAGATCCACCCCCTCCCATCGCTTTTGGCAAGATCCCATCAAAGCAGTGCCACAAGCCTGGCAGTGTGCATGTGGCCCAGACAAGGGTCAGCACCACTCCAAAGTGAGTCCTACCCCAGGGAGAGGGGAAGATAACCACACACCTGTCTGACTGTGACCCCAGCAGTGGGCTGGGGTCAGGCAGTGGGTCTGACTGCAGGCCCTACCCACCAACAAAAGCTTCTCTGGGGACGACACAGGGACAGTGCCTGCAGTTTGGTGCTATTGCATCTCTGGCAAACGCCTGGTCTGACTCAACTCAAGCCCTAGGCAGCCTCGGAGCAGTCCACTAACACCACGGGCACCCGACTCTGCCCACACAGGCAGAGAGCCATTGCAGACAACAGGACTGAAGGCAAACACATCCTAGCCACAATGGTAGGACACCCCTGGAGCAACACACATAGGAGACACCCCCTGAAGCACCAGGTTCTGGGGAATAGACATTGCACTGCAGGACCTCTTCTTCATAAAGCCACTACTTTCAAGTGCAGGAGATGTAGCTGACTTTCCTAACACAGAAAAACAGACAACGCAAGAGACAGAATGAGGAGACAGAGGAATATGTCCCAAATCAAAGAACAGGACAAAATCAGAGCAAGAGACCTAAACGAAACGGAGGTAATATGTCTGATAGTGAATTTAAAGTAACGCTCATAAAGATACTTGCTAGAATTGAGGAAGGACTGCAGGACCTCCATGAGACCCTCCACCAAGAGATATGAGACATAAAAAAGAACCAATTAGAGCTACTGGACTCACTAAATGGAAATAAAAATAGACCATCTGGAATAAATAGCAAGCAAGAGGAAGTAGAAGAAAGGAACAGCCACCTGGAGGACAGAGTCATGGAAAGCAATCAAGCCGAGCAGATGAGAGTGGGGAAAAAATACGCAAAATGAAAACAGACCCAGGGAACTCAGCAACACTGTCAGGTATACAGTCACATGATAGGGATCCCAGAAAGAGAAGAGTGAGAAAAGGGGGCAGAAGATTTGTCTGAAGAAATAATAGCTGAAAACTTCCTGAATCTGGGGAAGGAAAGAGAAATCCAGATCCAGGAGGCACAGAGAGCCCCCAACACAACCAACCCAAAGAGGTCTGCACCAAGACACAAAGTAAATAAGATGGCCAAAAGTAGTGATAAAGAGAGAATTTTAAAAGCAGCAAGAGAAAGGAAAGCAGGTACATACAAGGGAAACCCCATACGGCGATCAGTGGGTTTTTCAGCAGAAACTCTGCAGGCTAGAAGAAAGTGGCATGATAAATTCCAACTGCTAAAAGGAAAAAATCTGTAGCCAAGAATACTCTATCCAGCAAGGCTTTCATTTAGAATAGAGGGAGAGATCAAGTTTCCCAGAAAAACAAAAATTAAAAGCAAAACCAGCCACGTCCCTGTCACACACAAAGCCATTGGCCTGTGAGTCCCAAATTCACAGTCCAACCGCCCTCCTGCCCAAGTCAGTATGCACGGTCTGCCACCTGCTAAATGCCAAGTCAACATGCCTTCACCTCAGATTGCCAAGGGCTCAAATTGACACTCTTCCCCTCAAATTTCAGCCCCTGTGCTCAAGTTTGTGCACAAAAAGTAGGAATAATTATAACAGCAGAATGAAGCAACCCAAACATCTATTTCTGTGGAATACAGAATGGATAAAAGGAGTGTGCTAGGCTGAGAACATCTCCAAAAAGCACATCAAAGAACAATACATACAGCAAGATTCTGGTTAGTAAAAAAAAAAAAAAAAAAAACCTGGGAAGAATAAAACAAGATGAAACCAGAGAGGGAGACAAACCATAAGAGACTTCTTAAGCATAGGAAAGAAACTGAGGCTTGCTGGAGGGGAGGTGTGGGGGGATGGGGTAACTGGGTGGTGGGCATGAAGGAGGGAACGTGATGGAATGAGCACTGGGTGTTGTATGCAACTGATGAATCACTGAACTCTACCTCTGAAACTAATACACTATATTGTTAATTAATTGAAATTAAAATTTAAAAAAAGGAACCCCCCCAAAAAGAATTATTTTAAAACATACAAGGAATAAAATGAGAAATAAAAGATATAAAAGAACATGTAGAACTTGTAAAAATAAATGTTAAGTTATGTGAAATAAAAATTCACTCCATAGGATTAATAGCAGCTTAGAGCATTAAGAAAAGATACGAGTCTGTTATCCTTCTCCCTCTGGTCCTCCCCTGCTCGCACTTTCCAATCTCTCTCTCTTTCTCTCTCTCTCTCTCAAATACATAAAATCTTTAAAATGCTGAGGGGGAATAAGGTAACATAGAATAGTATACCTAGCAAAATTATCTTTTGAAAATTGGGTCACAATAATGTTTTTCAAGTAAACAGAAGATGAGAAAATACACCATTGACAAACCTGCACTAGAAGATATGATAATGGAAATTTCTTCAGGCAGACAGAAATGATACACTTGTGAATGAAGAATGCCCAAATGGCAAATATGTAAATAAGGCTTTTCTTGTTTTTAATTTTCTTTTAAAACTGTTTAAAGCAAAAATAAGTTATGAAATTTACAAAATATGTGTAAGTAAAATGAATAATAGCACAGTAAACAGAAGGAGAAAGGAAACAGCATAATACATATATTTTTCCACATTCTTTCCAAGTGCATATGAGCTTCATGAAGATCACAAAATAAGCCTAAATAAATTTTAAAAATCAAAATACAGACTATGTTGTCTGACAAAAACAGAAATTAGAATAACAGGAAATTGTACAGAAAATCCTCCAAATGGGTGGAAATTAACAATACACTTCTAAGTAACTGAAGGGTTAAAGAAGAAATCATAAAGATCAGCCCACAACACATAATTTGAAAAGCACTGGTTTAGAAGCAGGGGTCAGCAAATTACAACCCTCAGGCCAAATCCTGCCTGCACCCTGTTTTTGTAAATAAAATTATATTAGAGCACAGCCATACCCTTTCTTTTACAAGCTGTCTATGACTGGTTTCCCACTACAAAGTAGAGCTGAGTAGTTGAGCCAGAGACAGTATGGTCTACAAAGCTTAAATATTTCCCGACTTATTACAGAAAGTTTATGAATCTCTGATTTAAAGCATAGTTGCTGATACCAGACTGCCTAGGTTTGAACACTAGCTCCATTTCTCACTAATTGGATTACTTTTAGCAGTTATGCAGCCTCTCTGTAGCTTAGTTTCCTCATCTATTAAGTGGGGATAATAAAAGTGTTTCATAGGGTTAACATGGAAATTAATATATATATGAGAGTTACTATATGATTAATGTTATATAAATGTTTGCTATCATTATTAGTTTACCATAACCTTAATTAGCTTTAAGAACCTATGCCCTCAGGGCATTTGGGTGGCTCAGTTGAGTGTCTAACTCTTGGTTTCAGCTCAGGTCATGATCTCATGGATTGTGAGATCGAGCCCTGAGTTGGGCTCCGTGCTCAGTAGAGAGTCAGCTTGAAGATTATCTCCCTCTGCCCCTCCCCACACTCACACACACGCGCGCGTGCTTTCTCTCAAATAATTAAATCTTTAAAAAAAGAAAGAAAAGAACCTATGCCTTCTTCCTGTCCGAATGAGAAATGCCATCTAGTACCCCGTTAGAAACAGATTTCTGCAAAGTAGAATTACTATTTAAATCCTCAAATGGGTGGAAAGAATGGCTCCCATGAAAAAGATACAGTATATACATAGTATATATGGCTCTCCATCAAATCATGCTGGCAGAAATCTCAAGGGAACAAGAGGAGAGGATTTGCTTTCTTGAGAGTCTTTAATAGTTGGGAACTATAAGGTATCAGTATCTAGCTAAAAGAGGGGCGCCTGGGTGGCTTAGTGGTTAAGCATCTGCCTTCGGCTCAGGTCATGATCCCAGGGTCCTGGAATCTTGCCCCGTACTGGGCTTCCTTCTCTGCCGGAAGCCTGCTTCTCCCTCTCCCACTCCCCCTGCTTGTGTTCCCTCTCTCGCTGTGTCTCTCTCTGTCAAATAAACAAATAAAATCTTAAAAAAAAGAGATCTTTACCTACTGTGTTGAGATTAAAATTTCACAAGTATCAAGTGAGGGACAGTTAGAGGGGCACTGTCCTTTCTCTCTGACTTGGCTCATCATATACACACAGCAAACCACACTTGGTCAAAAGCTTTAAAACTCCATGTATCTCTATAGAACCTCCAAACATCCAGCTCAGTATAGGCAGTAACAAAAGAGATCTGGGAGCACTTCCTCTGTAGCCCTGATAAACTTACATAGCCAAAATCAACCTCCCTCAGCATAGGTTAAGCAACAGCAGAGAGGATAAGGTAGAAATAACCAAGCCAATACTACTTCCTCTCCTAGCTTTCTGTCATTTTTTACTTTATCACTTTTTCTCACATTTAACCCAGCCTATGTAGATGAGGAAGAAGATTAGGTCTTCCAGTAAAAGTAATGCTTTAGGGGTGCCTGGGTGGCTCAGTCAGTTGGGCATGGGGCACTCCTCCCCCTCCCTGCCCCATGAGCGCTCTCTGTGTCTCAAATAAATAAAAATAATTTTAATTAATGCTTTAACTGTATCCTGGGAGACTGAGCAAGATCTGGGTAGAAAAGTACGAGAAAGTGTTTCAAACCAGAGGACACCAAGATTACAGAGATGACGGTGCTGTCAGGAAAAAGCCTAATTCAGGGTGGCTGAGGGGAGGACTGCCACCTGGAAAGTGGCAGGAGACAAAGTTGGAAAGGTAGGCCAGAGAAAGAATAAACTTTTTGTTTTAATAGAGTTGGACAAAGAGAGATTCACTTTTAAATGTGTAATATATGGTGTATTTGTATGACACTCAAGGGACGGGATATCTAGAGTTAAGGAGAGAAGCTGGGGCAACTGTTAGCTGACGTGGGCATTAAAATCATGGCTCTAAATGATCACCTAGAGAGAATAAGTAAAAAGAAAAGAAGGCTACAGACTCCTAAAGAACACTGACATTTAAGAAGCAGACAGAAGGAAAAGCTAAAGTCAGAGAGGGAGAAAGAAAGCCAGATAAAGAAGCCTCTATTCATCTTCCCAAATTCCTCCTTGATCTTAGTCCCAAAGAAAATCTTGGTTCTGTCCATTAATTGAATTGGAAATATTTATTAAAAAGTTCTAGCACACTAAATACTCAAATAAGAAAAATATCCCAATAGACACAACTAGATGATCCCATAAGTTCCTGCAACTGTGAAACATATTCAAATAAGGAACAATCATACTTAAAAGATTTTAGTAGGGGGGTCCCTGTGATCTGTGTTCATTACATAAGAACTAATTGTCATAATGTTACAAAGTAAAATCACAAATTTTGCAAAAGATGCAGGGCTTAAGGGAGCAAATACTGGTAAAATTATAAATAAAGCCATCAGAAATTAGGATCTGGCAAAGAAATAGAAAAAGACTCAAGAATAATACATTAGGCACTTGAGATATGTCCTGATATCAAGAGATTGCTAAAAGGCACTTGAAAAAACCAGTGAACTCCATTATTTTTACAAAAATTACTCTCTTCATAATCATGTGCCAACAGTCAAAGGTAAACTAAAGCATTTTATTTTATTTTATAACTGACAAAATTAAGTTAAAAAAATAACACTATTCTTATTTATACTGCAAATCACCAGAGCTTTAACTATAGCTTAGATTAAAAACATGAGAAATGTTTTTACAACGTATTGTTGTATTTTCAAGACAAAGTACCACTCAAATTTTCCTTCTTTCCACTAAGAAATCTGAGTCCCTGTTTGGTGTGCATTTAAATAAGTAGACTTTTCAGGTTCTAATTATTCTCAATAAGGCAGACTTCTGGTATTAGAGTGGATATTCAGTCCATTTAGAAGAAAGCCTCTGGGAAAATAACATTCAGCATTACTACCAACAGGGAAACTCATTCATTGGATAAATCTTAACAGAGCCCTTACAGTTTCAAATCTAGTAGAAATGCAAAAATCACACAATATTTCCCAGTTGATATCTCATGAACAGTTTATAGATATTAGTGAATAGATATGTTCTCAAATATATTTTTTAACTAAAGCATTTTCTCATTAGTATAATTTCAGAGATACTCTTCTTAACTTAATCTTCAATTGGCAGCAGTTCCTTATAAGCTTTAACTATATTTAAGATGGATGAGTTCCTTCTGAAATATCAATCACTACCTCCTAAGTTCCAGGTTTGGGAGGCAGGAGAGTACTGCGGTTAAAAACACGAGCTTTGGAGTGTGACTGACCTGGGTTTCCGCTCTGGCTCCATTTACTAGCTGTGTAACCTGGGGCAAGTTATTTAACCTCTCTAAGTCTCAGTTTCTTTATCTGTAAAATAGAGATAATAATAATATCTATTTCATAGGGTTGTTGTGAGGATTAAATAAGATAAGCTTAGCACAATGCTTGGTACTTAGTATGTGCTCAATAACTTTTAGCTGTTATGTTTTTTTATAAGCTTAAATTTTTAAGTAACACTTTTTCATGAAGATCTGTGATAATAAAATACATGTACCCAAGGCTTTTCTTATAAGTTACTTAAAATAAGCAAAATTAAAGGCCTTTCAACTAGGAAAAGCTATAGGCATGACTTCCTTGTCTATATTAAAGAAGTTCCTCAACAATGCAGTATCTTACATTTAGAAAGAACAATTCCAAAATTAGGAAGAAAACATTTGTGTTTAAAGTATACAGAAGCTTATTATAGTTAATACATCTTGGACTTCATAACACTTTTGGTAAATGATTAAAAAAAAAACTGTGGAGGTTTGTTTCATAAAATTTAATCCCCTGTGAGGTAGGTAAAAAGTATTAATCTCTTCCTTTTTTTTTTTTTTTAAAGATTTTATTTATTTATTTGAGAGAGAGAGAATGAGAGACAGAGAGCATGAGAGGGAGGAGGGTCAGAGGGAGAAGCAGACTCCCTGCCGAGCAGGGAGCCCAATGCGGGACTCGATCCCGGGACTCCAGGATCATGACCTGAGCCGAAGGCAGTCGCTTAACCAACTGAGCCACCCAGGCACCCCAGTCTCTTCCTTTTAAAAAAACAAAATAGGGGGGCGCCTGGGTGGCTCAGTCGTTAAGCGTCTGCCTTCGGCTCAGGTCATGATCCCAGGGTCCTGGGATCGAGCTCCGCATTGGGCTCCCTGCTCTGCCAGGAGCCTGCTTCTCCCTCTCCCACTCCCTCTGCTTGTGTTCCCTCTCTCTCTGTGTCTCTCTCTGTCAAATAAATAAATAAAATCTTTAAAAATAAAAAAATATATATAAAAAAACAAAATAGGGGCGTCTGAGTGGCTCAGTCGTTAAGCATCTGCCTTTGGCTCAGGTCATGATCCTGGTGTCCTGGGACCGAGCCCCGCATCGGGCTCCCCGCTCCACGGGAAGCCCGCTTCTCCCTCTCCCACTCCCCCTGCTTGTGTTCCTGTTCTCACTATCTCTCTCTCTGTCAAATAAATAAAATCTTTTATAAAAAAAAGAAAATAAAATTGATATGAGGACAGTAAGGGACTTGAAAAACAATAGCAAAAATGGGACACGAATTAAGGTTCTATAATTGCCAATCACTGCTACATAGTGATATTAAACCTAGAAGCACATTTTTCCCCAAATGAAAGGTTCCAGTTAAGTCTTTAAAGATCTCTTACCAGACTCTTAAGTCATATTAATCTATGCTACTCAAATAAGCTATTCCTCAGAGTTATAGATAAAATATCTACTTATCATTTTCAAGGGAACACAATGTAATCTGTTTCTGTAAAATCTCAACCTATAAAATTAATTTTATGAACTGAAAAGCAGGTAACTAAAATTTTTCTAAAAATTAAAATGATTTTTAAAGTCTAATTTTAACATAAAAATTTAAAGACTATAAATTAACCACATCTGCAAAATTCAACTTCTTACTACTTCTTAAATATGTGTTAGGTATAACAAGTTCCATGACAGCACCACAAAAAAGTTCTTGGCATGTTTAATTTTTTTTAACCATCATTAACTAGAAGTAGATAATAATTTGGGAACTGATAAGTAAATGGAATGATAATTATATCCTTTGTTTTCAACTTTGATTTTGTATAAAAATAGCTCATATTATAGGAGTTGCCTCTATTTTCAATAAAAAATGTAATTTTAACAGAAACCTTTAAAATAACTGAAAATTAAAATGTATACAGCTCTACTTTGAGAAATCTAGTTTTCCTAAGATGTCTCCCATCTGTCTTATCAACGTACACTACCTGGAAAAGAGTTATTTATATGTAAAATTTTCTAGGACAACCAGGTAATATTCTACTGAGTCAGAATCTCTTTGGCTTTCATAATAGCATTAATTAAAAAGTTCCTGATACATGAAATAAAGACTCCTTATTGTTCTTATCTTTCTTATGTTCACTATCCACCCAACCTACCTACCTCTACCCTTGAACAAACAGGTACTTTTCATCTATTGCTTTCCAATTTAATATTTATAAATATATAATCATTTCCTATGGTACACACTTTTAAGATATAGTTAGGAAAAGAGAAAAAATATCACATACCTGTCCATCTAAGTCGAATGCTAAACAGGCTATACCATGTGTATGAACATCCTTTAGAACTGATATGGTCTGCACAGTGTATGAATCCCAAACACAGATATAAGGCTCTTTCCCAACTTGTCCTGTTGCTACTAATACTCGTTCAGGATGCAATGCAAGGCTGCAAAATAAATAAACAAATAAATTGACTTAAATTGCTTATAGAGCTTTTATAATATTTGATATATGTAAACTTTATATATACCAATGCAAAAATTAGATGTTATCCATTTAAAGTAATATGGATTTAAAATAACTTCTACAGGGGCGCCTGGGTGGCTCAGTCATTAAGCGTCTGTCTGCCTCCAGCTCGGGTCATGATCCCGGGGTCCTGGGATCGAGCCCCGCATCGGGTTCCCTGCTCAGCAGGAAGCCTGCTTCTCCCTCTCCCACTCCCCCTGCTTGTGTTCCCTCTCTCGCTGTGTCTCTGTCAAATAAATAAATAAAATCTTAAAAAAAAAAAAAACTTCTACAAAAATCCATGCTAAGAGTTATTACTTGACTAGTATATGTGATAAGCAGTTTGATGATAGACTTCATAATCTCTGTAATATGATACAGTGTAAACTTTACAAGAAAAGAATTCTCACAAGGGATCAACTGCACCACAGCAACAAATTAGTAGCAACCTCACCATATGCCATTTTCCCATTTGGTATTCATCTGTTTTTAAGCCCTCTCTCTCATTTTACTCTTTTATTGGGTAGCGTTAGACCAAATCTTAGTGTCCAAAAATAGTATTTAGCAGCACTCCTACAGTAATACTTTAATTACAAATCCCATTCTTAATTGAAGTAAAACTGGTATGTAACATTATATAAGTTTCAGGTATACAATATTATAACTAAATATCTGTATTAATCTCAAAATGATCACCTCCAAAAGTCTGGTTACCATTTATCACCATACAATTGACTTCCTTCACCCATTTCGCCCGCCCCTCAACCACCTACCCTTGTAGTAACCCTTATAGTACCACCACTACCCTTGTGATAACCACCAATCTGTTTTCTGTGTATGAGTTTGTTTTTGTTTTATTTGTTCTGTTTTTTTTTAGATTCACATATGACTGAGATTACATTTCTTACTTTCTTCTTCTGACTTAGTTCACTTAATACCTTCAAGGTCCATCCATGTTGTTGCCATCTGATTTCACTCTTTTTATGGCTGAGTAGTAGTCCATTGTGTATATATAACATATATATGTATATATAAATCCTAAATAAATATATATAGATTATATAGATTATAAGACAATGTGTATATTACCCATTCATCCACTGGTGCACATTTAGATTGTTTCCATATGGTGGCTATTGTAAATGATGCTGTAATTAACAACAGGATGCATATATCTTTTCGCATTAATGTTTTCATGTTCTTTAGATAAATGCCCAGAAGTGGAATTGCTGGATAGTATGGCAGTTCTTTTGTCAACTTTTTAAGGAATAGCCAGTGTTTTACATAGCAGATGCACTAATTTACATTCCCAGGGTTTTATTTACAAGTGTTCCCATTTCTCCACATCTTCTCCAACACTTGTTTTTTCTTGTCTTTTTGATGATAGCCAATCTACCCTTGTGAGGTGGTATCTCATTGTGGTTTTGATTTGCATTTTCCTAATAATTAGTGATGTTGAACATCTTTTCATGTGCCTGTTGGCCACCGATTTATCTTCTTTGGAAAAATGTCTATGCAGATCCTCTGCTCATTTTTTAAATCAGATTTTTTGTTAAGTTGTATGAGTTCTTTATATATTTTGGATATTAATCCCTTGCCAGATATGTAATTTTGGCAAATATCTCCTCCCATTCAGTAGGTTGCCTTTTCCTTTTGATGATGGTTTCTTTCACCATGCAGAAGCTTTTTAGTTTGATATAGTTCAATTTGTTTACTATTGCTTTGGTTTCCCTTGTCTTTGAAGTCACATCCACAACTACACTGCTAAGACTGATGTCAAGGAGCTTACCAACCTGTTTTCTTTTAGGAGTTTTATTGTTTCAGGTTTTACATTAAAGTTTTTAATCCATTTTCAGTTGATTTTTGTGTACAGTATAAGATAGTGGTCAAGTTTCATTCTTTTGCTCTCCAGTTTTCCCAACACCATTTATTAAAGATACTGTCCTTCCTCCATTTTATGTTCTTGGCTCCTCTGTCGTAAATTGTCCATATATGTGTAGGTTTATTCCTGGGCTCTCAATTCTGTTTCATTGATCTATGTGTCTGTTTTTTGGTTTTCTTTTTAAAGATTTTATTTATTTATTTGACAGAGAGAGACACAGTGAGAGAGGGAACACAAGCAGGGGGAGTGGGAGAGGGAGAAGCAGGTTCCCCGCAGAGCAGGGAGCCCGATGTGGGGCTCGATCCTGGGACCCTGGGATCATGACCCGAGCCGAAGGCAGATGCTTAATGACTGAGCCACCCAGGCGCCCCTGTGTGTCTGTTTTTATGCCAATACCATATAGTTTTGGTTACTATAACACAAATCTCATTTCAAGAAACAGAAAAGTCACCCATAGTTCACAGAAAATAATCTGAGTCTTTAAAAACAAGACAAAGACCTAACAGCTGGTAATGGTTTATGTACATCAGCAGAAGGCAGAGAGTGAATAAAAATTTCTCCATAAATTTTTCTACAAGTAGATTTAGATTATGAGATTCACCTTTGGGAGGAAAAAAATCACTCCTGGCATCAGAGTGAAGGAGGAGTTCAAAGTGGGAAAAGTTAGGAGCATATTAAGACAGAATCAACTGGGGACTCCTGGATGGCTCAGTTGGTTAAGCATCTGCCTTTGGCTCAAGTCATGATCCCAGGGTCCTGGGATCAAGTCTTACATCAGGCTCCTTGCTCAGCAGGGAGCCTGCTTCTCCCTCTGCCTGCCGCTCCCCCTGCTTGCTCAGTCTCTCTCTCTCTCTCTCTGACAAATAAATAAATAAAATCTTAAAAAAAAAAAAAAAGACAGAATCAACTGATTGGATGTAGTGAGTAAGGTAAAGGGAAGGGTCTAAGATGACTCTAGGATTTCTGGCTTGGGCATCTGAATGGCTTAGATGGTATTCATCAAGTCAGGGAATACTAAATGAGTAACCAGTGGGAGGGAAGATAAGTGGGAATGGAAGGCCGGTTCAACATATAAAAACAAACCAATATAATATATTAAGAGAATAAAGGTCAATCCTAAAATAAATAAATAAATAAAGGTTAAAAAAAAAACCTCACATACTTTCATCTCAACAGACAGAAGATGCATATGACAAAAATCCAACCTCTTTTGTGATAAAAATACACAACAAACTATGAATTAAAGAGAACGTTCTCAATCTGATAAAGGGCATCTATGAAAACCCACAGCTGTTACCACATTTAATGGTGAAAGCCTGAAAGTTTCCCCTCTAAGTATAGGAACAAAACAAGGATGTCAGCTTTTGTCACTTCCATCCAACACAGTACTGGATATTCTAGCCAGGACAATTAGGCAAGAAAAAGAAACAAAAGGGAGAAGTAAAACTGTATCTACTTGCAGATGACATTATCTTGTATACAGGAAATCCTAAGGAATCACAAACAATAATAAAATAAATCCCAAGTAAAGCTAATAAATGAGTTCAGCAATGTGGTAGGATACAGATCAATATAAAATATCAGTTATATTTCTGTACAATAGCAATGAACAATCTGAAAATTACATCAAGAAAACAATTTCACTTATATTAGCATAAAAAAGAAGAAAACACTTAAGAATAAACTTAACAAAAAAGTACAAGACGTAGGGGCGCCTGGGTTGCTCAGTTGTTAAGCGTCTGCCTTCGGCTCAGGTCATGATCCCAGGGTCCTGGGATCGAGCCCAACATCGGGCTCTCTGCTCAGCAGGAAGCCTGCTTCTCCTTCTCCCACTCCCCCTGCTTGTGTTCCCTCTCTCGCTGTGTCTCTGTCAAATAAATAAACAAAATCTTAAAAAAAAAAAGTACAAGACTTGTACACAGAAAAGTACAAAATACCATTAAACAAAATTTAAAAGATCTAAATAAATGGAAAGATACATCATATTCCAAGCCTGTGATATAGTTAAAACGGCAATACTTCCTAAATTGATCTAGAGTTAAAACCAATCCATGCCAAAATACCAGTTGCTTGTCATGAAGACATTCACAAGCTGATTCAAAAACTGAGAACCAAGCTAAAACAATCTTGAAAAAGAACAAAATTGGAAGATTCAGACTTCTAATTTCAAAACTTACTTACTATAAAACTAGAGTAATCAACACAGCATGGTACTGGCATAACAGAGGTGCAGATCGTGAAACAAAACTGAGAGTCCAGAATTAAATCAATACATTCATGGTCAACTGACTTCCATTGAAGGGTGGTACCAAGATAATTCAAAGGAGGAAGATGGTGTTGGGACATCTGAATATCCACAATGCAAAACAAAGAATCTGGACCCATACCTTAAACCATATACAAAAATCAATTCAAAATGTGAGAGCTAAAATAATAAAATTCTTAGAAGAAAACACAGGCATAAATCTTACTGACCTCAGATAAAATAAGGGTTTCTTAGATAGAAATGACAAAAGAAAAAATAAAATGGGCTTCATCAAAATTAAAAACTTTTTTTAAAAAGATTTTTATTTATTTATTTGAGAGAGAGAGAACGACCAAGAGAGCACAAGCAGGGGGAGCAGCAGAGGGACAGGGAGAAGCCCTGCTGAGCAGGGGGTGATGCAGGGCTTGATCCCAGGACCCTGGGACCATGACCCAAACAGAAGGCAGACACTTAACCGACTGAGCCACCCAGATGCCTCCAAAATTAAAAACTTTTATGTTTCAAAGGACAACTATCAAAAATAAGAAAACAAAACACACAAAATGGGAGAACATAACAGCAAATATTTGATAAGGGACTTATATCTATAATATATAAAGAACTCAACAATAAAAACACAAATAACCCCATTTTTTAAATGGACAAAGGATTTGAATAAACATCTCCCCAAGGAAGATAGACAAAAAGCACATGAAAAGATGCTCAACATCATTAGCCAGTAGGAAAATGCAAACCTAAATCTCAATGATATACCACTTCCATGATAAAAAAAAAAAGTATGGATGTGTGTGTGTGTGTGTATACACATACACATATGTACACACATATATATGTAAATGTAAAATATATGTAATTTATATTATTATATGAAGTACTAGCAAGGATGTGGAGAAAACGTAACTTTCAAATATTGCTGTGGGACTGTAAATTCTACTCCTAAATTCCCAAGAAATAGAAACATATGTCTACGAAAAACTTATACACAAATGTTCACAGCAGCATTACTCATAATAGCCAAAAAGTGCAAACAACCAAAAAGTTCCTCAACTGAAGAATGGATAAAATGTGGCATATTTCCATGCAATATTACTTGGCAATAAAAAGGAATAAAGTCCTGATATACATTACAACATGAACATACCCTGAAAGCATTTACATTAAATTAGATATATAAGGGCCACATATTGTATGAATCCATTTTGATGAAATGTACAGAATAAGCAAATCCATAAAGACAGAAATGAGGATAGGGTAGGTGCGTGTTTAGATTTACAAGAAACCACCAATTTCCCGAAGTGCTTGGGCCATGTTATACTCCCAAAAGGTATGCAATTTCTTTCTTTTTTTTTTTTTAAGACTTATTTATTTGACAGAGAGAAAGATAGCGAGAGAGGACATACAAGCAGGGGGAGTGGGAGAGGAAGAAGCAGGATTCCTGCGGAGTAGGGAGCCCGATGCGGGACTCGATCCCAGGACCTCGGGATCATGACTTGAGCCGGCAGACGCTTAAGGACTAAGCCACCCAGGTGCCCAGGTATGCAATTTCCAGTTGCACCATATTCTCATTAATACTTGGGGTCATCAATCTTTCTTATTTGAGTTTTCCTGATGAATAATATTGACTAATGTTTCTTATAATCTGCTCAAGTCTTAGCCATCTTAATTGGGTTGTCTTCATAGTTTTGAGTTTTGAAACTATTTTATGTATTCTCAATACAAGTCCCTTTGTCCAATGTGTGATTTGCAAATATTTTCTCTCAGGCTGCAGCTTTTCTTTTCATTCTCATAACAGTTTCTTTCATAGAGCAAACATTTTTTTTTTATTTTTATGAAGTCTATTTCATCAATTTCTTTTTGTTTTATAGACCATGCTTTTGCACAACTAAAGGTAACAAAGATTTGCTCTTAAGCTTCCTTCTAAAATCTTTATAGTTTTATGTTTTACATTTAAATCTATCATCCAGGGGTGCCCGGGTGGCTCAGTTGTTAAGTGTCTGCCTTCGGCTCAGGTCATGATCCCAGGGTCCTGGGATTGAGCCCTGCATCGGGCTCCCTGCTTAGCAGAAAGCCTGCTTCTCCCTCTCCCCCCCACCCTCCCGCTTGTGTTCCCTCTCTCGCTGTGTCTCCGTCAAATAAATAAGTAAAAAATCTTTAAAAAAAATAATAAATCTATCATCCATTTTGAGTCAATTTTGTATAAGATGTAATATAGATTGGCTTTTGCTTATTTTTTCATATGGATGTCCAATTTGTTCCAGCACCATTTATTGAAAATACTATCTTTGGGGCGCCTGGGTGGCTCAGTCGTTAAGCGTCTGCCTTCGGCTCAGCTCATGATCCCAGGGTCCTGGGATCGAGCCCCGCATCGGGCTCCCTGCTCTGCGGGGAGCCTGTTTCTCCCTCTCCCCCTGCTTGTGATCCTGCTCTCACTGTGTCTCTCTCTGTCAAATAAATAAATAAAATCTTAAAAAAAAAAAAAAAGAAAATACTATCTTTTCTCCATTGAATTGTCCATTTTATCAAAAAATCAATTGACTATGTTAATTTGTCACAAACTGTACTTTATAAATTTGTTCCACTAATCGATGTATCTATCATTTCACTAATACCACACAGTCAAATTACTGTTGCTTTATAATAATCCTTAAAATTGAGTACTGTGAGTCCTCCACCTTCCTGTCTTTTCAAAATTGTTCTGGATATTCTAATTGCTTTATCTTCCCTATAAGTTTAGAATCAGTTCGTATATCCTAAATACCCTGTTGGGACTGTGATTAAATAAACTCTATAGATCTGAGAAGAATGGCCATCTTTACTACATTAAGTCGGCCAATCCATGAACATTATATATACTCCATTTTTAAGTTCTTTACTTTGTTTTTCCAGCTTCATTTTATAGTTTTTAGTATACAAATACTGCATAGATTTTGTTAAATTTATGCAAGATTGTTTCTGAGTTCTTATAAATGGTATTGTTTTAAAATTTCAGTTTCCATTTGTTAATTGCTGGTATGTAGAGATGTGATTGATTTATGCACATTGACCTTATATCTTATGACCTTGGTAAATTCACTTACTAGTTTTAGGAGTAGTGTGTGTATGCTGTAGATTATTTGGAAATTTCTATGTAGGCAATCAAATTATCTTTTTCTTCCCTTCCTCCAGGTCTTTTATTTCTATTTCTTGCCTTATTACACTGGCTAGATCTTCTCATACGATGTTGAATTAGGAGAGGAAAGAAAGGAATTATCTTTTTCCTGGTCTTATAAGGAAAACATTCAGTCTCTCACTATTAAGCATAATGTTAGCTGTAGGTTTTTTATAGATGCTTGTGCAGTTAAGGAAGTAGCCTTCTATTCTTAGTTTGCTACTCATTTTAAAATACATGAACAGATGCTGAGTTTTGTCAAATTCTTTTCCTGCATTTATTGAGATGATCATGATCTTCCTTCTTTAGTCTCTTAATACAGTGAATTACCTTGATTAGTTTTCAAATATTGAACTCACCCTGTATTCCTGAAATGAACCCCTTGATCATGATGTATTATTCTATTGATGGATTTTATTTGATTAGTTTACTGAGAATTTTTACATCTATGTTAATGAGGAATAGTGGTCTGTAATTTCCTTTTCTTTTTATGTCTTTGTCTGGACTTCATATTAAAGTAATGCCAGTCTCATAAAATGAGTTGGAAGTATTCTCTCCTCATCTATTGTCAGTAAGAGCTGTGTGGAATTGGTATTATTCCCTCTTTAAATGTTTGGCAGAATTACCAGTGAGATCATTTGTACCTGGGGCTTTCTTTTTTGAAATGTTTCAAACTACAAATCCAATTACTTTAATAGATAAAGGGTTATTCATGTTATCTATTCTGCTTGGTAAGTTATGATAGCTTGAATCTTTCAAAGGAATAGTCCATTTCATCTAAGTTGTCAAATATCTCTGTGTATAGTTGTTCATAGTATTCCTTTATTACCCTTTTAATGTCTTTAGGTCTGCAGTGATAGCTTAATGAATATTGGTAATTTCCATCTCCTTTTTGTTCTTGGTAGTCTAGCTGGAAATTTATCAATTTAATCAGTCTTTTCAAAAAACTAGCTTTTTGGGGCTCCTGGGTGGTTCAGTTGGTTAAGCAGCTGATTCTTGATCTCACCTCAGGTCTTGATCTCAAGGTTGGGAGTTTAAGGCCCACACTGAAAAAACAAAAACAAAAAAACACAAAACTATCTTTGGTTTGATTTTTCCCTACTGTTTTGCTGTCTTCATTGCTTTCTGCTCTTTATTATTTCCTTCTGTTTGCTTTTGAGTTTAGTTTGCTCTTCTTTTTCTAGTTCTAAAGGTGAAATCTTAGATTACTGATCTTCAACCTTTTTCCTTTTTAAATATATGCATTTAACACTATAAATACCCCCCTGAAACAATGCTGTAGCTGATTTTCACACATTTTAATGTTTTCATTTTCATCCACTTTAAAATATTTTGATTTTCCTGTTTTCTCTGAGTTAGTGATTTTTATTTCATTAAGTTTAGAGAACACATTTTGTATGATTTCAATTCTTTTAAGTTTGTTGAGGTTCATTTTATAGGATATGACCTATACTGTTGGTAAAACTTCCAATGGCATGTGAAAAGAATGTATATTCTGTTATTACTGACCCAGGAATTTCATGACTATGCTGACACCCAAGAAACAATAAAAGTCTAACTTATCAGTTTGTAAAAAGGGTGAAAATATATTCCATACTGTTTCCTATGCTGCTATAACATATTACCACAAGTTGAGCATCTTGACATAACACAAATTATCTAAAGTTCTGCAGGGCAGAAATCCAGTTATAGCTGGGTTCTCTGCTTAAGAGTCTCACCAGGCTGGTGCGCCTGGGTGGCTCAGTCATTGGGCATCTGCCTTCGGCTCAGCTCATGATCCCAGGGTCCTGGGATCGAGCCCCGCACTGGGCTCCATGCTCAGCAGGAAGCCTGCTTCTCCCTCTCCCACTCCCCCTGCTTGTGTTCCCTCTCTTGCTGTCTCTCTGTCAAATAAATAAATAAAATCTTAAAAAAGAAGAGTCTCACCAGGACAAAACCAAGGTATCAACGCAGCTTCATTCCTTTCTGGAGTCTCTGAGGATGAATCAGCTTCCAAGTTCAGAGTGTTGGCTGAATTCAATTCCCTGTGGTAAAAGGACTGAAGCCTTTGTTTTCCTGCTGGCTGTCAGCTGAGAACTTCAACCTCCCTAAGGCTGCCTGCATTTTTCATTATATTGCCGCCTGCATCTTCAAACCAGCAATGGCACAATGAGTCCCTCTTTTCAAGTTTGGAATCTTTCTGACTTCTACTACATCTCTTCTGATTCCGGCTGGAGAAAGCTATCTATTTTTAAGGGTTCACATGATTAAATTAGGCCCATCTGGATAATTCAGGACACTCTCTTAAGGTCCATACCTTAATTATATCTTCAAAGTCATGTTTGGCATTTAACAACATATTCACAAATTCCAGGGATTAGGGAATGGAAACCGGGGGGTGGGGGGGGGGGGGCGGGGTGTGAGGTGGGGATGGGCACAATCTGGCTACCACACACTCAAGATACTGAGTTCACTAGGGAATTCTTCATTTCCATTTTAATATTTTTCAGTTCTAAATATTCCATTTTTCTACAGCTTCTACTTCTTTACTGAGAACTTGTAACATTTGTTTCACGAGCATTCCCCTTTACTTCACCGAATATAGTTGTAACAACTGCTCTAAATTCTTTGATAATTCCAACATTTACATCATCTTGGGGCTGACAACTGTTGTCTAAGTTAAGAGAATTTCCTAATTTATTGTGTGATACTTTTGGATTATGTCCTGGACATTTTGAATATTGTGTTATAAACGCTGAGCCCTGTTAAAATCCTCTAGAGACTGATGATTTTTTTTGTTTTTTTTTTTTTGTGTTTCATCTGGCAAGCAATCCAGTTAAGTTCAGGGTACATGTCCCAGTTCTCCTTCTGTGATTCCCATGCTAGAATTTTTAAAGCCTTTGTAGTAGTACCAGATGTACACACCACAGGGGCCAATCTGAAATCTGGATGATTGTAATTTAGTTCTCAAAGCCTTGGGTATGTTGTTTCAAATTAGTTTCAACCACATGCAGTGTAAGATTGAGTCTGGGACATCAACTGTAACTCTTTAAGATCCCTTCTTGAACTCCCTGCTCTCTATAAACTTCCCCTTCTCTCCATCTCCCAGGGGCTCTTCTTCATTGTACTATGACTAGAAGTCCAGAGTATGAGCCTCTGTACATTGTCATGCACTTCCTACAACTGGGTCTGACTCTGGGCAAAAAGCACCTGGCTTATGTTTTAACTGGTTTGTTATCATATTCCTGCATTGTAAGAGTTCTTGATATATTCTGGATACAATTCTTCTCTCAAATATATGTTTTGTAAATGTGTTTCCCAGTTTGTGGATTGTCTTTTCATTTTCTTAGTGGTATTTTTTAAAGAGCAGAAGATTTTAATTTTTTAAAAAAACTTTATTTTGGACTTATTTTAGATTCATAAAAAAGTTGCAAAAATAGTACAAACAGTTCTCTTATATCCCTCACCCCACTGTCCTAATATAAACATCTTATATACCCCTGGTATGATGACCAGAAAGAGGAAATTAACATTAGTACTATACCACCCTCTAAACTACTTATTCAAAATTCACCAGTTTTCTCACTAAGGTTTTTTCCTGTTTCAAGATCCTATCCAGGATCCTAGGCTGCATTTAGTTGTTATTTCTCATTAGCAACTTCAGTCTCTGTAACAGTTCCTTTGACTTTCCTTGTCTTTCATGATGGTCACTTTTGAAGAATACTAATCAATTATTTTGTAAACTGTCCCTCGATTTGAACCTGTAACATGTTTTCCCATGATTGGAGTGAGATTATGCATTTCTCGCAAGTATACCACCAAATTTTTATTTGTTCTTCTTAGTGCATCACATCAAGGAGTTCAATTAAGGATGTCAATATGTATTATTACTGATGATGTTTACCTCAATTCCTTGGATAAGCTGGTGCCTGCAGGGTTTCTTCACTGTAAAGTTACTACAAAGTTTCTTGTAATCAAAATGTATTTTAGGAGAGATGCTTTGAGGTTACACAAATCCTGTTTCTCCTCAAACTTTCATTAATTTAATTTAATTTTTTTTAATTTATTTTTAAAGATTTTATTTATTTATTTGAGACAGAGAGAATGAGAGACAGAGAGCAGGAGAGGGAGGAGGGTCAGAGGGAGAAGCAGATTCCCCGCCAAGCAAGGAGCCCAATGTGGGACTCGATCCAGGGACTCCAGGATCATGACCTGAGCCGAAGGCAGTCGCTTAACCAACTGAGCCACCCAGGCGCCCTAATTTTATTCTTTTTTAAAGATTTTTTAAATTTATTCATCTGAGACAGAGAGCTAGCGAGTGAGAGCATGAGCAGGGGAGAGCGGCAGAGGGAGAGGGAGAAGCAGGCTCTCCGCCGAGCAGGGAGACCAATGCGGGACTCGATTACAGGACCCTGGGATCATGACCTGAGCCAAAGGCAGACACTCAACCAACTGAGCCAACCAGGTGTCCCAACCTTTCATTAATTTTAGCATCTATTACTAGACCTTGCCTGAAATCGTTACTACCGTACTATTCAACTTACGTGATCCTCTTAGTTCCCTCTTTTCTCCTACATTTATTAATTGGAATTCTACCATGAGGAAGAAATACCTTTTTAAATTTTTTTTAAAGATTTTATTTATTTATCTGAGAGAGAGAGAGAGAGAGAACGAGCAAGGGAGGGGCAGAGGGAGAAATAGAGAAACAGACTCACTGCTGAGCACAGAGCCCAATAAGGGGCTCGATCCCAGGACCCCAGGATCATGACCTGAGCCGAAGGCAAACACCTAACCAACTGAGCCACCCAGGTGCCCCTATCTTTTTAATTTTTTTTTTTTTAAATTTGAGTATACTTAACACACAATGTTACATTAGTTTCAAGTGTACAACATAGTTTTTCAACTTCTCTCTCTGTTATGGTATGCTCACCATAAGTGTAGCTGCCATTTGTCACCATACAACACTATTACAATATTAATATTATGCTGTCTTTTATTCCCGTGACTTATTTAGTCCATAACTGGAAACCTGTATCCCTCATTCCCCCTCACCTATTTTGTCCATCCCTCTACCTCTTTTCCCTCTGGCAAATATCAGTTTGTTCTTGTATTTTTAGTTTGATTCTATTTGTTTATTTGTTTTTTAGATTCCATATGAGTCAAGTCATATGGTATTTGTTTTATTTCACCCTCTAGATCCATCCATGTTGTTGCAAATGGCAAGATCTCATCCTTTTTTATGGATGTGTAATATTCCTGTGTGTGTGTGTGTGTAAATATACCGCATCTTCCCTATTTATTCATCTATCAATGGACACTTAGGTTGCTTCTATACTGGCTATTGTAAATAATGCTGCAATAAACATAGGGTTTCATATATCCTTTAGAATTAGCATTTTTGTTTTCTTTGGGTAAATACCTACTAGGAATTCTTGAATCATACAGTACTTCTATTTTTAATTTTTTGAGGAACTTCTATACTGTTTCCACAGTGGCTGTACTAATTTATATTCCCACCAACAGTGCACAAGGGTTCCTTTTTCTCCACATCCTCACCAACGCTTGTTATTTCTTGTCTTATTTTAGCCATAGGAAGAACTATCTTTTCTCTCTTATTTAGTTAATCCATTGTTTAGATCAG
The DNA here is from genome assembly GCF_011800145.1 of Mirounga leonina. Lineage (NCBI taxonomy): Eukaryota > Metazoa > Chordata > Mammalia > Carnivora > Phocidae > Mirounga > Mirounga leonina. The sequence goes on along the minus strand of NW_023270825.1, from coordinate 14,474,862 downwards.
TTGAATTCATGGATATTTTAATTCAAGGGTCAATAACAAACTTTTTCTGTAAAGTGACAGATAGTAAATATTTTGGGCTTTGCATGCCATACAACCTCTATTACACCTACTCAACTCTGCTGTTACAATGTCAAATCAGCCACTGACAATACGTAAGCCATGCAATCTCACTGGGAGCAATATCACTTCCATGAGGTTTTGTAAAAATTGGTCCTTGTGTGAAGGTCTTACTATTTTTATGAATAAAGCATAGATACATATAAGGTACATACATTGATATACAGTATATCTGTGGTAATAGAATTTTGTGGTGAGTTGGGGCAATTAAGAAAAAAAAAAAACACCTAAAAGGGCTTCTTAGAGGAACTATTAAAAAAAAGATTGCAAAAACAGTGGCGCCTAGGTGGCTCAGCTGGTTAGGTGTCGGACTCCTGATTTCAGCTCAGGTTGTGATCTTAGGGTTGTGGGATCAAGCCCCGAGTCAGACTCCACGCTCAGCGGGGAGTTTGCTTGAGATTCTCTCTCCCTCTCCCACTGCCCCTCCCTGCATACACACACTCTCTCTCAAATAAATCTTTACAAAAAAAAAGGTGCAGAAACAAATAGTCGTGTTTGTTTTCCAATAAAATTTTTACAAAAATAGGTGGCAGGCCATATTTGGCCCACAGTATGTTTTTTGACAATTCCTGTTTTATTCTATGGGTTAAAATTCAATACTATCATTATTTATCTTATAGCTCAAATTGTTCTTTGACCTTCAGGAGATCCTTCAGGTTGGCTCCCTTATTTTTTCAACAAGCCACTATCTCTTTTGCATTTACCTACTTTGAGACACCACAATATATTCAAGGCTCATCCAGTATTTTTCCTGCTCCATCCTATAATTAACTACTTCTCTAGGAAGCCCTAGTTCCATTTATTGGAGAATGGTATTTAGAGAACAAGATCCGGGCAGTCAATGTGGTCATTGTTATGGAGTGTTATTCCTTCTAGGCCATAGACAGAACTAGGAAATATATGTATATATACTAACCCATGTATATACATATATCTATATTCTGTATTTATGTGTGTATATATCTAAAAACCATAAATTCATATTGATACCTCTGATTCTAATCCAAAACCACTTCATTGAGAACTTCTCCCTTTATGTATAACTTCTTCCTCCAAGAGTGAGAAATTAACCTTTCATAATCTAAAGTCCATTTAAGTGTAATATATCCAAAGTTGTTTCAGCATGAGAAACAATTTGACTAACTAGATTATACCATTATCTATAGTTCTTTTCTGTCTTTATCCTTACAGTGTTCAGTCAAGATATTGTTTTCACAGTTTTTAGGTTAAGTTGCTCCCTGCAAAGCTCAGTGATAGAGAGGAAAGAGCTTGCAAAACTGTAGGTAGAGGGGCGCCTGGATGGCTCAGTTGTTAAGCCTCTGCCTTCTGCTCAGGTCATGATCCCAGGGTCCTGGGATCGAGCCCCGCATCGGGCTCCCTGCTCGAGAAGCCTGCTTCTCCCTCTCCCACTCCCCCTGCTTTGTTCCCTCTCTCACTGTGTCTGTCAAATAAATATTAAAAAAAAAAAAAAAAAACAACTGTAGGTAGAATTTCTTTTTCTCTTTTTACTTACAGTTATTTTATTTTACAGTCTTGGTATTCTCTGTTTAAGTAATGGTAAGGCTAGGGCTTTGCATAGAAATTTCATACTTGTGAAGTGATTATGCATTGTTTGGGGAAGAGATTTTGGAAGGCTACTTACTACACATCCACCACTGTCTTCAGTTACCTGGAAGTTTGAAAAGTTTTAATTTTATTGCAGTTCAATTTATAATTTTATTTTTAAGTCATCCATTTTATGCCCTATTTCCTATACTTTTCTTGTAAAAATGTTATTGTGTTATCTTTGATGTTTAAGACATATGACCCAATTTGAGTTAAATTTTGTATATGGTGAGATATAGTTGAGGTTCATTTTCGCCCCCTTGGATATTTGGTTACTTTAACATCATTTCCTGAAAAGGCTGTCTTTTCAGCATATTTTATATGTTAACAGGAACCATCTAGAAGTATCATCAAAATACTGATATAGGTGAATTAGGAGAATCTCTGGAGCAGGCAAAAAAGGGCAGGATCTCATGCACAGGTGGAGGGATTAATATAAGACAGGAGCTGGATGTACTACTGAAATCTGAAAGTTCTGATGGCTCCAATATTCTTTTTTTCTTTTTAAGTGACAATGTAGATTCATTCTGGACTATCTACCATACTCACAACTCCTATTTCTACCAGCTAACACTTCCATAAGTAGTTAAACCTTGGACTAAAATTAAAAATGGTGCATCCTTAATTCACTGTTTATATATTGACTTCCAAGTAATCAAATTCATCAGCATTACTAAGCAACTAAAATTTCCCTTCCTCACAAAGACTTATTGACTTGAGTGTAGCATTAAGGAACAGACTCTGTAAATGACAAAATACTCAAAATGTATTTCTACTCATGACTGTAGGCACTTTCATCTCAGACCAAATAATGTAGGAACTGATAGAAGTCTGAACTACCTTCGTTACTAGAAGCCTATATTGAGATAAAGCCACCCCAATGAGCGAGTCTGTTTGCCAGGGCTGGCTGGGCTTGGAGCTGAGCTGGGCACACGGGGTAAGCAGATGAAAACATATGACTCCACTGTGCTAATGTTCTTTGACCCAGGCTGCACAACTGCCAACAAATAGTGTGAACTTGTAGCAAGTTCTCCAACTTCAGTATCTTCTGGTTAACGTTTCCCTCTAGTTAATCACAGTCAGGACTGGAACCCAGGCTGTCCAACTCCCAATTCAGTGTTCTTTCTCTGCTAGGATATCCTTGTCAGGGATCTGAAAAGGGATGTTGGAAATATATAGTTCCATTGGTGGAAACATCTGAATGCAAGAGCTGTAGTAGGCCTTGTAACTTATTTTGCTGCTACATTACACCCTGGGCATCTGGATTCTGAGTCCAGGATGGTTCCAATTTTCTTAATGAGAAAGAAAGCATGAGTGTTTTTCTAGTTATTCTTGGAATCAATATTACAATTAAGCTGTATTCCACATATTGCCTAGTATATTGCTGAACATATAGTAGAACTCAACACTTACAGATGAGAGGGCTCAGAAATAGACCCCCATAAATATAATCAACTGATATTTGACAAAGGAGCAAAAGCAATACAAAGATAGTCTCCTCTTCAGCAAATAGTGCTAGAACCAGAAAACTACATGCAAAAAAGTGAATCTAAACACAGACCTTGGGGCGCCTGGGTGGCTCAGATGGTTAAGCATCTGCCTTCGGCTCGGGTCATGATCCCAGAGTCCTGGGATCAAGCCCCGCATCCGGCTCCTGGCTCAGCGGGGAGCCTGCTTCTCCCTCTGCCTCTCCCCCTGTTCATGTTCTCTCTCTCTGTATCTCTGTCTCTCAAATGAATAAATAAAATCTTTAAAAAAATAAAATAAAATAAAAATAAACACAGACCTTACCACCCTTCACAAAAATTAACTCCAAATGGATAATAGACCTAAAGATAAAATATACAACTATAAAATTCCTAAAAGACCAACATAGGAAAATACCTAGGTATGGTGGTGCCTTTTTAGATACACCACCAAATACATGATACATGAAAGAAATAATTAATAAACTGGACTTCATTAAAATAAAAAACTTCCACTCTGTGAAAGACAACATCAAGAACATTTGAAGACAAGTCAAAACCTGGGAGAAAACATTTGCAAAAGACATCTGATAAAGAACTGTTATCCAAAACATACAAAGACCTCTTAAAACTCAACAATAAGAAAACAACCCAATTACAAATTAGGCCAAAGACCCTAACAGACCCCCTCATCAAAGAAGATATACAGATGGCAAATAAGCATATGACTAGATGCTTCACATCATATGACATCAGGGAAATGCAAATCACAACAAGATACTATTACATGATTAGAATGGCCAAAATTCAGAACACTGACAATGCCAAATGCTGATGAGGATGAGCAAAAGAGACTTTCATACATTGCTGGTGGGAATGCAAAATGGTACAGCCACTTTGGAAGACAGTTTGGTGGTTTCTTACAAAACTAAATACACTGTTACCATACAATCCAGTGATTGTGGTCCTTAATATTTACCCAAAGGAGTTAAAAAATTCTGTCTACCCAAAAACCTGCACATAGATGTTTACAGGAGCCTTATTCATTATTGCCAAAACTTGGAAGCAACCAAGATGTCCTTCAGTAGGTGAATGGATAAATGAACTTAGTACATCCAGACAAGGGAATATCATTTAGCACTAAAAGGAAATGAGCTATCAAGCCAAGAAAACACATGGTGGAAACTTAAATGCATATTACTAAGTGAAAGAAGTCCATTTGGAAAGGTTACTACTGTATGATTCCAACTGTATGACATTCTGGAAAAGGCAAAACTATAGAGACAGTAGGAACAACAACTGATTGTGGGGCTAGTTAGGGAGTATACGGGCAGAGCACAGAGGATTTTTAGGTCAGCAAAAATACTCTGTATAATGACGGACATATGTCACTGCCCATTTGTCCAAACCCAAAGAATGTATAACACCAAGAGTGAATCCTAAGGTAAACTATGGATTTTGAGTGATTATGATGTTAATGTAGGCTCATCCTTGGTAAAAAGTGTACCATTCTGGTGAGTCATACTGATAATGGGCTATATATGTGTGGGGTAAGGGGGTATATGGGAAACCTGTACCTTCCTCTCAATTTTGGTGTAAACCTAAAACTGCTCTAAAAAAAAAAAAAAAAGGCTTAAAGGGAGGGGCCCCTGGCTGGGTCAGTCAGTAGAGCATGTGACTCATGATCTCAGGGTCATGAGTTTAAGCCCCACATTGAGCACAGAGCTTACTTTAAATAAAAAAAAAAAAAAAAGACTTAAAAGGAAATCTCTAAAACACAATAGTAGTATCTCCAGATTGCAAGATCATGGGTAAATATTTTTCTACAGCTTTCAATTTTCTATAATTGTATCCTATAATATATAGCACTAATTTAAAAAATATAATAACTACCCTTTGAGGGGGAGGCCTATGAAGCCTCTCATACTCATTACGTCAACCTCAGACTCCTATGCAGTCTCTTTATGGTTGCAAAAATTGCCCTTTGCAAGTGCATGTCATCTGAATGTAACATCCAGGTCACAGGTAACATTCCTTACCATGCTAGCAGAGCCATCTTCTGTAGTGTTTTATGTGTTAAATACATTGTCCACAGATTAATAATTAGAAAAGTCACACTGCAACCAAGTAATGATGACTGTCTGTAGACTCTGTAGTTAGTTATCACCTATGTTGTAAGACTTAGAATGGCCTTTCACTTTCCATTCCTGGTTGGGAATTATGCCCTGCTCCCTGATCAACCATCTATAAAGATAGGGACTCTGCGGTGGTTAAACTTGATTACATTATCACCTTGTGGCTAATTTAAATAACACCATGAGCAACATCATACCAAGTAAAAACTGCAAATTCTTTACAGTAACTGCTTGTGGCAACTGTAATTACGCTCCATAGGCTGAAATGAATACATAATGAGAGCTTCCACACCAGAGGCAGTAGTGGCCAGTACTGTATCTCCTGACCAAGAAAGTCAGTCCTACCCACAGTGAGGAAAAGAGATTCCAATGGATTGGGGGCCGAGAATGGATGTCCTCTACACTGGGAGGTGAAGTAGGTACGTGATTCACAGGAAGAGCAGCAGGATTTCCTTGACAAGGTGACTGTGCATCTCAGTTCGTCTAAGTGATTTGGGGAATGGGCTATGTACACTTCTCTTGCCATCGATTTATATTGGGTCTTTAATTTCAATTAGGTGCTCCCTGTTATGCCACATCCCATGCTTCTAGCATCCATGACAATGACCACTCACTTTCTTGGGTTCCATCAAAAGGCTGACACCATCCATACCATGGCAAATTTAATACAACCCAGAATTCTCACTTCACATCCAACTTGTCTCTCTGCTTTATCCCTATATTCCCCAGCTTCTGAATTAAAGTAAAATCAGGTATTCTCCCCCCAGTTGTGAAGAACAAAGTAATTTTTAGAGTGAAATCTGAGTTAACAACTCCTACAATCACAACCTCTTGTTTGCCAATCCAGCATTATAAGCTGCCCATCCCAGAAGAAAAAAAATTAAGAATTTTGTGGTGTTATGAATTGAGCCTGACTATAGACTCCAAAACAGCTAGATCCGGTGTGCAATGTCCATCTTTGGTCCCATGCCTATCTCCTCATTCTAGCAATCAACCAACACCAAGGAGTCAGTGTTTTTCCCTATGCTTACTACTTCAGATAGATATACATGCCAGTGTCATAAGATGGGCACTATATTCACATGTCCATTTAATAATTGAATCCACCTTTAAATAACATTGGCCAACAGAAGGTAATACTTTAGAAAGGAAATCCAGACACTATTAAGGTCTTTGTAATAGTTCTTGGTGTCTTTGGCCAATATGGTGATGCCATGTGCCACTTATAATTAGAATAGATACCACTGTAGCCTAAGCAACTTGTTTATGCTGGTTAGGTGTAACCCCTTGCCAGTGCTACGCTGTCTCAGAATACTGATCCATGTTGAAACACAAGTTCTCCAGCAAGGAGAACTTGCTGGTCTTTAGGACTGAAGCGACTTGGCCTGCTGTTAGTGGCTGCTTTATGCTTGGGTAGTGGCAACACGTAGTCTCAAGCCCTACAAAACACATCATCCCAGCTACCTTCTCTGACTGGACATGAACCTAGTGTGTTATTTGAACTGTCTATGCAAGTACATCCACTTTAGAATTTCATAGGGTGGAGATGATCTGTCCTTTTGATGTATTCATGTTGCTTATCAAATATTAACATATTTGGTCTATCTCTGAGTGCAGACTCTGGCTCCAAAATGGAATTTATTAATGGACAATCTTGGGCTTTCCATGGTCCAAAGTACTCAGGCAAACCCACTGCAACTGTTTTGAGTCTGTTGAAATCATCACCTGGGGCACTGAGTTACACCTCACTTGATACCATCCAGGATGCACATAGTTTTGCACATTAAGTGAACTTTCCAGGTCCCCAGTGAGTAAGCATTTTTCTGGATTGATGATGCATGATATCTATCAGTGTTTTTTTTTTTTTTAAAGATTTTATTTATTTATTTAACAGAGAGAAACACAGCGAGAGAGGGAACACAAGCAGGGGGAGTGGGAGAGGGAGAAGCAGGCTTCCCACTGAGCAGGGAGCCCGATGTGGGGCTCGATCCCAGAACCCTGGGATCATGACCTGAGCCGAAGGCAGCCGCTTAACCATTTGAGCCACCCAGGCACCCTCTATCAGTGTTTTAAGTCCCTGATGATACTGAACAAATCCATCAGCAGAAGACCATACTGAGGATTGCTTTTTTTTTTTGGTAATAAATCTTCAAACACGGAGATTTATGCTATCCAGCATGGGGGGACCTTAGGCAAGGTCTGAAGTTTGTTTTTTAAGATTTTATTTATTTATTTGACAGAGAGAGACACAGCAAGAGAGGGAACACAAGCAGGGGGAGTGGGAGAGAGAGCAGCAGGGTTCCCGCTGAGCAGGGAGCCTGACGCAGGGCTCGATCCCAGAACCCTGGGATCATGACCTGAGCCGAAGGCAGCTGCTTAATGACTGAGCCACTCAGGCGCCCCAAGAGGTCTGAAGTGTTTTGTTTTTTTTTTTTTTAAGATTTTATTTATTTATTTGAGACAGAGAGAATGAGAGAGACAGAGAGCACATGAGAGGGGGGAGGGTCAGAGGGAGAAGCAGGCTCCCTGCCGAGCAGGGAGCCTGATGCGGGACTCGATCCAGGGACTCCAGGACCATGACCTGAGCCAAAGGCAGTCGCTTAACCAACTGAGCCACCCAGGCGCCCGAAGTCTGAAGTTTTTAAAGGGATTTCAATACTTAGCAAATTATCCACATCATTATATAATGCATAAATTAAGTGAATAAATTTGACCAGGCTCTGAATTTTTTTCAGGTTGACTTCCTAGCCCAGCAGCTAAACATGGATTACTACTATATTTACAACAGTGGTTTTTCAACCCTGGCTGCATTAGAACAATCTAGTAAGCTTAAAATTTTAAAACAGAAGCAAACACCAACAAAGAAACTATACTCAAGACCTACCCTAAACAAATTAAATCAGAATTTCCAGGAATGAGATTCAGCCATTGGCAGTTTTATTATGTTTGCTTTGTTTTTTAACCGTCCAAGTGATTCTAATATGTAGCTAGGGTTGAGAATCAGGAATCTAGAGCAGTGGTTTTCAAACTTTAGGCTACATCAGCATCACCTGAAGGTGATCAAAATGGATTGCTGGGTCTTGCCTATATCTACAGTTCCTGATTAGGTCTGGGGGGAAGCCTAAGAATTAGTAGGTTTCCAGGTGATACTATGCTGCTGGTTCAAGGACCACACTTTGAAAACCATTGATCTAGAGCATGTTTTTCAAATTTTAATGTTTACAAATTATCTGAGACTATTAAAATAGCCTAATTCACTAGGTCTGGGGTGGAGTTTGAGATATGCATTTTTTTTTAAAGATTTATTTATTTGGGGGGCGCCTGGGTGGCTCAGTCAGTTAAGCGTCTGCCTTGGGCTCAGGTCATGATCCCAGGGTCCTGGGATTGAGCCCTGCATCTGGCTCCGTGCTCAGCAAAGAGCCTGCTTCTCCCTCTCCCTCTGCCTGCCTGTCTGCCTACTTGTGATCTCTCTCTCTCTCTGTCAAATAAATAAATAAAATCTTAAAAAAAAGATTTGAGAGGGAGAGAGCGCGTGCATGCATGTGTCCAAGTGTACGTGCGGGGGAGGCCAGAGGGAGAGAGAGGGAGAGAAGCAGACTTCCCGCTGAGCGCAGAACCCCAACACAGGGCTCAATCCCATGACCCCGAGATCATGACCTTAGCTGAAATCAAGAGTTGGACGCTTAACCGACTGAGCCACCCAGGCACCTTGAGATCTGCATTTCTAATCAGCTCCCAGGTAATGCTGAAGTTCCTATGAGGCCCATACCTTTGAGTAGCAAGGAGCTAGAACTGAGAGTCATGTGCCATCTATCACACAAACTAAAAGCTGCTGGAAAAATCCTGAAGAAGGCCAGTTTTGTATACTAATAAAGAAGTGACTCATTTTGACCTCCTGCTCATCCCTGTTCCAGCAATCACCTGGACATAGTCTCCTGGAAAGTCTTGTGATTATAATGTAACTATTGTAAAACAGCTAGCATCTCCACTAAGGTGAAGCATTCCTCACTTTACTTGATATAGCTGATCACTTCCTTCTCTTGAAATACTCTTTTCATTTGACTTCCATGACCCCACACTCTTTGGTTTTCCTCCTGCCTCTCTGGTCACATTTTTTTTTTTTTTAATCAGTTCTTTTTCAAGTTATACATTTAAATGTTGGAGTGCCATAGGAATCCATTTTTTTAGATCTTTTCTCCATCTATACTTAATCCCTCAGTGATCTCATTCAGGTTCATGGCTTTATTAAACATTACCTATATACTAATAACACCTAAATTTATAGCAGCCTAGACTGCTCCCCTGAATTATAGACACATATGTTCAACTGCCTAATTTACAACTCCATTTGATTGTCTATTAGTATCTCATATGTAACACTTATAAAACAGAGCTCATGATCTTTCTTTTCTCCCAAAACAGAAAATTTGCCCTTCCCACAGTCTCTCCCAATTCAGTAATTAGAAATTTCATTCTTTCAGTTGTTTCAGCCAAAAACATGATTATCATTGACATTTGTTCTGCTGTCACAAGTTGTATCTGATCCATCAGCAAATCATATTGCCTCTATCTTTGAAATATATCTGACCCTTTCTCACTACTTGCACTGTCACCACTCTGGTCCAAGCCACCCATATCTCTTGACTGGATTATTGCAACAGTCTCCTAAATGGTCTTTCTTCTTCCATCCTGCCCCTCTCCCTCAGTCTGTTCTGAACCTCGGAGCCAGAGTGACCTTGTTAAACCATTAAGGCAAATATGTCACTAACTTGATTCAAGTGTTCCAATAACTTCTGGTCTCAAATAGGAAAGCTAAAATAAAATCCTCTCAGCCCAGGAAGTCCTATGCAATCTGCCCCACCACCATCACTTCAGCAGACTCATTTCTTACTAATATCACCCAAATTCACTACACTCCAGCCACACTAGCTTTCTTACTTTGCCTCACACACGAGGCATTCCACTTCAGGGCTTTTGCACATGATAGTTCCTTTGCTTGAAATGTCCTTCCTTTAAAATACCCACACAGCAGCACATTCCTTTATCTCCAAGTCTCTACTCAAGTGTTATACTTTACAGTGAGGCCTTCTTGACTACACTATCTAAACTCTTCCCTGTAGTCTCTAGTCCCTACCTCACTTTCCGGTTTTTGTTTGTTTTTTTTAGCCCTTATATACAATATACACAGTTGGCCCTTGAACACGGATCTACTTATATGCAGATTCTTTTTTCAATCAATATACTACAGGGCTGTATTTTCTCTTCCTTAGGATTTTTTAAATATATTTTTTAAAGATTTTATTTATCTGAGAGAGAGAGACAGACAGATGTGGGGACCAATCCCAGGATTCTGAGATCATGACCCAAGCCAAAGGCAGACACAACCAACTGAGCCATCCAGGCTCCCCTTCCTTAGGATTTTCTTAAAAACCTTTTCTCTTAGCTTACTTTATTGTAAGAATATAGTATAAAATACATACGACATACAAAATATGTATTAAGCAACTGTTTATGGTATTGCTAAGGCTTCTGGTCAATAATAGGCTATTGGTAGTTAATTTTTGAGGGAGTTAAGTTACATGCAGGTTTTCAACTGCATGGGGGGAGTCAGTGCCCCAACCCCTGCATTGTTCAAAAGTCCATCCCGACCTTTGAACAATGAGTCACTTCTTTATATATATAAACACCATATATTATATACTACACAAACTATATATGTATATAACATATATGTATATAGTATATATATGGTATATATATTATATGAAAAAATATATATACACCAGATAATATACTTCTTGTTTATTCTGTATCTTCCCCCAGTAGATATAAACTCCATGAGGGTAGAGAATTTCATCTCTTTGGTTCACTGCTGTATCTCTAATGCTAAGAATAGCCCCTGGTAAATAATAGGTACTCAATAAATATTTGCTGACAGAATAAGAAATACACATTTCCATGCTAAGATGTGTCCCAAATGCCACTGAAGAAAGTGTTTTAAGGGGGCGCCTGGGTGGCTCAGTCGTTAAGCGTCTGCCTTCGGCTCAGATCATGATCCCAGGATTCTGGGATCGAGTCCCGCATCGGGCTCCCTGCTCGGCGGGAAGCCTGCTTCTCCCTCTCCCGCTCCCGCTCCCCCTGCTTGTGTTCCCTCTCTCGCTGTGTCTCTCTGTCAATAAATAAAATCTTTAAAAAAAAAAAAAAAAAGAAAGTGTTTTAAGAAGGTGAGAGTGACCAACTGTGGCAAATGATGATGATAAATCAAAAAAGATGAGAACAGAGAGTTGATCAATGGATATGGCAACGTGGAGATCATTGATGACCTTGACAAGGGCTGCTATGGTGAAACAAAGACTGAAGCGACAGAAACAGAAAGGACTAAATGGGAGAAAAAGAACTGAAGGGGCACCTGGGTGGCCCAGTCAGTTGAGCTTCTGATTCTTGGTTTCAGCTTGGGTCGTGATCTTGGAAACGTGAGACTGAACCCTGAATTGAGCTCTGCACTCAGCGCGGAGTCTGCTTGAGATTCTCTCTCCCTCTCCCTCCATCCCTCCCACTCTCTCTCTCTCTCTAAAATGGATAAATCCTTAAAAAAAAAAAAACTGAAGAGAGTGAGTATAAATAACTCTTCCAAATATTCTCTCTTAACATGAGACCACTGCATATGATGCTATACCTTCCCAGGATGCTATACTTTCGCTCATTTCTTTTGATGACATTTCCTCCTGTTTTCCTTAAAGACAGTTAAAGTACTATATTCACTAAGAAACATCATTTTGAATGTTACGTCCCCATGTACATACCAGATTACAGGTATACCAGTGCTATCCCTAGTACACATAGTATCCTAAGTAATTCTTTACTGGACTGATTTTGTCTTTAAACTCAGAATATCTTCAGGCAGGATCCTTACACAAAGTTAATGCTCAATAAATACAAGTATCTCCCGTTTTTTTTGAAAGTTCACGTTACGCCACCTGCTTCACAAAAGGCCTACATTAGAACCTGTTTTCACTAACTGAAAGGAATCAGAGAAGGAATTTAGCTTTTACAAAAAAAGGCGAAAAGCAAAAATAGCGTTTGCTTTACTACTGCAAGCTGTACCCCAAGCAGGGAGAGTGGCCCCAGCAAATACCCCAAGCAGGGAGAGTGGCCCCAGCAAAACTCCTTGCTTGGATCTACATTCAGCGTCCCAGCATCAAGCCATCATAGCTTTGAACTGTGTCTGTGAGCATGTGTGCTTTATATCTCAATTTAGTTTGTGCATCCATTAGCAAGATGTGTCCTAAGGTATCAGAAAAGCTAAGAGAAGTTATTTTGGGGGTCTAGGAATGCACAAAAATTTTTCCATATAAATTAATGGTAATTGCTTCTTTGCTTTATACCACTGTGGCTTAAAAAAGTTTCATGGGAACATGCTACTTTCAGATAGTGAGGAAACCTGTATTTCTTTGAGGTGTGAAAAGGCCTTGAACAGTAAGTTCTTAATGGTTCTAAGAATTTATTATTCTATGTTTTCCTTCATTTATATCCAAAATATGTTTTGTTAGTTCCCTGCATATTCAATTAGACCTTATAAAACAATAGTAATTATAATGCAAATCTAAAAATTTGACTTTTCCCTTAATAAAGATACATTTTACATTTATGACAACTTGAATTATTCCAGATAATTCCTTCCTTTCCCTGAAAACATCTTTTAATTTTATCCCTTAAACTATGCAGTATTTATAAAACAAATAACAATAAATATTTTGATATCCAAACACATAAGAATACAATACAATAAGAATATAGAATACAATCATTATATAGTTTGTGAAAGTTAAGCTCACCAAATTCTAGTAACTTAAACATAGGGACATTTTACTAAATCTGTATATATTCTAATATATTTGGAAGTACTGCTTCTAGGTATTACACAGTGCTTAAGAAAATTATGGTATTAGGTTTCAAGGGAGGGTTTATATCCATTTCTCAAACTGCTTATGTTAAAAATTCTAAGCATGCATGTTTTGGGATACAGACTGGCAGTGAGCTTCCCAAACAATCATCTGGGACACTTCAAAAAAAAAAAAAAAAAAGATTTCTGGACTCCAACCCTAGAGGAATCTTAGTTCACCTGAGGAAAAGTCTAGAAAATTGGCAAAAAACACTTTAAATGATTCTGATGATCAGCCAGGTATAGGAAATATTGCCCATATATCTGAAAACATAAGTAGACAACAAGTAGATTTGTAGTAATTCCTTCCAGACCTTAAAAAGTTGCACCTTGAACCCATATAAACACAAAAAAATATTAATCCACCATAAATCAACAGACATTCTGAATTGCTTTTCCAACTACAATTTGACTTGTATTATTCAATTCCTATACCATAAATAGAGCTGTTAAAAACCACTTTTACTAGATTACAGTGAAGCTTGATCAGTTTTTTGTTTTCTTCTTTCTTTTCTTTTTCCCCACCGAATCCATCAGAGTCCAGTGCTTGGCCACCGCTGGGGAGGGAAAGCCATGAGGTCAGGCTTCTCCTCACTGACCAGGTTCTTACTGGTCAGTTGATTAGCTTTCTTTCTCAAGAACACCACCTACCACAATTGAAGAAAAGAGCTACTATACTTTTCATTTTGTCTAAAGAAAAAAAAAGTCCCATCCAGAAGGAATGAATAATTATCATCATTCTAACCTGCAACCATATAATATGGTATGCTCCCCAAAGTATCTTAGATGCATTATGTAATTTAGGCTCAACACTAATTTGTGAGATACTTTCACTATGTTTAGAAAAAAAGGGGAAGGGTCCTGGGTGGTTCAGTTGGTTAGGATAAGTGTCTGACTCTTGATCTCAGCTCAGGTCTTGATCTCAGGGTCCCGGGATGGAGCCCCCCCTCGGGTTCCCTGTTCAGCAGGGAGTCTGCCTGTCCCTCTCTCTCTGCCCTCCCCCTACTCACGCATGCGAGTGCTCTCTCTCTCAAAACAAACAAACAAACAAACAAACAAAACACAAAAACACTTCAATTCTATACCTAGAAAATACAGAAACAATGGGCACAGGCCGTTCAATATGGAGGTTCACTTGCATAAGAAAACCAGAATCAAGTACCAAAATGCACCAAGCTAACAATAGTCCATCAGTGGTCTTCACTGGTGATAAATAATTTGAAAATGGCCAATAATATTCACCACTTCAAGAACGAACTTGACAAAAAGGTGTTGGGAAGTAACTAGAAAAATAAATTTTAGGGGTGCCTGGGTGGCTCAGTTGGTCAAGTGTCTGACTCTTGATCTCAGCTCAGGTCTTGATCTCAGGGTTTTGAGTTCAAGCCCAATGCTGGCCTCCATACTGGGCGTGGAGCTTACTTTAAAAAAAGAAAAAAGAAAAAACAAAACCTGAAGTTATTGGGAAAAGTTTCAAAATATAGACCACGCTATAGATGTGCATCTTGTGCTAAAACTAGTAGCCTAGAATTTTACAATTTTATAATTTAAACCTGTAACAAACACTTAACAGCTGGAGAATTTTATCAATAACTTGAAACACACACACACACACACACAAGAAAGAAAAATTGACCCCAAGATTCCTGTATTATTCCTGACAGTGAAATGAATTTCTACATGATTCTGTAGTATTGAAATAAATATAACTAAAGGATAAATTACTAGAGAAGTATATACAGATACATGGCAAAAAGAAGACAACTACAAGCAACACAGATAAAATGGTAAGACAAGTCAGGTGGCACCACTATTGGCCATACGAGATGTAGTAAGATAGGAGAACTGTAAGCAAATGACAGTCTTTACAATCAATATAGCACCTACATTTTCAAAACCTAAGGACAACAATCTGCTCATTCTGGAATAATCTTAGCTCCAGACTAAGTCATATTTGACCAATAAATTCTACGTAAGTTTCAACCAAATATGGAACAAAACATGAAAAAACAGTATTGACTTTTTATTACTAAAGCTAACATTACAGCAACATTGTTTTCCAGCATGTATCACATTTATGAGTATTACATTTTTTGTTGTGACATAATTGCAAAGTTACTAGAGTAGTTTCTATACTTACATTTCAAACACTACATTGAAAAAAACTGAAAGGTTTGAAAATTTGATTTCACAAACAAGAATGATCTGTGTCATTACTGTTTGAATTAAAATTTCCAGAGCTCTTTCACTGATTTTTAAGTTATAATCTCAGTACTGTATTCAATACATGCCACCAATTTCAAGACGCTACATGATTCAGATTTCACTACCCCATTGCAATTTTGGGGGAAACCTTTTTGTTATCAATTATTTCAAGGATGAATCATTTGCATAAAATCATAAGCATGTATCCAATTACGGCAAAAATTAGAGTAGTTTGTCATTTTGAGATATATGTAAGGGCTGTGCAACTCTATATACCAAAAAAAGACAAATGCATTACCGTCCTTACAGTTTACTGAAACACAATTATAAAAATTCAAGCAGTGTGACATATAGCTTTAACTGCTGCTGGAAGAATAAACAAAACATAATTTAACCCATCAAATAAATCATATCTAGTTTCAGAAAGCCTTAGTACTACACTGCTCTCAACTACCAAGGAGCAAAAACAAGAGAAGTGCCCCGTGAGAAGACTTCAAAATCCTTCACACGTACCCCACCTACTGAATTCAACCCAACAGACAGTATCTGGAAGAGGGCTTCAGTCAGGGCTGCTTTAACTAAGTAAAACTACCCTCCCCTGTGGGGAGACCTAACTTCGGGAAAAGAAGAGAGGAACTGTAAACGACTGGGGTGAAAAAGACAAAGGACTGGGGTAAATTCTACTCCTGGGGTGAATACCAACCAACGAGCAAAAACACCACTTCATTCCCTATTCCATAATTTCAGTTTTTGCCCTCTCCTTATCTTTAGTCCATCTTGCTCTACCTTTAGGTCCCCTTTTCCCTTTTAAAGATCACAGTTGTACAGAGACACCACAGACTAGAACAACTTTGTTATTTACAGAATGTAAGTACCAGAGCATCTTGCCTACAAGATATCAAACAAAGATACTGGACCTGAAATGCCCAGTTAAATCCTGTGAAACATAAATAAAGGAGTAAAACCGAGCAACCGAGTCAAATCGTGGGATCTCTTTTAAAAACGAGGAAGCAGCACACAAACACAAAATTCTCAAAATGTTTTTAAATATCTCCTCCTGTCAAGGACAAAAATGTTGTGCCTGAAGCATAATCAATGGCCTAGAGTCATTTCTGCAGCTTTTAACTTTGTCAAAAAAGTTCCGCTGAGACACTGATGGGAAATTAAGTTTCAAATATACCGCTCCCTAAAATGTCAACAAGCACTCACAATTTTAACACCCAAAGAACACTTAAAATGGGGGGAAAGGTGATTCAAGTAAAAAGCACAAAACTGAACTTATTTAGGAGTCCTTCAGAGAAAACGAGGATCGGAAATCAGTGGAATCATTTTCGGCTGCTCCTTCGAATTAACCGCTACCAAGGTGCCCTGAGGCGTGCAAATTTTTAATTTCCAATGAATCACCCGAAGGCTGCCGGGGTCTCTTTTCTACCTGCTGATAACAGTCGGCAGGGAAACCGGAACTCATTATTACGGCCACGAGGTGAGTGCCCTCCGGGATGCCACCTGCGCGCGCATCCCAGGTCCTACGTTTTAGAGCGTACAGCTCGCGGTGCTTCTTTCAGTTTCCTATTAGGTAAGGATTTCCCCCTCGGCTCTTCAAGCACTCGTGTAATAAGAAATCTCTGGCGGGATTTAAAGGAATACACTGCCCATCAAAATAACCGTTTTTGCAGTTTTCATAAATTTGAAGGAGGGAGGAGGGCACAAAGCCATAAAACCGAACGCCCGGGTGTCACCGCACCGACCCGAGGGAGAGACTCCACAACACGGAGATGGGGAAAGGCGTCTGTCGGGTGTCACCAGGTCCGGGACAAAACCCTGGCGGGCTTGGCGGGTTTCCGTCTGCGGCGATGCTCCCTGCAGGAGCCGGTCACGGCAGGCGCCCAGAACGACGCGCAAGTGCCCACTCCGCGAGCGCTGCTCCGCGGCGCTGACGGCCGCCCCCGCCCCCCGTACCTGATGATGTCGTCGCTGTGTCCCCGGTAGAACTTCTGCCGGTGCTCCCGCGGGCTGTACACCACGCCGACGCCCGCCACGAAGTACACGATCTCCTTGGCCGCCGTGTAGTAGAGGTTGTTGCGGCACTGGTGGCCCCGGTAGCCGTACACCCACTCGAGCCGCAGGTGGCAGTTCGGGGCGCTCCGGGCCGCCATGTCGGGGCGCCCACCCCGCCGCTCCGGTCGGGCCCGCGGCGGCGGCAGGCGGCCGCGGCCCGGCGAAGAAAGCCCTGCCGCTGGCGGCCGGGACTTCCCGCCTGCCGCGTCCTCTAAGCCGCGCCGGGCAGGTGCATGTCGCTTCTTGTGGCCGCCGCCGCCTTAGCCCACGGGCGGGAGGAGAACCCTCGCCTCGCGGAACATGCTGAGGGCCGCGGGCGCCGCCGGCCGTCAAGTGGGGCGCCGCGCGCCCTGCGCCCGCCTCGGCTCGTCTCCGCGGCCCGCGGCGCCCAGGCGGCGAGCCGAGCCGAGCGAGGCCCCGCCCCCCGCCTCCACGCTTCAGCCGCCGCCCGCGCCGCCGGCTCCCCGCGCGG